>NC_137046.1:35843630-35983630 GCF_032717465.1 Coenobita brevimanus
TTTACAATAATCTGGTGGCAGCCCATTGAAAATAAAATCAAAATATTCTGTTTCATGAGGTTAGCAGCTACAGTAGCTGACCCAGAACAACAACAACAACAACAACAACCCCGTCAGCAGCAGCAGCGGCAGCAGTAGTAGTAGTAGTAGTAGGACTGGAGAAATCTTATTCACAACAATGGTGTTGAAAATAATGAAATGAGTGCAGCGATAATAACTCAACCATTCTACCTACACACGCTCCAAAAACTTAGATGAAAGAAAGATGAACCAACTAATAATTAAGAAAAGAGTGAAAGGATAGTAACTCAACCGCTCCATACATACGCTTCAAAAACCTACATGAAAGAAAGACAGATGGAAAAAAAAAAAAACATATTACACTGCAGGGAGGGTCTAACTGCACACATCCTGCCCCACGCACCCACCTACCACACAGGGACACGAATAAAGAAATCCTCCTTTTGTTTCTAAATAGACTTCGCCTCGGGGGGTTCCTTCCGCCCCCCACTGAGGGAAATGGGTTGAAATGTGTCCCCCGTCGCGCCCAATGGGGGGTGAGGAGGACGGGAGGGAAGGGAAGTGAGGGAGGGGGCAAAGGAAAGGTGGAGGGGTGAGGGGGTGCCGGAGAGGGGTGACAGGATGAGAGAAGGGGAGGACATGGCTGGAAGGGGAAGGGATGAATGAAAGGAAAGAGAGGGTAGGAGGGATGAAAGGAAGGGTAAGAGAGAGATGGAGAGGATGGGATGAAGGAAAGAAAGACATTTTGGAAGGAGAAAGAGTGTTGGAGGAGAAGGAAAGAAAGGGTTGGACAGAGAGGGATGAAAGAGACAGCTGAAGGAGAAGGGATGATACGGTTGACAAAAAGGAACACAGGACTGAACAGAAATGAAAGAAAGAGAGATTGGAAGAGGAAAAGGAGCAAAACAAGGGTCAGAGGAGAGGTGCGAGGAGGGGAAGAAAGGATTGGAGGGGAGGACTTGAAAGAAGAGACAGAGAGTTGGAGGGTAGGAGATGACGGGGATATGACAGAGGTAAACGAGGGACGGGAAAGGAGTGAAAAGCATAAAAGAGAAGAGGAAAAGAGAGGGATGAGAGGGGTGAAAGAGGTGAATGAGAGAGAAGAGACGACAAGAGAGGAGGCTATGACACAAACGGGAAGGAGCAAGGTAGGGAGGAAGGACTGTGAGAGGGAAGCCTGCGTTGTAGAATGGGCAAAAACATGTAATAGAGACTTGCGAAGGAAAGGAGTGAAAAAAGGATGAAAACGGATAAATTACTGAGAGACAAAAATGGAAGGTGACCGGGTTGAGAGAAATGGCAAAGAGGGTCGGAGACGGAAGGGTGACAGGGTTGGAAGATACAAATGAGAAGGTTAGAGGAAACGGAAGAGGAAGGTTGAAAGTGCGAGACAGGAGGGATGTATGGTTGTGGTGGAACGTATAGATGAAATGACTAACAAGGTTATGGAAAAGGAGACTGGAGAATGCAGAATGAGATGCACGGGGAATGGTCGGGGTAAAGTTAAAGGGTTGGAGGGAATGAAAAAAGAGGCGCGGGGGAGAAGTAGGAGCAAAGGTAAGGGGTTAGAGATGAGGCAGAAGGAAGTGTAGGGAGAGAAGTAATGTCTGGAGAGGAGGCGATAAAGTGTAGGTGGAAAGCAGGGACTGGAGGAGCGGGAAAAAAGGCATAAAACAGAAGCAGGGGTAGAAATAACGGGTTGGAGGGCATGGAAAAAGAGGTGGAGGAGAAGTTGAAGGGGAAAAACAGTGGGAGGAAAAGTGGAAGTAAGGGTAAGAGGCAGGAAGGGAAGGAGAAAGACGTGTGGGATTAATATATGTCGACAACACAACTGCTTTACTCCACCACAATATCTGTCGTAGTATATATGGCCTTCAATGTGCCGGGGTATACAAGCTTGTGCATAAAAGAAATCTACTCGTACTTGATAAGGGGCCGCAGAGCTATATTTGTACAGGATCAGTAAAAACAAATCCCCATATATTGCTTTACAAAAGATTATTCCATTAGTTAAGTTAGGTCGTCTAGCAGTGAGAAGAAAGATAAGGAGTACACGTCATAGGATTTAAGTGGTTAAAAGGGATTAGAATCGACTGACAGTAAAGGAATGGGTCCTCAGAAAGTGTTACTGTTATTCTTGTCGCCTGCACCACAGTCATTATGGCAGAGTCACTTTTATCGAGTCACACTTATTTCTTACTATACAACACTTAACAATCCAGGTCCCCCAAATGTACTACTGGTTAAACAGGACACAGGCGAAACAAATCTGTCCAAGAGTCTGACCGGTTCAGGGGTGGAACCTGGATATTTCTAGTTACGAGCTGGATATGCTAACCAGTATACGAAAAAGGAATCGAGATATGAGTAGAGGGGCAGGAGAGGGTTGAGGGGAAGGGCAATGGGTTATAATGGAGGACAGGACAGGACTGAAGGACAGAGGAACCGGACTTAATGTGGAAGGAGCACGGATGAATGAAAGGGGAAAAATTTTGGAGGACAGAAGGGTAGAGCTGGAAGAGTGAGGGAAAGGACTGGAGGAGGGAGGAACAGGGAAGAAGGAGGGTAGGAAGGAGGGTCAGGGATGGAAGAAGGAAGGAGGAAGGGACAGGGATGAAGGAAGGAGGGATGGGGATAAGGAAGGAGGGATGGGGATAAGGAAGGAGGAACAGGGATGGAGGTGGGAAGGAGGAAGGGACAGGGATAAAGGAGGGAAGGAGGGGGGGACGGGGATGGGGGAAGATGTTGCAGTGTTGAAGGAGCAAGGTGCAGAGTTGGTGAGCTAAGGACGAATGTAAACGTATGAAAATGAAAGGACATGTTGGAAGAAAGAAGTAGAGGATATGAGGGAGGCTGGATAACAGAAAAATAAGGCTGAATACAAAAGGAAGTGGCAGATAGGAAAGGATAAAAGATCAAGGAAATGGTGATAATAGCAAGGTGGGAGTATAAAACGGAGGAAAATGGAAATGTCAGTGAAAGAAAAATGGCAGCACGAGGTCATCTTGGGAAGCGAGAGTGTAAAAAATATAAAGAAAAAATATAAAAGAAAAAAGAAGACATTAAGAGAGTTAAGACAAACTTAGGGGGACCAGGACTATTTCGGTGAAGAGAAGAGTACACAAAAATAATATGAAAAGTACGATACATTTAAAATCCCATAAATAGTATCGAGTCCGAAATGCATATACAGTATATTCTTAACCACAACAGGTCGACGATATTTATTTGATTTATTCACACTACTTCCAGAAGATTTTATTTTGCTTGGCACAAACTTTTCGAAATGAGAGAGTTAGATATAGTCTTCATAGTTCCTTGTGAAATTAATTTAATTGGTTGTTGTCAACAGAAATGGAAAGAAAGGAAAAAAAAAAGTAACAAAACTGATGGTTCTAAAAGCCCAGCTGATATCAGAAACTTTCACCATGAACCAAATTAGCATCGGTCACGTTCCACTTAGGTACTTCCATCAGATTATTCGCAGGCAGTATCACTTACAGTATTTGACAGAATCCCTTGCCCACCTACAGGATTAAGAACAATATACTAAATATGGTGGTATACATTGTGCTCTTTCCAGCCTTGCGTTTTGCGGCAACGGTTTTGCCTGCTTTCATGAGCAGCAAAAACAGTTTGACTGCCTCATAAAATTACTAATAAACCACACACTGAACGGATAAAAAAACAAAAAGACCCTACAAAGCATAGAAAGGGTTATGGAAAACTGAAAACCATGCATGACTGTTGTTGTTGTTGTTAACCAACCCCAGTCAGTCTGGCTGAGCAGACCCATCAACCGCAGGCAAACAACAGCCCCAGCAGAGCTGTCCAGTGTAGTGAATCGATGTCCCTTGGCGGACGACAGCGCCTTACCAAAGCGATGCACGGGGAATAGTGTGAAGGTTTGGTTCCTGGATGGATCCCGCACTTGTATCTCTTCATCCAGTTAACAAAGGCACCATAGCATGCTCCATGTCACCTCGCAATTTGGTGATATGGTTGCCATCTAGCGTTGTCAATTGTTTCCTGGGATACAGGAAACCATTTACAGGTAAGGCGTTCACGGTGAAATAAATTAGAACCAAGAACGGCAATACAGAAACACAAACAGGGGGGAAGGATGACTGGATGAAGGAAGTGAGACAACAGAATGGATTAAAAAAGAGAATCAACAGAAAAGACAAGTGAAGAAGAAAGGGAACAGGAAGAACAGATACAATAGACGGATGAAGGAAGGGATGAAATAAAAAGGACATGTAAAAGGACAGAGGCAACAGAAGAGTAGATGTGAAGAAATGACAGAGAAAGGATGGATAAAGAAAAAAAAAAAAAAAAAGGAACGATTAAGATAAAATGAAGGAAGAGAAGGTAAAGAAAGGATGGATAAAGAGGAAAAAGGAAAAAATTAGGATGAAAAGGATGAAAAGAAGGACGAGAGAGAGAGAGAGAGAGAGAGACGTAAGAGTCGAAAACCCAGGAATAACGCAAAAAAGGCAAGCCAGACAGGATGAAGAGGTAGGAAGGCGAGATTACCTGAAGTGACTGAATTACGGGCACAGATATCCGTGAGCTCTGGTCCTCGCAATTATTCACAGCCGGTCAGGAAATATGGATGGAGTCGTCCCCCCAGAGATTATTATTCTTTGGTGGTGTGGAATAGATAGATAGATAGACAGATAGATAGAAAGATAGATAGAGAGAGACAGAAAGATACAGGTACACAGATATACACACATACACTGATATATAGATAGACAAGACTGACAAATAGACTGAGAAATAAAGGGAGAAAAAGGATAGAAGGGAAGGCGGAGAGGAAGGAGGCAAAAGTGGAGAGACAGAGAAAAAGGCATGTAGGAAAGTGAAGAAGAAGCGAAAGAGAGGAGAGTAAAGCTGGGTGACGGAAGGAAGAGGGAACAGACGAGAGGCGTGAAAGAAGATTAGAAATAGTGGAATGAGGAGATGATACAGAAGCCGTGGAGAGAAGACGGAAGAGGGGTGAAAGAAAAGATGGACAGGAGAAAAAAACAAGTAAGGGATGAAATAAGCAAGAATAGGTTGGGAGAAAAGTAACAGAGATTAAAGGTAAGAGAAGAGGAGAGAGAGAGAGAGAGAGAGAGAGTGTACCATGGTAACCAGAGCAACCACAACTGTACCCTTCCCATTCCCCTCCCCTCCCTTTCCCTCCCCTCCCCTCCCCTCTCCCCTCCCCTCCCTTCCTCCTCCCCTCCCCTCCCCTCCCTTCCCCTCCCCTCCCCTCTCTCCCCTCCCCTCCCCACCCCTTCCCTCCCCTCCAGACTTCTCCAAGTTCCGAGTTAACGTGTCTCCTTGATGTGGCACTCAGGGAGGATGGAACACAGGGAGGGAAGGAGAGGGGAGGAGAGGGGGAGGGATGGGGGGGAGGATGAAAGCAAGTAGGGACTGGAGATTGAAGGGACATAGGGGTAGAGGGAAGGAGGGATGGAAGCGACGAGGGATAGGGGACTGAATGGAAGTAGGGGTGGTGGGCAGGAGGGATTATGTGAAGGAGGGAAGGAGGGGCAGAGGGAAGGAGGGACAGAGGGAAAGAAGGATGGAGGGAAGCACGGATGGAGGGGTAGAGGGAAGGAAGGGTGGAGGGATAGAGTGGAGGAAGGGTGGAGGGATAGAGGGGAGGAAGGGTGGAGGGGAGGAAGGGTGGAGGGGAGGAAGGGTGGAGGGGAGGAAGGGTGGAGGGGAGGAAGGGTGGAGGGGAGGAAGGGTGAAGGGAAGGAAGGAAGGAAGGAGGAACGAAAGGAAGGAGGAACGAAAGGAAGGAGGAACGAAAGGAAGGAGGGAGAGAGGGAAGTAGGGACAGGGGGAAGGAGGGATGGGGGCAAGATTGAGACGACGGAAGAAGGGAAGACAGGATAGAGGGGTGGAGAAAAATGGGGGGGAAGGCGGGGAGGGGGGAAGAGGGGTAGAAGGGGTGGGGGGATTTAAGGAAAGAAAATGAGGGTAATTGATAAAAAATAAATAAATAAAGGGAAGAACAGGGAAAGGAAACGGAAGGAGGGAAGAAAAGGAGAAGTGAAAGGAAAACGATGGAAGAAAGGGTGAAAGAAAGGGGGAGAGGATGAAAGAAAGAAGAAACTTGAAGAAGAGAAGATATGGAAATGAGAAGGAAATAGAGAGAGAGAGAGAGAGAGAGAGAGAGAGAGAGAGCTACCTGCCTTCTTGAGAACCCCAAGTGACACTCAAGTCTCCTCCAGGTAAACAAGGTAAATGCTCTTCAGGTAGGAATGATAAGTGCTGTCTGTCTTTTATATTTCCTATTCAGTATGCTGACGTCTCTTTTCAGCTTTTTAAGCCGATGATCTACTTTCTCATTTTAGTCTTGCTCTCTTGCAGAAAAAAAAAAAAAAGGAACAGCTGTACAGAAAAATCCAGTTTGATAGCGGCAACGTCTACCTAAAGTCTAAAGCAAATACGATCACTTTTACTGTTATATTATCAGTGGTATATAATCCTCCCAATTATGTACTACCAGAATTCAATCGATTCCCTCAGATCAATCAAGCTGTGGAATACAGTATCAGTAAAGGTTTGACTGCTGTGAAGAATCATAAAGACTCCCTGTCAGGAACAAACATTATTTTGCTTAAGTCATGACAAAAGGTTCTTGGATAACTCACGACTTAAACTCTGCTCGTAAGTTACTGGCAGTTAAAGCTATATAAATCAGTTATTTGTTGCTCAACATCAATTATTCCGATACTACTTTAAAGCTTATTATTTTGTGTTTCTTTTTGATGGGTGGGTCAATGTCAGTAAAATCACCAACTACATGTGAACTTGTGCACAGTATTTTACCTATGTTTTCTTGAAATTTAATGCTGGTAATAATACTGTAAATAAATAGATATAATTCAGTCATGCTTTGTACAGTTTCTTGCGGTTACTGTAAATACGTACAACATTTTTCAGTACACATGCAAATACTCCCCATCTTGGCTTAATACAAATATATTGTAAATCTGAATGTGTCTAAATTAATGCAAAAACACATAATTCATATGTGCTGATACCTCAGATGACGTAGTCTGTAAGGATACTACATAATATAGTCCAGTCTTCGTAATGTGTGCATAAGAATTCTTTGAAATTTGACCAATATCAGCAGTGGTTTAAATATATATATATTTTTTTTGGTTAGAGAAGATATTTTCAACTCCTAGTACTTTTTATATATAGCTGTTATTTAATTATTTCTCAACATGTAGAAGGGTTTTCAACTCAGTTACAATTCTTAATGAGTCATGCCCTGAAACCCGTGTTCCTGTCACATTTTAAGTCAAACTGTTAGCTTCGTTATTTATTGAAAAAATTGACACGCAACTTTTAACGTTCAACGACTCATTTAATATGTCGACCCCACCCAAATTCAACTTCTGGCGGAAATGGCAGCCATATCTAAAAATTCCCAGCCCCTGAAAATTTTTTGTTCTTCATATTTTGCTTTACACTTATAATTGGTTCTTCATTTTAATACTCACACCCATGTTTTCAATGTTACCTGTGAATTATCGCTGGCGGCTAATTTGATATAAAGACCCTAACAAGATAATATAATTTATCATTCTCCCATTTTTTGTTTCATCTCTACTGGAAAAACCAATCACACAAGCAACAAAGAAATCTGTTTGGTATTTTGCAGCATGATAAAAAATGAGAATATGATTATTTGACAAGTGACCTAGAAATACGTTTGTTCATCTTGTGGTTATACTTAATATCACACTGACTGATGTATAATCAAAGGTAATATCATGTCTGAATTCCGTGACACTGAAAACATAGAAATATACATAACAATCAAGAACATAACATTCCTCTGTGCTAAAAATTTCAGTTCGTGAAAATATGCGAGGGGTATTATTTTCTTCTCCCCCCCCCCCCATTCTTTGTTACTATTTCCGTCAGAGGTCGAATATGGTCGGGGGCCGGTTTTTAGAAGAGATGTTGTGGACTACATAATGGCGTGTGAAACTTAATGCCTGGATCACGAAGTATTTGATTTTTAACTAAACCTGCGAACTAGTAGGAGAGAACTTTCCAACCTGAGGCGTTAAATATTGTCCTTATTAACTCCTTTATTACGATTGCTTTTGCTAAGCTTAATAATATCGTCTGTATATAGCCTTAGTAAATTAAAAATATGCGTAGTAGGACTTAAGGATGTGACACAGTGTATTAAGGAGTGGACAAATCCTCAATTTTATACGATAATTTCTGAAGCAGGTGAAGATAGGACATGCCAGAGAGTGTAATGAGAGATGCAGGCTGGTAACATCAATTAAAGCTCTTCCAAAACTAAGTAAAAAAAATCTGTGCTTTATTTACACAGTCTCTCTCGATTTTAATAATATGATTCTTAATGTCACTGCAGCACAATTGGTATCTTTCACCCTTCTCACGGTAAGACCACTAACCAAACTACATAATAGAATGTATGCTCACTTTCTAAACCTAAATTAGCCTTCACTATCAACGACCTCATTTTATTCCCCTCCCTCTCCCTTCTCCCCCACTCCATTCTCCTTGCTTCTCTCGACCAGTGGCGGATCCAGAAGGGGTGTGTAAGAGAGAGTGGGCCATTCCCCCTTGTCTTTTTCTTTTTCTTTCATTTTTTTTTTTTTTTTTTGGCGGAAGGATAACTAACAAAGAATTACTGGAAGGAAAACAACAATATGTATTTGAAATTAACTTGTAGTATGTATCTGATCCTACTGATGAAGGCTGATACAGAATTAACATGAACTATGTAAATGTGTGTGTGTATATTTTTTCGTCTTTATTGCAATGTAAACTGTTTATGTATAATTGTAATCAGTTTGGACATTCTCTTTTAACAAATTTTGGATCCGCCACTGCCTACTAAAGCCACCTTTCTCACCGGCATCCATGTATAACCAGTATGCTCGGTTTACACTCCTCTATGTTCACTTCCTCCCTCCCCATCCAAGTAACTCTTCCTACAGACTTTTCTCCTTGCTCACCCCGCTCACTTTTTCTCCTCACCCCCCACCCCTCTTGTCTACTTTCCTTTTTACCTCTCCTAATCTCTTCCTTGCCTCTCCAACTACCCTCTTCCTCTCATCCACGCTCTTCACTACGCCTGTTTCCCTTTTTCGTATCAAAATCGTTTCCCTTCCTCACCCTGCCTACTCCAGCCGTGATCCACCTTGCACCTTTAACCTTCCCTCACTGTGCTTTATTTTCCTTTTCCTCAGTTTACTTACTTCCTCCTTTAACCATCACACCTGACTCCTCTCCTCATCCTACTCCTCTTTACCTTACCTGCCTCATTCCCTTCTCACTCACCCCATTCATGCTCCTACACTGCTTTATCCTGCTTTTTCTGTTCCCTCTATCCGCCTAATCCCTTTCTCTCACCCTAGCTGCTCCCTTTCTTCACACTTTTTACTTTCTCACCCTCAACGGGCCTACTCTCTTCCATCGCCCTGCTCACACCCTTCCCTCACTCATCCTGTTCCCTTTCGTCATCCTACCTACTCCCTTCCCTCCCCTCCCCTCACCCTCATTACTGCTTTTCGCCACCCTGCCTTCCCCAGCCCTCACTCCCCTTACTCCCCCCTCGTCCTGCAACCCCTCTTCCTTCATCCTGCCTACTTCCTTCCTTCATTATTCTCACCCTGTTAACCCCCTCCCTCACCTCCCTACTCTCCCAGTTGCCCTCAGCCCTCTCCTCTTCCCCCCGCCCCTCCCAGCCCCTCCTCTCTCTCCCCCTCGCTAAAAAGTGCATTATTATACTGTCTGAGAGCAAGCAGTGTCCTCCATTACCCCACCTTTTATCCCGGCATCCTCCTTAACCTCCACCAGCCTCAGCACGAAGTTTGTATTTTATGCTTGCCGTCTCCACACAACCTGATGCAGTTTAGGAGAGACTTTTTTAAATGGAAGGGTTAGACTGAGCCTTAATTAACCCCTTCACTGCCTAATATTTTTCTTAAGTTGGATAAAATCGTATGGTGGCTGACTTATAATGAAAAATACGTCACTGGATTGAAAAGTCAAAGTTTGTCCAGCCGAAGATGTCATTTTCACTTAAGTCTTGCTATGTTCAGGCATTATTATTATCCTGCTTAGGTGGGATTTTTTGAAATGCCGTGGTGAGATACTATTGTCCCTGACCCCTTCACCACCACAGGGCTCTCCTTAACTGAAAAGAATCGTCTGGTAAGAGCAAGAATAGCCTCCAAAAATAAGTCATCGGATTGTGCAGGTTAACCATCGATTTCTGAATACGCAATTTCCATTTTATTCTTCCTATCGAACAGACAGTTTGATACAGCTGAGGAAAGAACTGCTGTAGTGGAGGCATTAATGGTGATTATATTTACCCTCTCTACTTCGAAAGGCCAATCCTCCACTCGGCAAAATCGTCAGGTGTTTGGAGATGCCTGTCTTATCCTGCAACGTTTTGCTTTTCATCTTGCATGATCAACCCATTTACGGCGGTGGCGTCCACTCAAATCTTGCTGCCACCTGACGATGCTGCTCAGCTTTAGCGATATGAACCTTAATGAGATGTTGCTGTTGCAAGACACTACACTGTCTTGTCCCGCGACAGCTTCAGCCTAGTCTACGAGGTTCAAGTTTCAGTAGGGCTACAACAACGGCAACAATTCTGCAACAACAATTTCTTTCTGCTAGATTAACCAGCCTCTTTGCTGCAATGGCGACTTTTATATATTATTTTTGCTGCTACCAGACGATTTTGTTCAGCCTAATAGAGACCCACCCTTGGATGTCTGTTGCAAGCCACTAAATTATATCACTGTGTGGCTTTTCTTTTTTTTTTTTTTACCTGCATAATTAACCTCTTCGTCACGGTAACAGGAGATAGAGAGGGACGCCTTTACGCGGTAACATCGATGATACTAGGTGGCTGCGCTGCCCGGTTATTGGAACGTCCTTCAACTCTTTCCCTATCCCCCCAAGGGAGGGCGGTGGATTTAAGGCAACTTTATATCTACAGTCCACTGGGTTCACGTTTCAGATAAGTGTCAGATAAGCCTTGGCCTACAGTTTAAAAAAATGATAAATGATTCCTTATTTTTTTAATAATCTACCTCCCGACACACGATTTCTTATTCATATAAAGAAGAACCTCTCTAATTGAACTGGTTAGTCTCCTAGCCTCAATGAACCCTTCCTTATTTCGGTTCTTGCTCCCTCCAGACGATTTTACTTAGCACAGAACATTTCTTTTTTTCAACTGGAGTGGTTCGATACAGCCTCCATCTACCCCTTCATTAATATCGAGCTCACTCAGGTATCAGTATAATTAAAGAAAAAAAAAAATTGAAATACGGTGATCGGCTTTACGGGGTTAACGCGATATGCTGACAAACAATACAATACTCTCTTCTCAAATAAAATCGGTCAACACATATACAAATTAGGGCACACGGAACCACCTTCTACCATTATCTAGTCACGCTGATAATGTCTGCGGTAATCGCGAGTCCTGTTTGTAAAGAATCCTACCCAATATCACGATAAATAAGCTTCCATTACAGTTATCAACCACCAATGATTGTTTTGTCTTTCGTATTTTGTCACTTTAATATTCACCCCAATTTAATTTCGAAATGCTTGGTAGCTGCGAGAGCGAAGGTTGGCGTATATGAAATTCATTTTGTGGACAAGTTAAGCTTATAAGATTTTATAATTATGGCCGCAGAAATCATGCTATAACGATCATTCTTTGGCCACCACCACCAGGAAATGTACTGCAATATTCAAGTATCAGGACTAATTCACTGAGGATGGATGATTTAATGCTAGTCCATCACCAAAGAGAAAATTTAGTTCTTTCATGTTACACCATTACATACTTTTGTTCTCTCTCTCTTTACGAATATATGTATTTATTCTTTACGGTTAGCAAAAAGTAGCATCTATTCATGTTATCTATTACACACACACACACACACACACACACACACACACTCACTCACTCTCTCTCACTCTCTCTCTCTCTCTCTCTCTCTCTCTCTTTATTTCTACATAAGCATCTAGCATCATTAGCAGATCAGTGCCTATGCATCTGTGTGTGTGTGTGTGTGTGTGTGTGTGTGTGTGTGTGTGTGTGTGTGTGTGTGTGTGTGTGTGTGTGTGTGTGTGTGTGTGTGTGTGTGTGTGTGTGTGTGTGTGTGTGTGTGTGTGTGTGTGTGTGTGTGTGTGTGTGTGTGTGTGTGTGTGTGTGTGTGTGTGTGTGTGTGTGTGTGTTGCAAGAAAATAAAGGCTGGGAAGCATAAAAATAAAAAAGTTGTCATAAACGGGAAAACGACGTAAACAGAGAGCCAATGTCAAGATCCATTCGCTTGGAGATCCCTGAACACACTGCATTTAAAGGCTGGAGGTCATAGACAGAGGGATATTAAGTTCCTGACAGTTCCCGACTTAATTAGTTACATATATGAAGGACTGAGTATGGGTAAAGTGCTGCAATGCAGAGTTGGATAGAATAGGGGTGACAACGTGTTACTAGACTAGTACTGAGCACCTACCATAAAGGGAGGGATACAAGCAGACTGTTCTAAACAGCAATATTGTCATTGAAATAGTACTAGTAGAAGGAAAGAATTACACCAATGCAGCAAAGAGAGAGGTTGAAGGGATTAGTGAGAGGTGGGAAGCTGATGACATGGAAATCCTTTGATTCCACCCTGTTTTGAAGAACTGTATGTAATAAACCTTCTCTCCCCAATACATTAGCGACAAATATGACCCCTGTACAAAGTCAGCAACTCCACAGGGATAGAGAAAGTACGGAGTCATTACAGCACACACTGTCTCTTGGAAGCAGATTCTGTGAAGGAAAGAATGTGATGCTTCCATGATAAGCTGCAAGTAAAGGGTACTGTGAAATTATGAAAGACAGTCGTGTATAGCTGAGTATTAAGGAATATTAATGTGGAAGATTTTGACTGGGTGAAAGGTGAAGGAACCGAGTTTTCATACACTAAAAAAACAAGATTTCCTGCATCGCAATCAGAAATAATTAACAAGTTGGGAACTTAATGTGCCACACCCTTACCTTGTGACTGCTAAAGAACTGACGTCTGCGATAGACGTGGTGAGAAGCAAGTGGGAGAGAGTAGTATATGAGTGGACAGGACTAAATGTGGAACTCAGATAATCACTGATGAATAGAAGGAACATAGTTCGTGGCAGGACAGATCTTTAAGGAACACCAATACTGTTACCTCCGGAAGACGAACAATGGCCTATTACAAAAGCACCTCTAGAACATTCAGATACAGAGCTAGAGAAGGTACTGAAGAAGGATAAAAACCATAAGAGGGCAATTTGGAATTAAAGACTAATGCCAGGCGTAGTAGAAAGCCTTTGAGATGTCAAAAGCAAATTGAAAGGTCTCGCCGAAGTCAGAATAGGAGGATGTTTGAGAGTCATACGGAAGAACGCCAATGGAGCGTTCATAGACGAACCCATAATGACGGTGAGTAAGAAGGTTATGAAGGAAAGGTGATTCAAGGACTTCATAAATATAAGACATTAACTTAATTGGGCGATATTTGGAGGGCTGGGAAGTCACCCTTCTTTTGGGACACGATGAATTCCAGCAAAAATGAATGGTACAAACTGGAAAACGAAGACGAAAGTGTTTACCTACGGAAGGTGTCGTGCACGGAAGGGCAGTTCATGAAAAAAACAGGGGGGACACCATCAGGACCGAACGTCTCATTAGCACTGAGTCCAATGAAGGTAGCATGTACATGTTTTGAAGACATTTAAATGACAGATATGTAAGAAGCAGAAGGGGGAGGGGAAGGAGGGTTAGCACCGGAATCGTGCAAAGTGAAATCAGAGAAGGGATGCATAAAGAATTTTGTCTTGTCCGTATAAGAAACAGCTGCTGTGCCATCACAACGGAAAAGATGGGAGAAGGAAGAAGAAACAAAGGTATCAGAAAGGTTTTTGGCAAGGCAGCAAATGAAGTAGGATGTATTTGAGCAAGAAAGTTTACAGCATTTAGAACGAATGACATCAGCTACATTTAGCATGATGAAGAACTGACGAAGAAGTTGTATGTAAATACTAAGACGAGTGTTTATGATAGCATGGTGGGTCATTCTCAGTATTAAGAAAAAAATGAAAATGGTTAGGAAGCAGTATGACCAGGTGTTAAGGTCACGATGATTAGCGAAGCGGGAGTGCAAGGTCTCTGTTCCCTCACTGCCGCCTTCCCTCGAGACCACTGCCTTGTTCGATTACTGCTACATTCTCCCTTCCCCAAATCTCCTTACAATATGTGTGTGTGTGTGTGTGTGTGTGTGTGTGTGTGTGTGTGTGTGTGTGTGTGTGTAACGAAACTGGAATGTGAGTACTGAGATAGGAATAGAGGATACCAATAAACTAAGACCGTCAAGGATTTTGTGTGTGTGTGTGTGTGTGTGTGTGTGTGTGTGTGTGTGTGTGTGTGTGTGTGTGTGTGTGTGTGTGTGTGTGTGTGTGTGTGTGTGTGTGTGTGTGTGTGTGTGTGTGTGTGTGTGTGTGTGTGTGTGTGTGTGTGTGTGTGTGTGTGTGTGTGTGTGTGTGTGTGTGTGTGTGTGTGTGTGTGTGTGTGTGTGTGTGTGTGTGTGTGTGTGTGTGTGTGTGTGTGTGTGTGTGTGTGTGTGTGTGTGTGTAACGAAACTGGAATGTGAGTACTGAGATAGGAATAGAGGATACCAATGAACTAAGACCGTCAAGGATTTTGTGTGTGTGTGTGTGTGTGTGTGTGTGTGAGAGAGAGAGAGAGAGAGAGAGAGAGAGAGAGAGAGAGAGCAAGTACCAGCAGCTAATATTCGGAGGATGACGTTGACAGAGAGTTAATTTGCTCTCAGACGAAGGAAGGAAGGAGGAGGGAGGGAGGGAGGGAGGTGAAAGATGGTGGGAGGGAGGAAGGAGAAGATGAAGCATGGATGAGAGAGAGAGAGAGAGAGAGAGAGAGAGAGAGAGAGAGAGAGAGAGAGAGAGAGAGAGAGAGAGGAGGATGATAACTCTCTCTTTCTCTCTCTCTCTCTCTCATAAAACCCACACTTACAAAGCCACCCGAAGCCTCACCCTCCCAAAATAATCCCCCACTTCCAGCCCACCTTGAGGCGGCCACAAGTAAACAAAGAGTGCGCCGATAAATCCTCCATTACGGCCAACTTTATGCCCCGAACAGCAAGAGAAATACAATTACCAGAAACGAAATCGCCCCTCTCCCTGCCTGCCCCCCGCCCCTCTCCTCCTCTCAAAAAATGAATTCCACTTTGCCGTACCAATAAACAGGGTTAAACTAAGTGGCTCTGCGTGTCGGGAGGGGAAAGGGTTTGGTCTCACAATATGGACTTACAATATATTGCTGGGGTGCTGTGTTGAGGCCCAGGAAACTTCATCTATCTACCTAGCTATCTATCTACCTATCTATCTATCTATCTATCTGTCTGTTTATGTCTGTCTATCCTATACTGACATCAGTGTGAAAAGACTCTAAGTGTACCATATGTGTGGAAATGCGGAACATACGGTACACTGCCCTCCTGTCCTGCTGCAAGGAGCATTGCTGGACCCTGTAAAAATGTGATGAATGCATCTATTTGGTTCTGAGTCTCATGATCAATCCTTGACGGTAACATCACCCCTCACACAAT
This sequence comes from Coenobita brevimanus, assembly GCF_032717465.1. Classification (NCBI taxonomy): domain Eukaryota; kingdom Metazoa; phylum Arthropoda; class Malacostraca; order Decapoda; family Coenobitidae; genus Coenobita; species Coenobita brevimanus. Next base: position 35,859,347 of record NC_137046.1, read on the forward strand.
CATGCAACTCAAACCTAATATCCTGAAAAGTTTGTTGGACTTTGGGGACTGCCTTAGTGGGATTCAGAACATATTACTTACGGTACTGTCTCATTAGTTATCGTTCTTAAGTGTATTAGTATTTAAACCCGCGATCGTAAGACAAGAGACAGGTGCACGAAATTGCCCTGTACCTCTTACGTCAGGTGTTTTCTTGTCTGACAGTGTGTATGTGTAAAGTTGCTGGAGAGGGACATCTTCACGTGGTGGCACCGATGTACCGTACGTGTAACTGGCCGGGTCCTCTCCCCGATTATACAAACGTTCCTCAACGCCCTCCCTGTTCCCCGAAATAATGATGGTGGGCTGCAGGAAAAGGCGAACTCCAGCCTGCAGTCCACTAGGTTCGCATTCAGATGAGCTTGGAACCTCAACAACAACAACAATAGTAACAGCAACAACTGCAACAATATTAAGAACAGAGTAAAAAATAAAGACTACATAGATCTACATGTCAGAATCCATATCCTTGAACTTTCATAAACTTAACCCCTTTAGTACAATGGCATCTTCGTGTTTTTACTCTTGCCATCCCCAAGTGAACTTTTGCAGCTTAGCATAAATTTTCAAAATGGAAGCGTTAAATATAGTCTTCATCATTCCTTTAATACGACAGGCTGTTCCTTAAATCACATAAAATCGTTTGGTGACCGCAAGATTAATATAATAGGCCATCGAATTAATTTTCTGCGTCCTATACAACACCGCTGTTTTACATCCTTATCTTCACTAATACGGTACAGTCAAAGCACACGCCAGAACTAACCATGGTTGAATATTGAAGTATACTCTTTTCACCTTAACTTGGCCAAAATTTTCATCTTTCTGTAGCTTATTTCACGTAGCTCACTCGCAGAATAAAACAGTACTACGAGTCTACAGCCTTTGGATAGCTCTTCTTTGTGATTAGCACCATATTCTTGTGTTCATCTCTAATTACAGTCCAGCATTCAGGATGGAGTGGTGGCAATTTAAGGCTAAGTTAGAGCAGAACGAGTAAAGTGAAATGAATCAATGAGACCTATCAGAACTTCTAATGACAACAGCTGGAATGGAGACACATTTGACATACGAGTTGGTTAGGATCTTTTCTGAATACCTCTCCTACTATTTCAGAGAGGGAGCCAATAACGACTGGAGTGGTGGGCCTAGGGAGGAGTAATTCTACCTTATTTTTTACATTTCTTTTATCAGGGTTTAGAGTGAAGGGAAGAGGATACAGAAGGAAGGTAAAACGGGTGAAATGGAAGACTGTGGTAGAGTGTTAGTGTATTGTTATTTGGAATGTCTTGCTTTTATTTACGGCTTAGTAGCAAGGGAAGAGGGTAGAGGAGGAATATCACGGTGAAGAGAATGATAGTTGGGGCTTTATGGTGAAAGGTACTAAGGAGACTGAGAATAGGTGGATGGTGTAGGTTAAAAATTAGGTGAAAAGGCAGATAGCTGTTGAGTATAATTGTATGGTGTTAGTTATCGGGAAGGTAGAGTTTGTTTTTCTCGCCCACCTAGAGAGGCAATAATGTAATCGCGTGCATCTGTCTGTGTCTGTGTGTGTGTGTGTCTATCTGTTGCCAAAATATCTCTAAATCAGTGGGCATTTTGTATCCAAGCTTTGTGGGCAGTATCCTGGGATATCTGGCTTGTTGGTTAATAGTTTTGGCGAAGCTGTGATAATATGCCTCCGACTGCCAGAGGATTACCGATTTTTTTTTTTTTTTTTTTTTTTTTTTTTTTAAAGACAGGTACGCAGTGACACTGAAATGTGGCGGGCAGAATCCTCAGACATTTTATTTTTTTTGGATTTTGGCGAACCCGTAATGATGTACCTCCGATTGCCTGAGGATTACTGATATTAAGTTTTTTAGTGATGGCGAGCGATACACATTCGAGGGCGATTGCTTTGAGTTTAATTTATCACGTGCTTAGTGGAGAGAGAGAGAGAGAGAAAGTTGGTATATGGTCGAGGTTATGTGGAAGGGAGGAGTGTAAAGATTAGTTTTATTTTATCATAAAGTTATAGAAGTGGGAAGAGAAGAGGGCAGGGAAGGGACAAAAGGAAGTAGGTGGACAGGATTAAAGTGGCAAAGTGTAGGTGTATCACGTATATAAGTGGATGAAGAGGAAGATAAGTGGTAAAGCGTACGTGTTTGGTGCAGGTTGTTAGAAAGGTGCAGGTGTTCTGTTCTCTCTCTCTCTCTCTCTCTCTCTCTCTCTCTCTCTCTCTCTCTCTCTCTCTCTCTCTCTCTCTCTCATAATGGGTTTTGTGGGAAGCAAAAGAGTTAAACGAGGAGGCAAATTTGGTGAAAAGGAAGACAGTGGGAAAGTGTGAATAAATGCTGTAAGTTATCTTGGGAAGCAGAAACGTTACTGAATCATAGGCTTTGTGAGAAAGGAGGAGCAGAGAAAAAGGAAGATGAAATAAAGAAATAGATAATAGGAAGATGGTAGGAGGGAGAGAGAGAGAGAGAGAGAGCGTGGTGGCAGAAATAAGAAGTGAGACCATCTGCCATATATTCCCGATTTATACCGTCCCTCCTACGTTGTCTTTATTGCCCTACACTCTTACTTATGTGGCTCCTCTCTCTCTCTCTCTCTCTCTCTCTCTCCCTAAGGCACATATGCTTTAAAATCTCCAAAACCATTCACAATGCGATGTCAGAGAGGTAAATTACTCTGCACACCATCGACAACTTTAACCCCTCCACTACGATAACCCAAATTTCATTTTAATCTTGTTAATCTCTAACGATTTTCCTCAGCTTAGGATAAACCTCTGTACCTAAATTACTTAAAAACTATCTTCATTAACCCGTTCAATCTAATGACACACTTTTGCCTTACACTCTTGCTACCTGCAGACAGTTTTACTCAAGAAAGATCTCTCTTACTGATGGAGTTAAAGAAGGATGTCTCTCTCACCCCTCGAGGTTGAAAAGTCTCCTATAAACTGAATGAAATAGTTTGTTAATTGCAAATAAAGAAATAAATCACTAAATAAAGCAAATAGAAAATACACTGCCGGACTGAACGATACAATTCATCCCATACAATGACTTCTTTTCGTATCTTTATTCCGGCAACCCCAGAACATTTTACACAGCTCAGGGAAGGCTCTCGCAGCCATGGGGTTAATAAAGATGAAGTGCCAAAATGATACAAAAAGGAGATCAATTATGAAGAGGTAAATGACATCCTTGAAGAAGATGAATACTGAAATGAGGCAGACCATGACAGCCAGGGTAGTCAATGCATCTGAAAAGCATTGTAAATAATGTAAATAAAGTTTGTACTCTCATCTATCTTCGTTCTCTCTCTCTCTTTCTCTCTCTCTCTCTCTCTCTCTCTCTCTCTCTCTCTCTCTCTCTCTCTCTCTCTCTCTCTCTCTCCCTCTCTCTCTCTCTCTCTCAATCTCTCTCTCTCTCTCTCTCTCTCTCTCTCTCTCTCTGCATGTTTGTGTGTGTGGAGGGGGGGGGTCGCTTATCCTAGGCATCATGTTACAAAGGCCTCTCTTTTTATCCCTCTTCATGCACATCATTGACTCGCCATTTCTTAAAATTTCAATGAATGGAAAGGAAAGGGAGGCTTACAATTAACACGGGGGCAGTTTAGTCATGCGATCAATCTTTGCCAAGTCCCAACCTTCCCCCAGACTATGACACTCAACCGTCGAGTTTACAAACCGGATCCCTACTTAATTTCTAGGTACAAACAGGCTGAGGAAACGCAGGTCTTAACCCTCACTGGTGTCACGGTCAGCCTGGGAACTGAACCCATTATAAAGAATGGAAGCAGTGTCCAAGGCCCGTATTTTCGTCACGTAAGGTGGTTCCCTAAAATCACTTCCTTAGCGATTTATTTCTGGATATGGCCAGTTAATATCTTCTTGGACGTTATTTATGCATATTATGGCAGTCTTAGGACATACAGTATATAACACAAAACAAGGAAATCCTTAACCAACAGAAAATTACTGCCACTTTTAGGCTAATCAGTTCAATCCAGTGACAGTATTCATTTTAACCATTCTGTTTTTAGGTAGTTCTATTTGACTTGGGAGAGGCTTAGCACAGGAGGTGTTAGGTACAGCCATCACCCGTTCAGTGCAAGTGCTGTTTCCTTACTCTTACAACGGCGTCTGGAGGCAGCAAAAATTAACTGCAAGAAGACGTCATCGTACTGAGAGGATTGAATTACTTTTGCACCAGGAAGGGAATAAACGAGTAGTATTCTTTCTACACTCTCCCCAGTGATAGGATACGCGAGGATTTGGGTGCATTCTACAGTTTCGGCCTTTCCTTCGTCCAAACTGGTGAAAGCAAGCACAGCTGGGGGCACTAGTTCCTCTACACTGCCTAAAAATTGTATATCAAACCGGAAAGAGCTTACAAAAAAACCACAGTAATAATCAACAGGGTTCGAAGGGTTAAAATATTCCCATCTTGGTGTTGAACCCCAGATGGTGAAGAGGATTTTACACCGCAGCTGTAAGTACCTTATATAACTGTATTCTGAGGAGGGGAAGTTAAAGATATTTACTCAACAGCTTAGGACTAGCAGGTGGCTTGCGAAGCGCGTCAATCGGAGTGTTTCAATTAATTCTGATCAGAAACTTGTCGCTATGTGTGAGGTTCAAAGACAATCTTAAAAGAAACCATCTTGGCGTACTACCCATATTGCAACTGCCGAATGTAATAACTATTGTATCTCTTCCTGCTCTCTTTATTTCTCGTTGTTAGTTTCTTATATTCTGTAAACCCCATGGATCCGGTAGAGTAGTTCTTACTTTATTTTTGTCACCACCTGACGACTTTTACTCAACCACGGAAAGATTTCTAGAAGGCTATATTAACTCACTCTAGTTCGCAATGTCTCTCGTAAAATAAAGAAATTCGCCTAGATGGCAAAAATAAAATAAAAAGTACACCATTAGACTGAAGGGGTAATTGTCCCTCACCTGTTTTATTCTTAGCCTCATTTATCATTATCCACATGCTTCACTCTCTTTCACACACCTGTTTCCTTCTCCCTTCGTTCTGCTCGACAATCGTGTACAGTATATTGGAGTAAATCAATAACATGTCCCTAAGTGAGGCGGTTACGTGTTCGGTCTTAGGGAACGATTGTACCCACTTTCCTTCTCTCTCTCTCTCTCTCTCTCTCTCTTTACCACTGTACCCACTTGCCTAGCCTCTCCTCCCTCTCTACCATTGTACCCACTTGCCTTGCCTCCCCCTCTCTCTCTCTCTCTCTCTCTCTCTCTCTCGTCTTCCTTCAGTGTTATTACTGCTCCCAGCCTCCCTTCTTAACTGTTTCCCTTCCTTTCTTCTCTCTCGCTCTCCTCTCCTTCTTACGGTAAGTGAGAGTTACATACGGTCTTATTTCAGTAACCTTAAAGTAAGTATAATACGTGAGCCTGATACAATATTACCGCCAGCATTAAAGGAAGTACAGAACCAAATACTTTTCAATATATATGTATTATAGGAGCAGCAAGGTCCACGGCGAGTGGAAGCTATCAAACAATAACTCAAATATGTAAACAAGATAACAAATCTCATCAGGACACTGCCGTCCTACTTAGCTTAACATTTTTTTTTTAAGTAGTCTGTTAAACACTCAGAAACAAATAATCTCATCAAAGACTGTCAACGATTTCAAAATAATCACTCTTTCCTTACGAATCTCTGCAACTTTTCTTTTACACGCTAAGGTATTGCATAATATGGTTTTCATTAACCACTTCTTATGAAATTTCTATGACAGCTTTTGTATGAGGCATGGTAGTCCACCTCATATTTTCCTGTCACCTTTGACTAGAGGGAGTGGTGAGAAGGGGAATTCTTCTGGCTTTGTTATACTTATCTTTGGCGAAAAAAAATAGATAAGTTAATCTACCTTAATCAGGAATCCTCGAAAGGACCTGTAGTTTGTCGCCGCTAGCTTTCCTTTGTAATCCTTTGTATCCTTTCTACTCTTCTACCAGTCCACCATGTCTATGCCCACTTTTCCTAATAATCATCCGCACATTCTTCTGTACTTTTCATTCCACCCCCCACCCGGTTTACCTCTTCCTCCTCCTCGTTCCCTCCATTATTTTCACCTTTCTCTACTCCTCTTTTCCATCTACATTATCGCCGACTCATCTTCTATCTTCCCTTTCTGCACTACCTCTGCTCCTCCTCTCTCCCTTCCTTCCTCCACCACCTCCTCCTCCTCTCTCCCTTTCTTCTTTCTCATCCTCCTCTTTCCCCTCCCTCCAGCCATCTCCCCTCATTCACCACTCGCATTCTTCTCTTTCTCTTCCTACCTTCTTTCATGCCTTTCTTCCTTCATACTTTATTCCCTTTCTCTCCTCCTCCTCCTCATTTCTCCCCCTCCTTTCTTCCCTAGTTCTCTTCCTTTGTTTTCCCTCTCTCTCCCTTCCGCATCTCATCCCTACCACTCATCTTCGTCCTTTCTTTCCCCTTTCTTTCCGTCTCTTCTTCCCTCCCCCTCCTCAATTGTTCTCCTCCCTCCTCCTCCTCTTCCCTCTCCATTTTCTCCTCCTCCTCCTCCTACTACTCTTCCCTCCCCATCTGCCCCTCCTCCCTTCTTGCCTCTCTGCCTTCCTTCTGGCGGAAACAGGAAGACATTCAGATGACAGAACGCGGCAGTGAGAGGTCAAATGCATGAAACAGGATGGAATTTCGTATTTTCATTTCCCCCCTTCTTCCTCTACTCCCCCTCCCCTCCCCATCCCCCAGCTCACCCCCTCCAACCTGCTCCCCCTCCCCATCCTCCCTCCCCATTATCCACCAGCTCACCCCCACCAATCTCCCTTTGCTATCTTTCCCCATCTCACCCCCACCAACTAACTCCCCTCCCCACCTATCCCTCTAACCTTGCAACCAACCATCTCCCAACTAGCTTCCGACTCTCTCTCTCTCTCTCTCTCTCTCTTTGGCTTATCTTCTACTCTTCCTCTTCCTTTTCCTACTAGGCCTACTTTCATTGTCATCCTTATTTTTAATTCCTCTTCGTCCTCATTCTTTCTCTTTCTCACTCTTTTCCTACACTCCATCCTCTTCATTTTCTTTCCTCCCTAACCTCATTTCCTTGCTTTATGTACGCCTATGTTTGTCTTCACTGTATACTCCTCTTTCTCCTGCTTAGTTTCATATCCTCTCTCTCTCTCTCTCTCTCTCTCTCTCTCCCTTTTCTCCTAGCGCCCATCCTTCCTTCCTCCTCTCTCATTGTCTTCTCACACTCTTTGCCTCCAGTTCCTACCCAGATTCCTCTCTCTCTCTCTCTCTCTCTCTCTCTCTCTCTCTCTCCTCCTTGCGCCCATCCTCCCTTCTCCCTCTCTCTCATCGTCCTATCACACTCTCTGCTCCCAGTTCCTACCTAGGTTCCTCTCTCTCTCTCTCTCTCTCTCTCTCTGATGACACACGACCTCTGAATCTTTTATTTCCCTTGCTCGCAATTTTGAAGGGGATAAAATTAATATGCTAGTGGAGGAGATTTCTTACGGGGCTATATCACTCAGGAAGCCGAGTTTGGGTACGGAGCGGCGGAGGTGGAGGTGATGGGGAGATGGAGGTGATAGGGAGGGAGCCGCGGAGGTGGAGGTGATGGGGAGGGAGCGAAGGATGTGGAGGTGATAGGGAGGGAGCGGCGGAGGTGGAGATGATGGGGAGGGAGCGGCGGACGAGGAAATGATAGGGAGGTGATATTCTCCCGGCTGGCAATACTCACGCTTATATAATCCACTGGGGGAACTGTCTGGAGGATATTTTACTGCTTTTTGAGAAACTGGATTCATTCAGGGGTATCAAGGAATTATAATATAGGGGCTGGAGCTTCTCAAAAACTAACTACAACTCGTGACTATTGGGAAATGATATTCTGTATTCTAATGCTTTTGAAAAACTGGTTACACTCACGACTACCAAAATGTAATAATATCTAGAAAAGAGCTATTTGAAAAACTGGCTTCACTCCCAACTATCAAAAAATATAATTGCTACAGCTTCCTCGTGACTATCAAAACATTATAATTAAAGACTACGGCTTCTGAGACTCTGACTTCACTATCAGTAAAATATTATAAACGGGATACCATTTAAGAAACTGACTTTACCTGCGAATATTGGAAAATTATAATGTGCAATACAGGCTTGAGCTTTTGAGAAACTGACGTCACTCCCTCTGTCGAATTATAATGCTACAGTATAAATTTTGGTGCGCCGGGGGAGGCCATCTAGCTTTATATTTATCTTCATCTCGTAAATTATATATCACAGTCCCTTTATCACAAACAGCCAGAAAGGACTTTAGATCTGTTGCTGTTTCTCTGTTCCTTGTACTCCTCTTGTAACTCTCTGATACTTTACAGTGTACAGCAGTTTTCTTATACTATAAATAAAGGAAAACTGGCAAATCAGTCATATGATAACAGTGGAATATGGATATACTTTTTCAGTAACTGAGGTGGGAAATTAGCAGCAAAACAATGTAAGATACGTGAACTTACTGTACAGTACATGCTCGCTGAAATATCACGAACTGTCTCAATACTTCGGCCTAACCTCTAACATTTTGTGCTTGGCTAAGGAATGAGTGCAAACCTAATTCCACATTCGGTAAAACACAATACAGGAAAGGCGTGAGGTTTGGTGCTCATTTCTATCCGGCCAGAGTCGCGAGTTGCAGTGCCAGCCACATCATCAAAAGTTGTCGGTACGAGCTGTGTAATCAAAACAAACTTCAGGACTCCAACAACAGTACACTTCCTCCCGCAAATGGACGCCGCGAGTACACATAAACACGGCTAGTACAAAAAAAAAATGCAGCGTTACAAGTGAAGTGTACCAAAAGTTACATAGTTCATAAAAAGAAAACAAACAGAGGGTATGGGGTACTTACTCCGAGTTGGCAGGGGAGGCTTGAGGCACATCTGAAACCAGCATAAAAAAAGGAGAATTTAGATCCAGGTAATAGCCAAAGTACACAGAGTAAAGGTACAAAATAGTCGAATGGGAGTGCTTGGGAGTACAAAACATCAGAATTACAGCCACCAGGTGAAACTCCATCCACTTAGTCCTCAGCGGAGTAACAGCAGAAGTTTACCTTTAACTTTTGAGAAATTATCGGCATCAGACCATTTCACTGGGGAGGGGGAGGTTGGGGTCTTAAGGTGCTGGGTGAGGGAGTGGGTGGCAATGGAGACCTGTGGGAGGAGGAAAGGAGCGGAGGAGGGAGGGAGGGAGAGGAAGAGGGAGGGAGGAATAAGAGAGACAGGTGCGCGATAGAGGGGAAGGAAGGTGGATAACAGAATGGTGAAGCAGAGAAAGCAAATGGGGTGGTAATGCTGGCGTGGTTTAGGGAAGGAAGTGGAGGAAATGAAGGCTTGTGAGAGGGGGGGGAAGAAAAGGGGGAAAGACGGAAGTAACAGAGACAGGTGTACGACTGAGGGAAGGAAGGAAGTAAAAAGAAAGGGAGAAGGAGAATAAGCAAGTAAGGTCGTGATGCTGAGGCCACTTAGGACTCGAAGGTGATGAGTAAGGGAGCTGGGGAAATGGAAGCTTGTGGTAGTAAGGGGGAAGGGGGAAGACGTACATGTGAACGACAAAAGAAATGGAAGAAGGTAAAGAGAAACGGTAAAGGAAAGGCAGAAATCACAAAGAAAGCTTTTAAAGTTGAGGTACAGGGGGTCTTACGGTGCTGGGTGAGGGAGTAGGGGAAATGAAGGCTTGTGGGGAGAAGAGAGAGAATAGGGAAAAAGATGTGAGATAGATAGAAGGCAGAAGGTTAAGAGAACAGGTGAAGGAGGTACGGAACACAAAGAATTGGGATACGTGAAGTCTTAATATGTTAGATGAGACAATGGAGGAAATGGAGGCTTATGGAGAGGGAAGGTGGGAATAGAGAGATAGATGCACAGTAGAGGGAAGTAAGGAGATAAAGAGAAGGGGTTGGGAGAGGCAGGGAACACAGAAAGATTATCAAAGTTGGGGAACGTGAGGATTGACGTGGATCTGTGGGGTTAAGGGGAGGAGGGTAGAGAGGCAGCTGTGTGACAGAGGTAAAGAAGGAAAATGTGTGTGTGTGTGTGTGTGTGTGTGTGTGTGTGTGTGTGTGTGTGTGTGTGTGTGTGTGTGTGTGTGTGTGTGTGTGTGTGTGTGTGTGTGTGTGTGTGTGTGTGTGTGTGTGTGTGTGTGTGTGTGTGTGTGTGTGTGTGTGTGTGTGTGTGTGTGTGTGTGTGTGTGTGTGTGTGTGTGTGTGTGTGTGTGTGTGTGTGTGTGTGTGTGTGTGTGTGTGTGTGTGTGTGTGTGTGTGTGTGTGTGTGTGTGTGTGTGTGTGTGTGTGTGTGTGTGTGTGTGTGTGTGTGTGTGTGTGTGTGTGTGTGTGTGTGTGTGTGTGTGTGTGTGTGGTCTAAAGGAATTGGGCAGGGAGTAAGGAGAGTGAGACATAGCAGGAAGGTCAGGGGATTTGGGGAGTGAAAAAAGGAGAGAGGGAATAGAGAGAGAAATGTAAAATTGAAGAAAATGAAGAGGTAGTGAGAAAAGCGGAAAGAGCTGTACAAAAACAAGAGACGTGCGGCAACAATGGGGTTGAATGGGGTCTGAAAGAGTTGGGTGAGAGAAGTAGAGGCCTGTGGAGGGAAGGGAGAGGGAAGGGAGAGGGAGGGAAAGAGGTAAGGAAACCACAGGGGAGCGATAAATGGAAAGCAAGAGACAAAAGAGAAGACAGTGAATGACGAGGGTAGAGAAATCGAAAAGACTGGTAGAATTTCGAGATGGGGAGGCGGGAATGGGAAAAAGACAAGTGTTCGATGGATGGAGGGCAAGAGGAAAAGAGGACAGAGAAAACAAAGGGACTGGTAGTGATGGGGTGGATGGGGTCTTTACGTACTGGAAAAAAGGCAAGAAAATAACACTTAACCCCAACTCTAACATTATATACAGGACCTTAAACCATGAAAGTATAATCTATCACTCATTCTGTTTTACTTCATGTACCTCCTTGATTATACCCCTTCTCTTTCAACTAACCTCCTTATTAAAAAGAAAAAATACAAGACAGGTGTGTATCCAAAGAGAGGAATGAGGAAAAGATGATGAAGAAAGGGGAAGACAGAGAGGTAGGGAGGGGGCTGGGGATGTTGGAAGAGATGGGGTCTTAATGTGCTATGTGAGGTACTGGGGGAAATGGCAGGGCGGGAAAATGGGGATGGGATAGGGAGATATGCATGTGATGGAAACGGAGGGAGGGAAAGGGTGTTAGTGGGTGTTAGAGGGAAAACAGAATGACAGAGGGGAGGGGAGGGTTGAAGGTACGGTACAAGGCAGGGTGACGTCTTTCTAAATTCATTCAGGCCACTTCCAGGCGATTTCATTCGACTCAGAGAAGACAAAATGAAGCGACAGGATAAATGAAGACATGTTTAACTCTTCCGACAAGGCTAACCAACGTTAAATAAAATCTTAAGGTAGTATCGAGAATGACGGGAAAAAATGCGTCACAGGAAAGGACTTAGATTTCAAGGTGCTGAAGGAAAGATTGGAGGGGAGATGGAAAAAGAAAGGGAATAGGAGAGAGAGAGAGAGAGAGAGAGAGAGAGAGAGAGAGAGAGAGAGAGAGAGAGACAGACAGACAGACAGACAGACAAAGACAGAGGGACAGAGACTATGGAGAAATGAGTAGAGGGGGAGAGGAAAGGAGAGAAGCGGGGAGACAAGACAACGAGAGAAACGGGAAGGAATAGAGGACGTGGGGGGATATAGAAGAGAAAGAAAGATACTATGGAGAAACGGGTAGAGGAAGTAGGGAGAGGAATGAGGAGGATAGGGGGAGGGAGGAGGAAGGGAGAAGATGGAGAGGGTTGGAGAAATGAAGGAACGGACAAAGAGGGCAAAAGAGAGAGAGAGAGACATTAAGGAGAAACGCATTGAGAAAGAAAAGAGGGAAGTAAAGAGGAGGGTGGTGGGGGTGGGGGAGACTAAACTAGATTGCGACTACGCTGGCAGTTTGAAGGAGGGAGATTGCTAGGAGAGACAGCGAGGATCTTAAGGCGATAGAAAGGGGCAAGAAAAGGGAAACGAGGCCTCTAAGGTGAAATCTGCGGAAAGTGGAAAGGGGTGGAATGGTTGGACGATGGCGCTGAGAATGCTGGGTGGGCAGGGTGAAAGAGAGGGTGAGGAGGGACGGAGATAAGGAAGAGAGGACAGGGCAAGGAGGAGGAGAGGAGAAAGGTGAGAAGGAGGAGGGATACAGGATGAGGAAGGAGGGAGAGGGGACGAGGAGGGGAGAGGAGGAGGTTGAGGAGGATGAAAGTGGAAAAATAGAGAGAGGAAGACAAAAAAAAGAATGAGGAACGGGAGAGGGGGAAGGTGAGGAACGGGAGAGGGGGAAGGTGAGGAAAGGGACAGTGTGATTGTGGGGAGGAGGACAAGGAAGTTGAGGAGGAGGAGGAGAGGAAAGTTAAGGAAGAAATGAGGGAAGGGAGAAGAAAGTGGAGGAAGAGGACAAATGAATAGTGAGAGTTGAAAGGGGATGAGAATAAAAGTAGGCAAAGAAGGTAAAAGAGAGTGAACGGGACAGAATTACGTAAGGAGAAAGGGAGAAGGTAGGTGAAAGAGTTGGAAGAGGAGTTGATGAAAAAGGTGAAATTGGAGAGAAGTAAATCAGATGAAAGGGGGTGAATAGAAGAGTAAACAAAGAAACGAGAGAAATAAGTAAAAACAGAGGGAAAGAAAGGTAAAAGAGGATTGAATTGAGGTCAAGGAGGAGTACATTTCGGTATGGTAAAGGAAATCAGAAAGTTCAGGAAGAGTGAGAGAAAAGACGCAAAGATGTTAGTGAGAGGGTCGGTGGGTGCAAAGGGTGAGAGGGACAGTGTTTACCTATTAATCAACCTGTCTATTTATCGGTCTACTTATTGATCTTTTTTATCTATCTGTTTATGGCCAGACGCCTAAAATCCGGAAGGAGTGGCCACAAACAAATCGCCTCAATGTCACCATGTCCTACGCCATAATGCTGCCCTCCCTCCAAATCACACCGTCTTCTTTCATATATCTCTCCATTCCACCTCTGCATCTCATCCTCAGCGGTATAGTGTACGAGTACACGGAATCAGAGGAGTGAGAAGGCAAGCTGAACGGAGAAAGGAAAGGGGGAAGGGAAAATCAGTGTTAATATGAGAGAGAGAGAGAGAGAGAGAGAGAGAGAGAGAGAGAGCAGAGGGGGGGGGGAGACAAGAGCATACGGGTGCAGGTGAGTGGCAGTAACAGTGATCTTAAGGGCGATTGAACCCCCCGTTACTGAGAGAAAATGGACCTTCTTCTGGCAGCTCCAAGATGGTATGGAAGCGAATGGCAGGAAATACAATGGTGGGCGTTTATAGAGTAGGCGTGAGGAAGAAGGGGGAGAATTAAAAGTTGATATGACGTGGGTATAACACACACACACACACACACACACACACACACACACACACACACACACACACACACACACACTCTCTCTCTCTCTCTCTCAGCACCCGATAATAATAAGAATGAAGGGTAAAGAGGCATCACTTACATCATCATGAAATAGAGCTTAAACACAAACACACAACTTCACCACAACACAGAGCTTCACACTGTACAGCTTCACCATGACAAACAACTTCACCATAACATACATCACTATAATATACAACTTCATCGTGACATCAACACAGTACATACCTCACCTTGACACACAGCTTCATCACAGTATACTTTCACTATGACAACTTCACCAGCTATCACTTAATCATGACTTAGAATAATACCATAAAATACTTCACTAGGACACAAATTCACCATAACACACTCATCATGATACACAACGTCATTATGGTATACTTCACCATAATATATACAGCTTCATAATATATAACGTCAGCATAACATAACATTATAGTAACAACAAAAGCAATACCACACCATCACATTTTCCTTCCATACAACTTCAGCAACAATGAGCTCTATCAGTCACTCATATTCTGGCATCCATCGTCAAACTACCATTACAATATATGAACAGTGAAAGTCAGATGCAGTGATGTATGACAGTAGATTGCAGTGCCTTGCCATCCAGTACTGATTCAACACTGCTTACGGTGGAATCCATTTAGTTTTATCGTTTCCACACCTGACATTGCAGTAGACACCTTTATGTATCACTGCAATCAACACTAATTACCATATCACCTTTTTGTCATACCTACAGTGGAGAGAGAGAGAGAGAGAGAGAGAGAGAGAGTCTGAAAATAAATGATTCCGATAAAACTCGCGAGATGCATGAATGAGAAACGAACACCAACGAGGAAAAAAAAAACACGAACACAAACACCGATGAGAAAAAATACAACACAAACATCAGGGACGCAAAAACACAAAACATAAACATCACTGGGGATAAACACACACACACACACACACACACACACACACACACACACACACACACACACACACACACACACACACACACACACACACACACAAAATCAATGAGGAGAAACACACAAAACCAAACACCAATGGGGAAAAAAGCAGAGCAAGCCAAACACACACGCCAAAAAAAACGGAGCCAGGCGTCGCTCTATTAATCTCTATCAAGGCCCACGACTGCCCCAACTACAACTACCATCAGTATCACTTTACATCTACTACCATCATCGCCAGCATCTACTACCACCACCAACATCCGCTTGTTTATGTCACTACCACTATCACCTACTACCATCACCGCTACCAGCATCACTACCCCCACCGCTACCAGCATCACTACCCCCACCGCCACCTATCACCATCATTACAACCACCACCAGCTTCCCTACCTCCACCACCTACCATCATCATCATCATTACCACCACCACCTACCAGCACCAATACCACCACCGCTTACCATCATTACCACCACCGCCTACCATAATTACCACCACCACTACCAGCATTACTACCACCTCCAGTACACCCTCACCACCACCATCATTACCACCAGCACTACCCACCACCAGCACTACCCACCACCAGCACTACCCACCACCAGCACTATCCATCACCACCACCACCATCACCACCACCACCATCACCACCACCACCATCACCACCTACCACCACTGCGTATCACCATCACCAACAACTACCTTATCACATTACTCCCTGATATTCACACGTCTTCACCACCAAAGATCATCACCAACTCGTCAGCACCTTCACTCCCATGACATAGTTTACATTATATCATTACCTTCAGATGAGTTTTATTTTGATAGTAGTGAAGGTGGTAATGAAGGCTATATTAACTTCTTCCATCATAAATAACACCACCACTCATTAACACCCTTGCCTTTCACACCACTCGCACCATCATCACCAACATCGCCATCAACACCATCTCGCGTTAAAACTGTAAATGTTTCACTCATTCTAGGGCCAGCCATCACCACCACCACCACCATCCCACAAGCACCAATCATCATCTTCAGAACTAACACCAATATTCCAATGAAATTCTTATATTTCACACTCTATTAGTCAACACCATCACCCCCTTACTATTATGATGTTTTACAGCCTTAGCACCAATCACCATTCACATCACCCCTACTAACACTATCACCCCGTTACGCCTCTTATTTTTAACTTCCTTCCTAGCACAAATAACCACCATCAAATCACCAATAACAACATCATTTTATTAATCATATTCCACCACCATTTGCACCACCAAAAGTAACACCAGCATCTCCCTCCATACCCTGACATTTTCGCGCATTCCACTCGTTGGGGATACTTTCTTTTCTATCATCACCTAACCACAATCATTTCTTTAAACAATTCTATCCACCCACATCATCACCATCCACAGTCTTCTAACCTGCACCACAGTTTTAACCAACCACCACCACCCACCACCACCACCATCACCAACTTCGTCCCTGTCCAAGTCATCCACATCCCCCGACACCAAATCGTTTATACTTCACTATTTATACTTCTAGTCTTCCATTATCATTATTGCCAACCCTAATATACCTCTATATGTAAGTACAGTACGTAATATGTTCTGTGGCGGCTTGCTTCACACCTAAGCTAATATGGGCGTGATGCTGTACTAAACACGTCCAGGATATGCTTTACGGGTCCTGAAGTGAAAATTATGCGTAGAAACGAGGAAATCCACATTCTTTTCGCTGGAGAAGTGACCCAACCCCACCCAGTCCTTCGTGCACGGGTACAGCTGTGGAAGGCTTTGGAATACAGGGTGGGAAGTGCACGTGGAAACTGTAATAGAGTGGCTGTGTTTGTGAATAAGAGAATGTGTGTTATGGAGGAAACACTAAAGGGTACCGTATGTTACTGAACCCACTTCAGTATATAGCACCGGGTGGGAATCAATACAGATCAGCAGGACTGGCAGACTAACACGCTACCGACTGGACCACCTGAAGCTCCCCAGACCCCAATAAACCAACCTACGTCAGAATTACCACCACCACCATCACCACCTGTCCTTCTCAGACTCATTTACACCACTTTCCACCACCAACCACTACCACCAATATCCACCACCATTCTCCCTGCCATCACCACACCGCCATTCCTACTTTATTAATCTCTACCACTCTTTCCAGATCCACCGCCATACCTCATCAGCTGCTCTTTCCTCACCCTCCACCACCGCCACCATCGCCACCATTATCGCCACCATCGCCACCATTATCACCACCAACGCGACCATCATGACTCCAGCCATCAATCACCACTAACAACACGACTTTTACTATCACCTCCACTATCATTACCACAACCATCACCACCACACCCATCACCACCACAACCATCACCACCACAACCATCACCACCACACCCATCACCACCACAACCATCACCACCACAACCATCACCTATACCATCGAAACTTCCATCACTCCAATCCTCACCACCAACACCACTAAAACCATCACTACTCTCTCTCTCTCTCTCTCTCTCTCTCTCTCTCTCTCGGCCACCAGCACCATGCAATATGAAAATGATTGAGGGAGGCGACGAAACTTTTGATTAAAGAAAATTCGGTCATATTAGCACCAAAATGCAAGCCGGGTGGGCAGTAGACGAGGGTCGTGTTGTGGCGATCAATACGGGGCGGAGATGGCAAAGAGGGGAAGGAGTAGAGGCAAAGAGGCGAAAGAGTAGGGGGAAAGAGGGGAAAGAGTAGGGGGAAAGAGGGGAAAGAGTGGGGGCAGAATGGGGAAAGAGTACTGGCAGAGACGGGAAAGAGTACGGGTAGAGAGACGAAAGAGTAGGGGCAAAGAGGGGAAAGAGTAAGGGCAAAGATGGGGAAAGAGTATTGGTAGAGACGGGAGAGAGTAGGGGCAGAGAGGGGAAAGAGTATTGGTAGAGAGGGGAAAGAGTAGGGGTAGAGAGAGGAAAGAGTAGGGGTAGAGAGGGGAAAGAGTAGGGGTAGAGAGGGGAAAAAGAGAGCAGAAAAAATTGTGAAGAGATAGGAGAAAGATTGGAGCATGAGAAAATACAGAGACAGGGGAAAGAGAATGGACAAGTAGAGGAAGCAGAGAGGGAAGAAAGGGGGGATGGAGTGGGAAAAATAGGAAACGGCATAAGAAAAGGGAAGAGAGGGTAGAAGAATCTTAAAAGACAGACAGAGAGTTAGCGAAGAGGGCAGAGAAAGTGAAAATGAGAAAGGAGCAAGTGAGCAGAGAAATGGAAGAGAAGGGGGATTGAGGGTTCTAACCAACCATTCTTCCTCATATCTAAATATATACTTATTTATCTGTTCATTTTTTTCATCCATTCATTTCTCCATCTACCCGTCCATCCGCTCAATCTCTCCCTTTTACCCTTTGTATATCTACCTACCCATACCTCCACTATTCGTCGACTCAAACCACTCTCTCATCTATCTATCCATCCATCCATCCAATTCCTTCTAGATCCATTTATCCATCCAACTACCAATCCGGCCATTCATTCCTCAATCTATACATCCATAACATAATTCAATATGGTAACACATCTATGTCAATTTAACCTGTCATCCACTTATCTATTCATCCATCCATTCACCCACCTCCTTGCCACCCTCGCCCTTGTCCACAGCCATGGAACAGATTTAAGACCTATTCCCCGACCGCTCATCCATCCACTCATCTGTTTAGTAATCCATCCACTGATTCAACCACCCAACTGTTCATCCACCCACCTAGCCCTCCACCCATCTATATTTTCATCCATCTATCTATCATTCCATCCATCTCGCTCAACTCTCCCTGTCCCAAATCTTAGTTTTGAATAAGGGTCTCCTCCCTACATACCCCCTGGCCCCACATCCACTCAGCAAACCACACTTCCTTATCTACATTACTTAAAATTCGACAAAGTTACACCATCCAACCTTCCTCCCATCCACCCATCCATTCATTCATCCAATTCCCTTTCCCCTCCTTGCCCCAAGCTTCACCTCAGAATAAGAAGCACCCCCCTCCTCCTCCTCCTCGCCTCTCATCAGTATGCACGCCGCTGGAGTAAAGGCCAAGATGCCGGGTAGGTCTTTTCTCTATTACCCTCTCCAAAAGCCTCCCTCCACCTGCTGACACACACACACACACACACACACACACACACACACACACACACACACACACACAAAGAGAGAGAGAGAGAGAGTACGCTGTCCTTCCTAGGTGATCCATCCCAGTGAAAAGCAAAACGACTTGGTAATGAAGTTAAAAAACAGGTTGGCAAAACAGACGACTCTCTCCCACCCTCCACACCCTCCGGCTACTGCTCCTACGAATATAGCAAAAGGCTCCGTTTTTCCACACCTTCCCTACGCTGCAGTTTTCTATTGTTTTAACTCCTTCAGCACAACGACGTACCTTCTATTTAGTCTTCGTTATCCCAGAGGATCCCTTAATTACCTTATGGGACACCTGTTGTAGTGAAAGGGTTATTGAGAGCCACATATAACTTCTCAAAATCGACGAGTCTTTCCTGAGCTGAATAAAATAAAGATCAAGGAATAAAGTAAAGAGGACAGGGTAGGATGGAAAGAACTGAGCATATCATCTTACGACTCCTAAGAATGTTTAGTAGCGATGGTATTAATTAAGGATATACTGTACCTACCCTCTGAAGCTAAACAAAAATCTATCCAAAACTCAGCAAAGTCGTGTGAAGACAATGGACCGTATTCTCGTCGGTTAAGTGAGCTCCCTGACACCTTTTCCTAGGCCATTTATTTTGTTGCACCTTACTGTCCAATCCTGTGTTACATAGGCTAAATCCTTCCAGTATCGCCATATTCTACATAAATAACGTAAAGAAAGGATATTAACTCACCATATCCCCCCCAAAAAAAAAAAATCGTTAAGGAAGAGATGTTTGGGAGCTTCTTTAACTGACAACAATACAAGTCAATGAGATTAATATGAAAATAAATAAGTCATCGTAGTGAAAGGAGTTAATCTCAAATCAGACAATAACTGCAAATCTAACCCTGTGAATATCGTTAGTGAGGGGTCCTGAGGGAGGAGGTGAGAGTGAGAGAGTGTGAGTGTAGCCTGACAGTGAGTGAGAGCAAGAACGAGACAGACTATATGAGTGAGAGTGAGAGTGGATATATGAAGATACCGTTACGTGAGCAAGAAAGTGAGGGTCAATGTATGCAACAAATTGATAGACAGTGATAGTGTGACAGACTGACCGAATGAGAGTAACTGATGCCGTGAAAGAACGTGTGAGTAAGAAAGACACAAGAGAATGAAGTGGTGAGCAACGAGGGTGAAAGAAAGAAAAATAATGGAAGTCGGTGATATATATACAGAGGCAAAGAAGCAAGTAAAGACAGAAGTGCTATCAGAGTTCAAGTGGAAAACGTAGAGAGAGAAGAAATATTATCAGGACGGAAGAAATATGGGCAGTGACGGAAGGCATGACGGGAGACAGGAAAGGGGCTGATAGAGAGAAACGAATTAATGAATCCAGAGAGGGAGAAAGTGAGCGGGTCAGATAGAAGTCGGTGTTAAGGAAAGAAGGAAGGGAATGACGGAAGCAAATTAACGATTTCCACATTCTAAGGGACTGTAGGACGGTCATTACAAAAATATCTCTGGCACACACTCCTCCTCGCAAATGTTGTTAAACTCTGCTGATTCGTGTTGCGGCATATCACTATCTGTGTGTGTATTTGGTTCGACCTTTGACCGCATAAATTCCTTTAAAAGATGACGAGGATGTCTCCGGTTATGCCCAAGGAATAACTGTAACAGGTTTGATGTGAACCAGTGAATTAATGAAGGAATCGCACCAAATCTGTAAAATGTTAGGAGGAGGAGGAGGAAACTAAGCATAACAACGAGGTCTCCACCACAGTATGGAGACCCCAATGAAGACCAGGAATGAAGAAGTTAAAGAAATTAGTGCTGGCAATGAAAGAAGAATGATATGAAGCAGTAACTGAAAATAGCAAGTAAATGAGGGAGAGAAAACAGCGTAGGAGGAAGCGAAGGGTGAAAATGAAGGAAAGAACTGGGACCTAAAGTGAAGGAAGGAATGAAGGCTTAAAGTGAAGGGAAGGCCTACAGTGAAGAACAAGGCCTGGAGTAAAGGAAAAAGCTAAGGCCTGGAGTGAAGGAAAAAATAAGGCCTAAAGTGAAGAAAGGAATGAAAAATGGAATGATTTAAGGAACAAATGCATCGAACGAGGGAAGGAACATAGGCATGGAGTGAAGGGAGGAACGAATGCCTGAGGTTGCGGAAGGAGTAAAGACCTGGAATGAATGAAGGACCCGATGTGAAGAAGAGATTAAAGACCTGGAGAGAAGGAAGCATGAAGGACTGTGAAACAAAGGCGGGCTGTGGATGTAAAAACGAGTATGGATCAAGAAAAAGAGGAACTGCAGAGGTGTAGCAAGTAGGCGAAGGACGAAGAAAGAAGACAAAAGCAAGAAGGGTGAAAGGAGTGACGGGTAAGGAGATATACATAGGTGGGGCGGGGAGCAGGGGTGAAATAAGTGTAAGAAGGAGTAAGGAGCGAGATTATGGCGGAGATATGGATGTGGTGAGTGGCAAAAGGAAAGAATAGAGACGGAGGGAGAGGAGCGTGGAGGATTTTGGAAGTGAAGGAGGGAGTAAGGAAAGAGAGAGAGAGAGGAGGGATGTAGGTAGTGAGGAGTAAGAAGCGGGAGAGGTGGGTGAGGGGTGTGGGTATTGCCAGTGAGCTAGAGAGGGGTTGAAGAGAGAGACAGGGGTGAAGGGAGTGTGGATATTGAGTGAGTAGAGGGAAAGACTATGGAAAGAGACAGATGTGGGTGAGTCGAGTGAGATAGAGACTAAATACAGTGGTGAATGGGGCGTGGATGTTGAGAGTGAGTGAGGGAAGGAGCCAGAAATGAAACTGAGATGGATGAGGGGTGTGGCTGTAACGAGTGAGACAGAGAGTAAAGAGAGTGGTGAAGGGGGTGTGGGTGTTGGGAGTGGGTGAGGGAAGACGAAGGAGACAGAAGTATGGGGAATGAGGAGTGTTTAGGCAGTGAGTGAGGGAAGGAATGCGAAGAAAGACAGAGACGTGGGAGGTGTGGGTGTAGCAAGTTAATGATGAAAGGATTAAGGAGAGAGAGATAGAGGTGCTGAGGGTGTGGATGTAGCATGTAAGGGAAGGGGTAAGGAAAGAAAGACAATTGTGCTGGGGGGTGTGGGTGTAGCAAGTAAGAAAACGTAAGGAGCGACAGACATATGCTGGTGGGTTGGGGGAGGTGTTGCGAGTGAGTGAGGGAAAGAGTAAGGAGCGCGAGACTGAGATGTGGGGTGAGGGGTGTGGGGGTGGGGGGTGAGGTGAGGTTGAGGCAGCGTGTCCCAGCCACAACTTAATTAAACCATACATCATGCCGCGGACACCACACACACGCCACCTTTACGTCTCACTCACACCACGCCACCACTCCACCATCTCCCTTCTCACTCCTTGCCCTCAGATTGTTTTGCTGACGGCTGACACACACTAGACTAAGACTGTGCTGACGTCTGACGAAGGGTTACATTCAGACGACATTTTTTTTCTCTGAGGATGTTCTGCTTCGATTTCACGCAACGCAAAACCAAAATGGACTGGGACTGTGATGAAGACTGACACATACGAGGCTGGGATTGTGCTGACGCTGACACACACAGGTTGACTCTGTGCTGACGACTGACACACACGGGATTGGAACTGTGCTTCTGACTGATACACACGAGGCTGGACTAGGCTGTTATTTATTGCTGAAGGCTGACTTGACGGCTAGATGTGTCTAAATTCAACACTGACACATAACTGAAATTAGCTGGGATTGTGTTGGGAACTGACAAAGGATTGGGACTGTGCTGGGGACTGACAGTGAAATAAGACTATACTTGGGGTTAACAGTGGCTTGGGACTGTGTTGGAGAGTAACAGTGGAGCGGAGTAGTGCTGACGGAACTAACAATAAAATGCTATTGTGCTGGGATTAACAGAAGACTGAGATTTTGCTTGGGTAGTGCTAAAGGAACCAACAGTAGGATTGTGCAGGGGGCTTGGATGATGCTGAAACAGAACACTTAACCTGTGCTGACCTCCTGCTGACAAATAACTGGAATTATGCTCAGAGCAGACACAAGGACTCTCTGTTGGGATCTGGCTGGCACTTCTTTAACTGCTGGAAGACACACGGGGAGGAGATGTCATCCCACCACAAAATTAAACTGGGCTGGGACTGACTTAAGACTGGAACATTCTGCTGGGATTGTGATTATGGCTGACACTAAACTGGGATTGTACTGAGGGCTGGCAGTGTGCAGAGAGCGACGATGTGCTGAGGACTGACAATGTGTTGACACAATATGCTGAGGACTGACAATGTTCTGAGGACTGGCAATGTTCTGAGGACTGGCAATGTTCTAAGGACTGGCAATGTTCTAAGGACTGGCAATATGCTGAGGACTGATAATGTGCTGAGGACTGAAAACGTGTTGGGACTGCGCTGAGGATCAGCAATGATCTGAGGACTGACAATTTGCAGGGGCTGTCCTGACGACTTATAGAAAACTGAGATTGTACTGAACGCTGACAATGTGTTGAACATTGCTGAGATTTGGTTGCCACATGACGGAGATTTGCTGACACGTAAATATACCAATATGCCAGAGCCGACACCCGGCTGACGCAAACATGAAATCGTGGCCAGAATTTGCTGAAGTGCTGATGATGTGCTGTTGCCTCAGATGTAAAAGAGGCTGATCTTTTCATATCGATGACGTCTTATGTATTCAATTTTTGCCATCTCAAGACGATTCAAGCCAGCTTAGGACAGGCTCTTCAAGCTGGAAGGATTAGATATAGCCTCCATAAACTCCCCTTCGTAAGGTAAGTCTTTCCTAAGCTAGATAAAACTATGTGGAGGTGGGGATAAAAAATTACGGGATGTTACAGCAAAATATGCCTTTTGCAGCCAGAATGTCTTATGTAATTGCAAGTCACAAATTCTCTATGATTACATGTTCAATTCTCCTTAGTTCCGAGTTACAGTATTTTAAAAATGTTCAGGCAGTTGGAGCATAAAGCCGTAGATTTCCACCTCGGACATCAGCTATGGACATTTAATGCTGTACACTAAACAGATGGACTAATGAGACACCGAATGAATGAATACACGAATGAAAGTTAGCGCACAAAGGATGAAATAATGTTTAGAGTTACAGGCACGAAAGTTGATGTGTATTTGTCTTTCTCACATATCACAGTATGGACTCCTGCATTTTGCTCTGGAGGTTATGGCCCAAATTACGCACCCCTCCCCCTATTCAATGCACGCTTTCCCACGTCACACCACTAATTGCATCTGACTAACTCTTTCCATCCTGCCTGGGATATGTCGTCTGCAAAAAACATTCATGAACACAGGGTCAAAATCCTTCACTATTTGAGCCTCTCTATACCAATGTCTTTAAATGCTCCTAATGGTAAAAATCAAGAGAGATCTGACCTGGGAATCTGGCCAGGAACAGGATTAAGAACTTGGCAGTAAAGATTCCTTCCAATAGAACTCGAATTCATAGCACCAACCTTCTTCTCTTCCAACTTCTGTCCAATAACCATTCATTCATGTATTCATTTGTTCAGCATTTCTTGGGTTATTTAAGACTGACACGAAAACCTGCGGATCCAACACTCCATTTTACCATAACTGCTTGAACAATTTTAATATACTGTAACCAAGAAGCAAAATAGCAGAACTGGACACTTTATTTCAGGCAGTTTGTGATTTAACACAGTCAAAGGAATTCAGCCTCCAAGTAAAGACCTACTCTGCTGAAACACCCTGTGTAAAAGATGTCCTCAGGCTGAATGAGTTAAACAGAATCGAAGAGAATCGAAGACGTGAAATGAAAAGATGATGTTACAACAAAATGCATGAGATGAGATATACACTTGGCTATAGAATATGCCGCTCTCTCTCTCTCTCTCTCTCTCTCTCTCTCTCTCTCTCTACTGCATCCCCGCGCTTATCTCTCCTGCATCTCCCTATCTCCTCCGGCTTTCCTCCTCCGGTCCATTACATCTCTCCATTTTCTACACAAATCCTCGGTGTTTTCTTCCCTTCTTCTTCATCCTCCTCCCCTCCCCTTCTCCCCTTCCCACTCCCCTTCCTCCCTCTCTTCCCCTCTTCATTCCCCTCCTCCCCTCATTGCACTGATTCATCATTTCCTGGTTTTCCTCGCCTCCTTTTTCCTCCCTCACTGTTTCCCTTGCAAATCCTATTATTTACTTATGTCTTTTTTCCGTATTTGTCAGTTGTCTTTATCATAATTTGTTTTCATTCATTTTCTTCATTCACCCATCATCACTCATCTCACTCTTTCCCTCCTTCCCTCATCTATTTAGTATTTTCCAGTCTTCCTTCCCACTTGCCGTCTTCCATTCATGTTTCTTTTATCTGCATTTCTCAGTATTACTTCTTCATTCATCCTTAAAATTCCTAGCCTTTCAACTTCACA
The DNA here is from genome assembly GCF_032717465.1 of Coenobita brevimanus. Taxonomy (NCBI): domain Eukaryota; kingdom Metazoa; phylum Arthropoda; class Malacostraca; order Decapoda; family Coenobitidae; genus Coenobita; species Coenobita brevimanus. The sequence goes on from NC_137046.1 coordinate 35,884,438, forward strand.
CACACACACACACACACACACACACACACACACACACACTTCCTTTTCTTCCTCCTTCTCGTGCCTCCTTCGCTCTTTTCGTCGCCTTCTATGCCCACTTTTTCCTCCTCTCTTCTTCTTTCTCCCACCTCTCTCCCTCTTACCCCCCTCTTTCTTTACCTACCTCTCTCTCCCTCCGCATCCCTTACATATCTTCCCTCTTCCACACTTCCTTCCCCTCCTCCTCCTCCTCCTCCTTCCTAACTCCTTCTCACACTCCCAATCTTCCCCTATCTCTCTCCTTCATATATATCCTCTCTCTCTCTCTCTCTCTCTCTCTCTCTCTCTCCTTTATCCTACTCCCTCTTCCTTTACATTCCTTACACATCTCGCTTCTTCCTTCCCCTCCTCCTCCCGACTCTAAACCTCTTCTTCTCCTCTTGCTACCTCCTTACCTCTCTCTCTCTCTCTCTCTCTCTCTCTCCTTTATCCTACTCCTCTTCCTTTACATTCCTTACACATCTCGCTTCTTCCTTCCCCTCCTCCTCCCGACTCTAAACCTCTTCTTCTCCTCTTGCTACCTCCTTACCTCTCTCTCTCTCTCTGAACTGACCCTCCCTTCCTCCTCCCCGTACCTCTCTTCTTCCTTCCTCCCTTCCTCCCCTCCCTCCCTCCATCTGGCCGCAGCTCACGTCTGGGCCCAACCAGACTCCTCGGCGCCGACTGGATCTCGCACTACCAAATTTACACCACGCACCCAACAACAACAACGACAACAACAACAACGACAGCAACAACAACAACAGTGACGGCAACAACAACAACAGTGACGGCAACAACAACAGTGACGGCAACAACAACAGTGACGGCAACAACAACAGTGACGGCAACAACAACAGTGACGGCAACAACAACAGTGACGGCAACAACAACAGCGACGGCAACAAGAACAACAAAAACACTACTAATAACAAGGACGATGCTAACAACAGCAATAATAATCAAAACAACAGCACTAGGAAGAAAAACAAAAATTAGAGCAACAAAAATAACAAACAAAACAACGACAACAAAAATAACAAACAAAACAACGACAACAACAACACTAACAACGATGACGACAAAATCAACACCACCATGAACAACAACAACAACAACAAATTCGCTAAGATTTTCGCTCCCTTGCCTCGAGGGAGAGACGCAGGGAGGAAAAAAGAGGAGGGGAAGAGGGAGAGAAACTAGAAAGGGAGGCAAGAAGGAGGGATGGAAGGAAGAAAGAGCAGAGGGAAGAAGTGAGGAGCGAAGGGACGGAGAGAGACACGGAAAAAGAGACGGAAGGAAATGAAGATTGGACGGTAGGAAGGAGAGATTGACGGAAGGAGGGAGAAGCGGAAGGAAGAATGAAGAAATGGACGGAAGGAAGGAAAGAGAGATGGACGGAAAGAAGAGGAGACGGACAAACAGCAGGAAAGATGGGAGAAGAGGAGGGCTGGACGATTGGAAGGACAGACGAAAGGAAGGAGAGACGGATGGAAGGAAAGAGAGGTGGACGGAAGGACGGACGAAAGGAAGGAAGGTAAGCTGGACGGAAGGAAGGAGGGACACAAGCACGGAAAGAGACACATACGGCGGGAAAGGGAGAATGAAGGAGGGAAGAAGAGACAGACGAATGGAAGGAAAGACTGTGGGAAGGAGGGAGAAAAGAACGGAAGGAAGGAAGGGAGAAAGGGAAAAAGGGGAGGAGAAAAGTAAGAAACGTGAGCCAGATGAAAAACAGACGGTGAGACAACAGAAGCATCAAAACAGAGAGACATTTAATTTGGCAGACAGTTAATTTGGCAGACAGGTAGGGAGAAAAGAAGACAAATATAGATGTTGAAAGAAATTAAAAGAAAACGTACAGTATAAAAAAGAAAACAGCGAAGGATAACAAAGGCAAAAAAGAAAAAGATTAAGACTAGAAAAGAAAATGGCAGAAAAGAAAAAGGTGAGTTAAAGGAAGAAGAAAGTGTAAAGAAAAATATAAAGTCTTTGAAAAGCACAAAGAAAAGAGAGTAAGACGAGAAAGCGGAGAGTGGAAGGAAGGGGAGTGGATGGCCGAAAAATGGGCAAAGGCTAGAAAGGTATAAAGAAAGAGAGAATAAAACTAAAGACAGGGAGGAATGGAGAGAGAGAGTGAAGGGAAGAAGAGTGTATGGAGAAAATATAGTAAAGGGTTAAATAATCATAAAGAAAAAGAGTAAGAATAAAGAGAGTGAGGAAGAGAGGAGGAGAGTGAAAGGAGGGAGAGTGTATGGTGAAGGCAAAGAGTAAAGAGCAGCATAACGAAAGAGAGTAAGAAGAGAGAGGAGGAAGAGAGAAAGAGTGAAAGGAAGGAGAGAGTGTGGGGTTCTGAAGGGAAACAAGATTTCAAAGAGGCTGGGAATCTCTGCAAGTGGCCAGGAAATAAGTCGAGAGAGAGAGAGAGAGAGAGAGACAGACAGACAGACAGACAGACAGACAGAAAAAACTGACTGAAAGGAAAAAACAAGCGTAGAGACATAAAAAAACAACCGGACTGACTGTGTGTGTGTGTGTGTGTGTGTGTGTGTGTGTGTGTGTGTGTGTGTGTGTGTGTGTGTGTGTGAAGCAACTAATGCTGCTTAACTCCAAACTTAGTGTTTCTCGGTATTTCGTCTCCTCTCCAATGCTCTTTCCCTTGCTTACCTTTCTGTCCTCCTCTCCCTCCTTCCCTCCCCGTTCTCAATCCCCATCCTCCCCTTCCATCCTCTTTTCTCTCCTTCTTCCTTCCCCTCCTTCATTTTCCATGCTCCTTTCCCTCGTTTTCCTCCTCCTCCTTTCCCTTCTTTTCCCTTCCGTCCTCGTTGCCCATCAGTCATCCTTTTCCTTCCATCTTTCTTACCCCTTCCTTCCCATCATTTTCTCTTTTTTCCGTTCGTATTCCTTCCATCATAGTCTCTTCACTCTCTTCCTCCCCTTTCCGACATCTTTCTTCCTCTCGCCCACCTCTCCTTCCCTCTTTCTTCCCTTCCTTTCCCTTTCGTCCTACATATACTTCCTTCTCCTTCCTTTTTCATCCTCCTCCACCTTCCTTCACATCTTTCTCCTTTCCCCCTCCATCCTCTTCGATCATCCTTCCCTCTTCTTCACCTCTTTCGTCCTCCGTCTTCCTCTCCTCTCCCTCCCGTTCCCCCTCCCCTCCTTCTCCCGTACCAACCTAGATATCAACTCTCCCCCTCCACCACAACTCCTATCTTTCTGTTATCCACATCCTTCACTACAAACCAGGAAGGAAGAAAGGAACGAGAGAAATAAGAGAAACACTGACTGTACCTATAACTCTTTCTTGAGAGAGAGAGAGAGAGAGAGAGAGAGAGAGAGAGAGAGAGAGAGAGAGAGAGAGAGAGAGAGAGAGAGAGAGAGAGAGAGAGAGACAGACAGACAGACAGACAGACAGACAGACACAGACAGACAGACAGACAGACAGAGTGGGGGGAGAGGGGGAGCCTATGTGTGTTCCTAATCTTGGGTAAGCGTGAATTTTTCAGTGTTTTCACTACAGCTGCCTGAGCCAATAAACCTCTGATATCCTCTTTTCCGATAGTCTGTATAAAAGTGTACTCTATACTTACCTATAGAAGGAACACACACACGTTTACTATATATATATATATATATATATATATCGGTAAATATATATTCTCTTCTTTAAGTTTATCCATTCCCCTCAATGCATTTCTCAACCTTTCAGCCCCGTACTCCCCCCTCCCCCCCCTCTCTCTCTCTCTCTCTCTCTCTCCCTCTCATTTTTTGTCTTCTCGGCCTCTCTCTCTCCCCTTCATTTCTCATCACTATCCCTCTCTGCTATGCCCCCTCAACTTATTAGTCTCTCCTATTTTGTGTTTCACTCTTTGTCCTCCTCGATTTTCCCCTTCCTTTCTCATCAATCTCCTTGTCCTCCCTTATCTTTCCTCTCTCAATTCTCTGTTCCTCATCAAAACCCCTTTGATCCTTTCCCTCGCTTCTTTGTCCCTGTGTTCTCTTTCCTTTTCTTTTCCTTTACTGGTATTTCTCTCCTGTTTTTCCCCACATATCTCTATCACTTCTCATTATTTCCCCAATCTTTTCCTCCCGTCCTTTCTCATATTTCTCCCCCCACCCCTACACCCTTTCCTTGTTTCACTCCATCCCATATCTCTATGCATTTTTCGCTCCACTCCCTACATCTGTTCTAATCATTATAATCTCTCTTCTCTTTCCTAGCCTCTCTCTCTACCCTTCATTTCTATCCTTCACTTCCTTGTTTTTGCCTATTTCTTTACCCATCAGTACTATCCCTCACTTCCCTGCCATTGCCTCTCTCTAGCCCTCATCACTATCCCTCTTTTCTCTTTCCTCCTCTATCCCTCTATCTATCATCATTATCCCTCTCTTCTCTTTCCTCGTCTCTCTCTCTCCCTATCACTATTCATTTCTTCTCTTTCCTCCCCTCTCTCTATCCCCCATCACTCTCTCTCACTTCCCTCTCCTCCTTTTCCTCCCCTCTCCCAGTTTCAACTCAAGGAAACAAGGTCAGGCGGAAGTGTCCGCCAGGAACCCCTTCAGGTGACGCAAAACACGAGATTGATTCCCTCGTCTGCATTGGTCTGCCTGGCTGAAGAATATACCGGCGGTGAATGGAAAGGCGGCGGGAAGCTGGGGTCTGATGGTGAAGTGCTTGCCTGGCTTTGATCTGAGCACCGAGAAATCGACACACAGAGAGGAAGTAACCAGAAATGACAACATAAACAAAAATTTGGTTCGGAGTTCAAAGGAACACGGAACATACGATACTTGCCAACATAACAGCTCTTCCATAAGAATAAAACCTACGTTATGAAACAATAAAACACTAAAAGCCCCCCCAAGGGGAGAATCACACCAGCCGCGAGCCGATACATATCTAGCGCGGCTCGGGATATGACCTTGACCTTAACCTACTTTCACCAATTTCGAACTAGAAGGAAATTTTCATCCCTACTACACACATGTAAAATTTTCTTATGATATCTTGAGCGGCTGCCAAGATATCGTGCTAACAGACACACAGACAGACAAACTGAAAACAATACTCGTAGAAGAGTTTCATTCCTACAACGTGTCACGGGGTTTTTATAATATCACTGTGTTTATTAAAATAAATGCTTAAATATTATTTAATTGATATTAATATTCAATAATATTAAGGAGCAGTGACAATGATTGTCTTGCTACATCAAGCAACGATTACTTTACGCTGACTTGTGCACGATTCTCTAAGAACGAGAATTTATAAACTTTCTCAACAGTACACAGCAGAGAATAATTACTCACAAATGCTGAATTAGTACTGTTAGCCTCTGGAGAAAGTTACTTCACCCCTGACAATAAATAACTAATACTAACATCAGGTTCTTGCCGATGCTTAACTCCTATCTGGCACAACGGATTTTAAGTTAATACAAGACTGGTCTAAGTACCAGTTATGAATAGTAAAACGTCTATGCAAGCTAGGAGCTATGTGGGAAATAAGCTTAATTTGGAGAAATGAAACAAGATTTTACTTTACATTAAGCTCAAGAAAAAGAACTGTTAAATTTATTGATTACAAAAAATAAATTTAACATTACATTTCAAATCAAATCAATGAGACGTACTCACTCACTCACACAAAAGCTAAATACTTACGCCTAGGAAAAAACACCTTAATTAAACTCTTAAGACTAGGAAAACAAAAGGAAATACTGAACGATGAATGCTTTGTATCACCAAGGGGTGGGAGTTTGGAGAAACTGTACTCTGTGGAGCTTGGGTGCTAGCTGACCTCTCACACTTCTGGAGCACAGGACCTCTCTCCGTCAGAGCAACAACTAGACTGAGTAAGTCGTGGGAACAAAAGGGGGAGCAGTAGGCCGCATTTTCTAACGGTTGAGGCAAGCAGGGGCGAACAATAAAGAAACAATAGTATCGCTCAGTACAGCACTTAGTGACGTGCATTAAATCGGTCACTTTTGAAAACAGTGACGAATGTTTTGAAAAGTATACCCCGAAATGGAGGGAGAAACGGTTAGCTGAGCGATACACAGTGAGTTTTCCACTAATAGTTCGTGGCTTCTCACAAAAGGGGAATGTCGCGAATTTGATTCGTGACATTACGCCCCTACAAAATTAAATTTTTTCCTTATGGGAAAAAATTTGTGTATATATATATATATATATATATATATATATATATATATATATATGTACACATCCTAAGTCATTCACACAAGATTCACACTGTGGTGTGTGTGCTATCCTGCTACAGGAGAAAGTCGCAGTCGCCAGTGAGCGAAAAAACCTCGTATTTACGTTAATAGAAGCAAGCTTGAGGGAAAAACTCCATGACGACGGTGAAAATCCTGTACTCAGGTCAAACTGTGCGAAAAGTCGCTACATTTACACAGACAACTAATTGTTGTGTAGTGTGATGTATGTAATACACGGTGTAGGTGTGACAGTTGTAGTGTGACTGTACCTATGTGTAAAATGACACAATAATACTAATATGACGACGACGAAGGCAGAGGAGAAGAGGCGGCAGCGTGCGGCAGACGATCAGCTGGTCCGCACAGCAAAACTGCTACACCCATTGCTGAACCTGCAAAACCAATTAAGGTGGAGCATCAAAAGTGTCAATGAGACAAAATTCTTATTACGTTACAATCAATCTCTCTGCCTAGCAATCAGTACATGCTACGAAAAGTACACTCGAGGTCGCCATTAATTTTAGCACACGATTAGTGTCGGCAAGTTGAGAATCCTTGTGCAAACTCGGGTCTTCCATAGCCTCAAGTCGCCTCTGCGGAGTTCTCACTTCCCCCTTAACCTACAGTACTTATATTAGTATCGGGGAGCTGAGAATCCTTGTGCAAACTCGGGTCTTCCATAGCCTCGAGTCGCCTCTGCGGAGTTCTCTCTCGAACTTCCCCCTTAACCTACAGTACTTCTATTAGTACCGGGAAGCTGAGAATCCTTATGCAAACTCGGGTCTTCCATAGCCTCAAGTCGCCTCTCAACTTCCCCCTTAACTTACGGTACATAATATGCATGTACAGGCCCTGGACATACTGTGTCCTGTGGGGCCAATGGGCGAGACATCAGGTCTGCACCCACTTCACCACTACCCTCTCTCAACTGACTCAGAGATTACAGGTGTGGTTACAAATGGCACAGGAAGGACATGACCCTGATTAGTGGTGTTACTTTGACACACACTGCAGGAACGGACAAAACTATTTATGTCCCGTCCCATCCCTGGCCAGAAAAAGTCAGCTCGGATATGGCCCTGGGTCTTCCTTTTGCCCATGTGACCTCCTGAGGCTGAACAATGACCCCATTGTAACACTGCTAGGCGGTACTTGGCGGGAACGACAAACTGCAGTCGAACCTCGCCCTCGGGTGTTCGTGACTCACGGTAGAGCCGTCCTTGTTTACGAAGGAACTTGGCTCGACCTCCCCGTGAATACTTAATCACTCAACCCTTTTGTTTGTTCCGCACAGCAGCAAGTGTCGGGTCAGAATGTTGTTCTTGTACAAAAAGTTGGCTACACATCAGATCTTGCGGTGATTCAATGATCACTGGGGTGACACAGTCTGGAGCCTCAGCCATGGCTCGTGTTACCGCAGCAGCCGAAGTCTGAGTAGCATCATCATCGGAGCAACTATCCTTGACTCCTTGAATATTGCCTACTATAAGGTCAAATAGAGGCTCTGGCATGACAAGTGCAAGTGTCATACCAGTATAAAATGGAGATGCCACCTGGATACATGCCTCGGGGAACAATCTCACTGATCCATCAATAAGGTTTGCATGGATCTGTCGACCTGTATACTGCTCAGGCCGAACTAAACTCTGCTTAACAGAGCAACCTGAGGAACCATTGTCTCTCAGGACCTTCACAGGAATGCCTCCCACAAACCCTGGCTGAACAAGGAAGGTACTGTCACCTGTGGGAGGGCCTGTGGAGGAAGCAGTTAGCCACTCATGAGGCTGCTGAATTGATGCGGCAAACATTGTGCCTTGAGGGTTATATTGGGAAGATGGAACATTGGCCATCTGTGGAGGGGGGTTCACTGTCACTGTGGGACTAGTGAACTGTGGGGAAGTACCCACACTGGTAGGGACGTGACCACCAGGCTGCTGCTGAGGAATGAAGGCTGCATTCGCTTCCTGCCTCTTTTGAGCTGGTGGTGAAAAAGTTTGTCCCGACGGTCGGTTGCGTGGCTGATACTGCTGCTGGTCAGGGTACTTGTTGTACCGCTTCCAAGCAGGCTGCTGTGTATTTTGCCCCTGGTCCTTCTGTGGTTTGCTTGGACCTTGACCATTACTCTGAGAACGGCCTTGGTGCTGGGATTCAGTCTGAGACGGCTTCCCAGACTTGGCAGTATCTTTTCTGCTCCAGGTGTTTTGCTTACGAGTTTGATACCCGTATGCAGTAAAGAATGCGTCAGCCTTCTCTGCCATTTGGTGGCATCTTTCACCTGGCAGATCTTAAGCTGTGCTATGAGCTCAGCAGGCCACGACCTCTCTAGCTGTGTACGCAGCATAAGGTCAATTATCCCCTCACGCGTGGAAGGAGTTTCATCTTTCTCCATCCACTCATTTAAGTAAGCTGTGAGACGGTCGAGGAACTGAACAGCTGTCTCCTTGTCTTGGTGGCGAGCTCGCATGAACTGAACTTTGGCGTCGTCTACTGTGAGACCATACGCCTTAATGAGTGCAGCTTTCATCATCTCATATGTGAGATTGTCTCCACGAATTCTGTGGAGAATATCGAGGGCAGGGCCCTCAAATAGGCTAAGAAACTGAAGCCGCTTAGCTGCCTCATCCAGTTGATACATGTCTGCCATGTCCTCAAAACGAGCTATGTACGGCTCGATTCGCTCGCCTTCCTTGTATGAAGGAAGTTTGATGCGTGGGGTCGCCAGGACATGTGCAGGGAGAACGCTCGTGGAGCTTGGACCAACTGCACCAGACGTGTCTGAAGCCAAGGAATCTCGCTTGAGCTTCAGCACTTCAAGTTCGTGTTTTTCTTGTGCTTCTCGCTCGGCACGTTCGTGTTCTCATTCTCTCTCTCGTTGTTCACGCTCGTATTCGCGTTGTTCTCGCTCGTATTCGCGCTGAATCTTACGCTCTTCACGGGCATCATTCTCGCGCTGCTGCTCCTGATTATGAAGTGAGAGTATATACTCTTTAATTTCGGTTGGGTCTGTAAGACCCATATCTTTGGCTTCCTGTAAAAATATGGTGGTAGCCATGACGCTAATTTACTAATCAAACCGAAACTGAGTACTGACTGCTTCGCAAACGAATACTAATAAACACAAGTAAAGGGTACAGACACAAGTTAGTGGTGACCAGTCTTATTAGTTAACTGGCAAAGATTAAAGCAAAAATGCAAATAACTAAGAACTCTCAATAATTAACACAATGGGTACGGCAGCTACCCAGAAGCGAATAAAATCGTCTGGCGTTACCAAAAATAAAGTACTAAATAGAGTTAAGTACTCTATAGATTAATAAAGCAAAAATTCAATTGCTAAATTAACGGTAAACACCAGTAAACTTGTGCCTATAAACTTTAATGATAAATACCTAAATATGAACGAGTGAGCACTATCTTGTGAATAGCTTTAGAGATAGGAGTTAATATCCTGGAATGAGGTCGCCAATTGTCACGTGGTTTTTATAATAACACGGTAATTTTGAAATAAAAATGCTTAAATATTATTTAATTGATATTAATATTCAATAATATTAAGGAGCAGTGACAATGATTGTCTTGCTACATCAAGCAACGATTACTTTACGCTGACTTGTGCACGATTCTCTAAGAACGAGAATTTATAAACTTTCTCAACAGTACACAGCAGAGAATAATTACTCACAAATGCTGAATTAGTACTGTTAGCCTCTGGAGAAAGTTACTTCACCCCTGACAATAAATAACTAATACTAACATCAGGTTCTTGCCGATGCTTAACTCCTATCTGGCACAACGGATTTTAAGTTAATACAAGACTGGTCTAAGTACCAGTTATGAATAGTAAAACGTCTATGCAAGCTAGGAGCTATGTGGGAAATAAGCTTAATTTGGAGAAATGAAACAAGATTTTACTTTACATTAAGCTCAAGAAAAAGAACTGTTAAATTTATTGATTACAAAAAATAAATTTAATGTTACATTTCAAATCAAATCAATGAGACGCACTCACTCACTCACACAAAAGCTAAATACTTACGCCTAGGAAAAAACACCTTAATTAAACTCTTAAGACTAGGAAAACAAAAGGAAATACTGAACGATGAATGCTTTGTATCACCAAGGGGTGGGAGTTTGGAGAAACTGTACTCTGTGGAGCTTGGGTGCTAGCTGACCTCTCACACTTCTGGAGCACAGGACCTCTCTCCGTCAGAGCAACAACTAGACTGAGTAAGTCGTGGGAACAAAAGGGGGAGCAGTAGGCCGCATTTTCTAACGGTTGAGGCAAGCAGGGGCGAACAATAAAGAAACAATAGTATCGCTCAGTACAGCACTTAGTGACGTGCATTAAATCGGTCACTTTTGAAAACAGTGACGAATGTCTTGAAAAGTATACCCCGAAATAAGAGGGAGAAACGGTTAGCTGAGCGATACACAGTGAGTTTTCCACTAATAGTTCGTGGCTTCTCACAAAAGGGGAATGTCGTGAATTTGATTCGTGACACAACGCACCTGTTAAATTTGGTGATGATATCTTGAGGAGTTGCGAAGTTATCGTGGTAACACACAGACAGACCTTGACCTACTTACACTAATTTCGAACTCGTGATCGCTTTCTTTCCCTACTGTACACCTGTAAAATTTTGTGATGAGACCTTTAGCGGTTGCGAAGTTATCGCGCTAACACACACACACACACACACACACACACACACAAACACACACACAAACTGAGAACAATATCAGCTTCGCTATCGCGGCTGGTAAATATTTCTTTTTACCAAATCGTTATATATCTATTTCAGTATATCCTTTTATTGCCGGACCCTCCCAGGGGCCGGTTTACTATCAGCTTTGTCTCTGCCACTTAAATGATCCAGCTGTTTTAACCTGTGGCCACCAGTCCCGTGCCGCACCAGCAATGCAGTCTACATTGTCACACTGTAATACTAGATCTATCATGTTAACATCGTGATTACAGCCTCCTGATATACAAAATATATAAAGAATATATAGCATACATGCCAAAAAATACAGCTAAAAAGACAGATAAATGAACACAAACAAATGCAACGAATATTTCTGTTTGAGCTTGTAGAGCTCTGCCATACCACAACAGGCCTTGCATCTCTCTCTCTCTCTCTCTCTCTCTCTCTCTCTCTCTCTCTCTCTCTCAGTGTGGGTTTGGATGCGAGTTGGGAAAACATTAACTGTTATTCACCCTTCCACTTTCCCTCCCCTAATCATACTTGTTTAATGCCATACAACTATATGAAGCAAATATTTCTATGGAGATTAGTCGTGCCTTTTGGAGGGTCCGAAATATACAGTGGACACTTCTAGTTTTGTTCTGGTTACCGACAGGCATTTAAATTCAGTTCAGTAGACATGCCTTGGCTAGGGCGTTTACTCATACTGAAGCTCTTCCGCCACAAATACAATCTGATACAAACTGATACTGTGAACGGCTAACATTTTTAGACCCCTACGACTTGCTCTCAGCTGAATTAAATGGTACTGCATCAGCTGGAATAGGGTACTAACGTTGTCCCGACCATGAGAGGGTTAATGGTGACAATATTAACACTCTCCGGCTTCTATATTCACTCTTAGCTTAATAAAAGTATCGAATGTTAGCTGGACTAAAACTAATGAGCTGACGCACGTATGTGAGAGCCAATCTACGTCACCAATTAGTTGGAGATCTCCGCCCCAAAGCTTGATCTGAACTGGAAATACATCCTATAACAAACGCTTCCGAGTCCCTAATCACAATCAGGCTTTACTTCTGATTAAGGAAAAATTCAAGGATCAGACCGACATCAGACCGACTATGTTGCATATTCTTTTTTCTGATTATGTGAATGCTACTTGCGATATAAACTTTTGAATGCTATCATCTTTACTGATATAATAACATCTTTACTGATATAATAACACTGTTTTTGAGCTAACCACTCAACTGCTATGGCTTGCCTAGTTTTAAAACAGCATTATTCTGTATCTGTCTGTCTATCTACCGAGAGAGAGAGAGAGAGAGAGAGAGAGAGAGAGAGAGAGAGAGAGAGAGAGAGAGACAGATAGACAGACAGACAGACAGACCCGCTCTCCCACTCTCCATCCCTGCCCCACACTTCCCTCCTTTAAAGCCTCCCCCTCCTCTCCATCTCCACACACATTCCCACTCCCCTAATCTACACCCTCTTCCACTTTCCATCTCCTTCCCCTCCCCCACTTCCCTTCATTACACACACTCTCCATCTACACACACACACAGACACACAGACACACACACACAGACAGACAGACAGACAGACACACACACACACACACACACACACACACACACACACACACACATTCCTCTCTCTACATCCCTTTCCCCCCCGTCCAAACTCCGTATTACCCTCCTCTCCACCCATCTCCATCTCCACACAACCTTCACCCCTACTCCTCTCCACGCTCTCCCTCTCTCCATCTCCCCACAACCTCCACCATTACTCCCCTCCTCTCCACCCCTCTATCTCCACCTTGTTCCCCTCTCTCCATCTCCACACAACCTCCACCCTTACTCGTACTCCCCTCCTCATCTCCCTTTCCGCTCTCACCACAAATTCCACCCTCCTCTCCCCTCATTCCCCCTCTCCCCTCATCCTCCCACTCCATCTCCCCCCCCCCGGCCCCCTCGCCAACCGCTCCAAGGGTCATTATCGTTATTACGCCACTCCTCTGATTGGCTGGCTCACAAAAGTTACGACAACAGCGGAAAATGCTTACGTAAAAGGAGACAATCCAACTACGCGAGCGGCTTATCCCTTATGCCACTGACTTCAAGAGGGATCCAATTAAATAAGAGGCTGGGAATGGCGATGCTTGTTGAAAGAATATGTAGCATTTCTAAATCAACTCCCGCGGGTTAATCACCGAGGTATGAGAGAGAGAGAGAGAGAGAGAGAGAGAGAGAGAGAGAGAGAGAAACTTTGGTGCACTACAGTTGGAATTATGCTCCGCTGATTATGGCTGATGGTAAAGTAACACACTACCATTAGGAATATACTGTATAGAAGTATAAAAAAAAAACTCACGTACATCCTCATAGGGGAGGCAGTAAGCAATGGGACAAAAAACAGGGAACAAGTACAAAAGCAGCTACAAGATACGGGATCTTCAGGGTCCTTCTGTGTGGTCCCTCACTGTAGTGTGGGGTGGGAGGGTGATTTTTGCGCCAGGCGGTGATGTGGTGTGGTGTGGTGTGGTGTGTTGTGTGGTGTGGTGTGTTGTGTGGTGTGGTGCGAGAGGGTGGATTGGTGTGGTGTGAGAAGGTGGTGTGGTGTACGAGGGTAGTATTGTGTATTGTGTGGTGTGATGTGACAGGGCGGCACTGTGTGTGGTGTGGTGTGGTGTGAGAGGGTGGTATTGTGTGTGGTATGGTGAGGTGTGGTGTGGTGTGAGAAGGTCGTATTGTGTGTTGTATGGTGAGGTGTGGTGTGGTGTGAGAGGGTGGTATTGTGTGTGGTGTAGTGTGAGAGGGTGGTATTGTGTGCTGTGTGTTGTGGTGTGGTGTGGTTCGGTGTGGTGTGCTGTGGTGTGGTGTGGTTCGGTGTGGTGTGCAGAATTGTGTGTTGTGTTGTGTGGCTTCGCTCAAGTTGCCGAAGTCTACGAAAGTGAAGCACCTCTCGTCCAGAAATCATGAAAGACAACCTCCCGCATCAATGAATATGAAACCCTTAGAAAGTGTGGAAGTGGCGCGTCTGTAAGGTGGGTGTTGGGGTGGAGGGGTATGTGAGGAAGAGGGGGTGTGGAGGCAGGAAATAACAGTCATCCACTCAGCTTTGTTTCAAGTTTTTTGGCAAATGACGAAACAACGAAAATTTTAGTAACTGGACTCATGAGCATGTAGGAAGGTATGAGATTTCCACCATGAATTTTCTGACCCTTACAGTACAATGACGTCTTCTTTGGTTTATTCCTGTTTATGAGACCCTTGAAACTGCAGGGGTTAAATACAGGTTTTATTAGGCTCTTCAGTTTAAAGTCCGGACATAACAAGAACTGATTAAACGCCATCTATTTAAAAGGTTAGGGTTATTCTTTGCAACGCGGTAATATCTTTATTCATTTTTTATTGTTACGGTACATTCACGGTACAGCCAGACGACTTTATCCAACTTCGGGGAGACCTTTTGGTACTGAAAGGCTTGGAAACATTCTTCATTAACTCATTAGTCTCCACGGTTCCTGTGTGGGGGATTTTGTAGAAAGTACCCCTATCCATCTATCCGTTCCTGGCCATTAAGCTTATTAGGACCATACCAGAGGATTTCCACCCTTTAGTAATGTCTGAAAACGCCTCATGCCGTCTTTTTTTTTTTTTTTTCACCTTGGGCATCAATGGATTAACCTCTTTTGCGCGATAATATTTCTTTTTTAATTCCTGCAGCCGCCTGATTACTTCCTTCATCCTATGGGATTCGTTTCGTTATGAGGAGGTTAAGCATTTGATAACCATAAAGTTCTTTTCTCTGCTTAGTCTCTCCAGCACCATGACATAATATTGCCCTATTTTAGCCACCCGGAGACAAGTTTGTATTAAAAACAAAAACAAAAGAAAACTGTCTTGCCGCTAAACATTTTTTTTTCTGTTTTAAAGCGCGAACACACACACACACACACACACACACACACACACACATTCTCTCTCTCTCTCTCTCTCTCTCTCTCTCTCTCTCCATCAGCCAGCCAGCAAACCAAGCAGCTATTTATGCCTCAGTTTTTCCCTCTGCCTTCGCACAAACAACTTTTTCCAGAGCCTCGCCACGTTTTCTAAGACTGAAGGGGAAAAATACACACGTGAAAAGAAAACTTGGTACGCGGCGGCCACTCCTGAAAGCCGAGAAGGGACATAATTTGCGCCCAGAGGGGGAGACGGAGTTAAAAATGAAAAATAATGATGCATGTTGAGTTGCCTGGCAGTTTTGGGGTAGAGGAGATGAGTGGTGGATCTGAGACATACATACAGACAAACAAACACATACACAGACATACACACACATACATACATACAGACAGACAGACAGACAGAAATGCATAAACATACATACATGCATTCATACATACAAAAATACAAGTACTGACACATGCACGCAAACAGATGCACATACATAGACACGCACATACACACAGGCAGCTATACGAACATACATACATGTAATACGTACATACATAGGTATATATAAATACACACAAATACATAAACAGGCACACATACACAAATACACAACAGGGGAGAGAGAGAGAGAGAGAGAGAGAGAGAGAGAGAGAGAGAGAGAGAGAGAGAGAGAGAGAAATGAACGTAATTGGTAATATTATGAGACTTGACAGATTCCAGAAGAGGAGAGACGAGTGAACGTAACATGATAGCAAGGCAGACATAGGGAGGAAAGCATGAAGGAGATAATTGAGCTGAGGAAATATAATAAATAACACCATCAACACCACCACCATACTCAGCCATAACACCATTAACAATATCCCAACCACAACCACCATATTCAACCACAACACCAAGATCCTCACATCCCCAACACCATCGTTAACCACAACACAAGCAACACCAGACCCACAACCACCACTATATTTAATTACAACAGCAATATTGTACCCACCCCCATCACCACCATCTTCAATTTCATCGTCAACCTCAACATCAACCCAACACCACCAACAGTATCCCCACCATTATCGTCATTAACTACACCCAAAATATCACCATCACCAAAACCATTTACAAACCTTATCTCCACCTCTGACACCAACAACAATACCTCCACCACCTCCACCACTTCCACAGACAAAACCACAAATCCCTCCATCTACACCATCATTATCAATATCAACTTCTTCACTCAATCACCACCAACAAAACACACTGCAAATACTATCACCAAAAACAAAACACACAACAACAACAACGATAACAGCAACAACAACGATAACAGCAACAAAAACAAACACCAACACCCCCACCAACAAGAGCTGGTACACAAACACCAGAGGTCCCCAGAGTTAGCGTCGGAAAGCCTCGTAGAAAAAGTTTGTCTGGAGTTAAAACACAGACATCCATATCGTGATGACACCAAGTTTACACCCGATACCTCACCACACACACACACACACACACACACACACACACACACACACACACACACACACACACAATCAATACTGACAAAAAAGTTGTGAAAAGGGTGTTATCAATTTGCTGTAAGAGGCCAATGTGTCACCGTTGCTTGTCACATATTAGCCACTATGAGTTGCAAAGTATCACCACACAACACAACGCCACGGATATGTTCCTCAAAAGCAGGGGCAAAATGAAGGCTATGTGACCCCCGCCATCAATTTTTAAACAGAGCTGAGGAAGATGCAGCATCCTCAAATAAGTATGATGAGCACTATTTCATCCTTTAGCTTGACTGATCGATGTTCATCAAATCTTAGTTGGATATGAGCTAGATACAAAAAAAAATTGTTCGCAGCAGAAGACATCACTGAAGCAAATAAATAAATAGAAAATAAAAAATGCTCGTCAGTCAAAATCGCAAGCAAAGGTGATGCTACTCGCAATTTTTGATACGGATCAAATTGTACATGTTGAAAGCATCCCCAGATGTAGCAAACATAAAATACTATCTCACGGTGTCCCACAACGCTCAGTCCTTTCCAAACTATCACTTTCTAACCTTTTCCTCCACGACCTGCCAACCACTCCTCCATCAGTAGCAGCACTCTCCTATACCGACGACCTGACAACAAATTCACAACACTATAAAATTCAATAAGCAGGGGTCCACCTATAACTGTACCTACAATCAGTGGATTATTGCCTTATACAAAGCAGAATGACTTTCACAAACTGATTCAACCATTACCCTCTTACCCGTACCTCCAGACATGTGTCTCAAACACATCTTTAAGTTTCTCTCTTTAACCAACCACACCCACTAGATGTGCATCCAAAATTCTAGGCCTCACACTGGACACATACATGACCTTTTCTCAGTATACAAGTAACATCTGTGCAGTGGTATTTCGTAAACCAGTGCCTTGAGGACTCTCACAGTCGCATCTTTCGATAACAGAATCTCTGAAAATCATGATCATGACACACACACACACACACACACACACACACACACACACACACACACACACACACACACAAAGCTTTAAGAATAATAACAGCATATAATCAGACCTCAAATATTGATACACACACACAAAGCTTTAAGAATAATAACAGCATGTAATCAGACCTCAAATATTGATCATCTACATCATGAAACGAATCACGAAACTCCTTGTACCTGTCGTTGCATCATATCCAGAAAGAGACAAAAAACGAAGCACGAACTGTTTCACTGAATATCCTTGCTTCCTCACTCAACACTACACTTCACAGACACACACATGAACACGCCTGCACAGCCATCCACAGCCTTCAACCAAATAGCTTCCCTCAACAACAGCCACCAAAGATCCACCCCTCAGAAGCTACCGTACCCAGTGAGACATGAAAGCTCCTTGCCAGACTACGAAGTGGCCACCTCCCTTCCCTGCTAAGCTACTAACACAAAATACGAATCACAAATAATCTGCTAAACCCAGTCTGCAATGCCGCCCGGACAGCAAGTCACCCACTCACCTTATGTACCACACTGTTACAGCAACAACAGACCTTCACCAATGCAAAAAATAAAAAATAAAAAAAAATTAAGGAATAAAAAAATCTGGGAGCAACCAGTTCAAATGGCCGATCTACTGCAGTCCATTGGGTTTACTTCTAGATGAGCCATGAGTTGGAGCAACAACAGCAGCAACAACAGTCTGGCAGTTTTGAAACCCTTATGTGACGCAATGACACGTAACAACGAAGCAAGATGTGGAATGGCAGGCAGCTGTATCACCATGACAGCGTGGCCAACTATGCTGCGCTCTTTACTCAGCAAACTCCGCTAATTTTGACCAAGAAAAATAAAATCCATTCATTCCACGTTCACCTTAATCTGATTTAGGACCTTGCGACTTCTGGCTGATTACTAAAATGTGGCTCGTGATGAAAGGGTATCAGTTATAATATTAAAATACTGCATTCTGAAAAACCGTACTACAAAGCAACAAGAAAGAAGGATTCCAGCAATGCTTTCATCAGTGAAGGGAACATGTGAATGGATAAAGGAGAGGAACAATGTGATGCGGATAAAGAAGCATGTAGTAATGTTTAATAAAATTTAGTTTGTCAGCCATTCTAAATATTTTAATCACATCGTACATCACACACACACACACACACACACACACACACACACACACACAAAACCTCATTCTCTCTCTCTCTCTCTCTCTCTCTCTCTAACTAGGAATGAACGTGCAAAACAAATCGCAAATCTGAACTGAAACAAGCACAATAAAAAGATATAGAACAACAAAGATAAAACGGGAAAGAAGGGCCTAGATACAGAACGGGAGAAGGAGCATTGACAGAGAGGAGCAATAGGAGAGAATGAGGTACAGTAATGGAAAAGGAACGAATAAACATAAAATAACGATAATAAAGAAAGAAGACAGATACACAAGAGGACATGAATAAAGAAGAAAGAGGAACTGAAGAAGGATGAAAAGATGACAACTGAAGAAAAGTGAACGAAGACGGAAGGAATATAACAACAAAATAGGAGTGAAATAAGACAGTTAATATAATGCAAGTAAGACGAGACAATAAGAAAAATATAAGTACTGAAGAAATATAGAATGGGGGACAAGAGGAATGGGGGATTAAAGGAAGTCATAGGGAAAAAAAAGTATTGACATTAGGTAGAAATGCCAAACACACACACACACACACACACACACACACACACACACACACACACACACAGGTAGGTAGGTAGGTAGAGAGAGAGAGAGAGAGAGAGAGAGAGAGAGAGAAGAAAGAACACATCTGGCATTAATGAAAGGATAAAAAAAAAAATAAAAAAATGAAACAGGAACGAAAAGGAGGGGGGTACAAAGAATATGAAAAATGGAAAAAAAACGAAAAGGAAAGAAAATTAAGAGAATTATATGAGTGGCAAAAAAAAAAAAAAAAAAAAAAAAGAGAGAGAAAAGGATCAAAGAAAACACGAACATACAAAAGAGAAAGAAAAAATAAAATGGCATGATAGAGGCATGAGAAAAGGAAAAAACAAAAAACAAACAAAATACACGAAATATAAAGGGAAGAAACTAAAGAAAAATTATGGAATGAAGGAGGTAAATACAGAAGAGAAGACACAGGCGACAAAAACCAGAGACAGGAAGGAAAGAATTTAAAAAGATGGAATGAAAAAGGCATGGGGAAGGATGGGGTAAACACACACACACACACACACACACACACACACACACACACACACACACACACACACACACACACACACACACAAATGAAATGAAATGGTAAAACGGGAAACACACCATCTAGAATAACGGTACCTCTCAAAAATACGCATGAAAACTCGAAATAAAAAGAAATTTGAATCGAAAAAAGGATGGAATGAAGGAAGCGTGAAAGAAGGATGAAGGGCCCCGGAGACTTAATGCCGTCGTGTAAGTTGGTCCAAGAGACGACACAAATATGTTTGCTTCCCTCCCGCGCACTCACCTTTTTATATGGAAATTTCTGGCCCTGGGAGTGTCGGAGTGGATCTGTCAATGGAGGGGGGAAGGGAGGTAGAGGGGGATGGAGGGGGCAGATGGGAAGATAGAGGGGGATGGAGGAGGCAGACGGGGAGAAAGAGGGAGGAATGGATGGAGGGGAGATTTGAACGAGGGGATGATGATACTGATCCTGCAGGAAAAGGTAGTTTAGATATGGATGGATGGATGAAGGGGGAAGGAAGGGGTTGTTATAACAGGCCTGGATGGATGGAGAGATAGAGTGGGGACGGAAGCGGTAGTTAAGATAGAGATGGATGGAGAAATAGAGGACAATGAAGACTTGATTGTTTGAACGAGTAAGTGGAATTATGCTAATGCTGCTCTTGTTACTGAAAGAGTTAATGTTAGAATGGGGTTGGATGGATGGATGGATGGACGGATGGATGGATGGATGGAAGGGACGAGGGGGGGGGAGGAGGGAGGATACAGAGGAGGATGAGTGGATAGGACTGGACTGAATGTGCAAGTCGAACGACGGAAGATGGAAGGGGGGGATAGACAGGCAGAGAAAGAGGGACTATTGGGTTAAACATGCGACTTCTGCAGTAAAGGATAGAGGTTGGAATGGGAATAGATGGATGAGGGAAAGAGGGTGGGTGGATGAATGGACTGGATCCTTGCTTGGTTAGACAGGTGAATGGATACGATTACTACAAAAAGGTGTAGTTAGAATGAGGGTGGATGGATGACAGGATCGATGGACGGATGGATGTATGGACAGATGGATGGATGTATTAAATGATCAAAGGATAAAAGAGTGAGATGGCAAGACAGAGAAGAAGTGATTCTTAGTTTTGTCAATGGGTGAATAGATAGATAAGCTGAAGTACCGGGTACTACAGCAAGCGGTTGACAGATTGGGGAATGATGGATGAACAGACAGAAGAATGAGATGAAAGAGGATGGATAGTTGGGCCAAGATGCTTGGTTGCCTGGATAGTTGAAGGGGACAATAGGATGATATAACTACTGCAAAAAAAAAAAAAAAATGTAGAAGTCTGAATGGATGAGAATGGGAGGGGGAACTGGAGAGACTGAGGGGAATGGAGCGGCAAAATGCTTGGCTAGATAAATGCTGAGAAAGGTAAATGGGTGCATACTGTATCTGTAAACGGATGGCTTCAGGAAGAGGGAGCTGATAAAAAGAGGAAGATGAAGGGCTGGAATGAATGCTTGGTTGGCAGGGTGAACAGAACAACAGGGTCGTTGGATAAAGCGGCAGATGACAGAATGGGCAGACAGAATAAATACAAAACTTCGAGACAGATGCAGGAGATTCAGGGCCCTAACATTGATCTTTGCTTAAGTCGTTCAATCTGGTATAAAATAAGAGCTTCAGGGCCCTAATATGAGGCTTCGCAAAAAACGCTTAAGTTTACAACTGCGAAACTTCTCGTTTCCGAAAAAAAACATTAGTTAGTTGCAGAAGGACAGGACCGCCCCTGGAAATGTTCCCACCATGCACCAAAAAGGAGAAAGATGGATCGCTCGGCTTGATGCCTGGTTGAATGGATGAATGGAAAGATATATTCACTGTAGTAAGGAACTGAGGAAGGGCTGAGTGGACGGATAAATGGTATGAGGATATAGTACAGTATATGAAGAAATAAAGGGCCGGCCTAAATGCATGGTTGGGTGATTGAAAGGGTGAGAGGATGGATGGATGGATGGATTGCTTACTTGAAGGGGAAATGTACGAAGAAATAAAGGGCTGTACTATATATCAGGTTGCATGACTGAAGGGATGAGAGAATGGATGGAGGGAAGCATGAATGGATAGGAGAAGGAAGATATGCAGAGACGAAGAGGCTGGACTAGGAGCTTGCTGAGGTGATGGATGAGGTGAGTGGAAGTATGGAAGCCTTGAGGGAATTGAAATGCAATGATAAAGGACCGGACTACAAGCAAGGCTGGATGAATGGAATAGTGGACGCAAACATTTTCAGCCAGAGGTGATGAAGTAACCAAAGCTATTATTAACATTCCCAGGCTCTTAGGACCCACCCGTTGCCGAAACAGAAGATATCTAACGTTAGCTGGAATAATACCCTAGAACTGCTACGATCGTGAGAGTTAATATTAGTAGCTTCAACGCTCTGATGCTCCAGTAACTCACTCTCAGTTAAACAAAATCGCTTAACATTAGCAGGTATGGTTGTCCTGATCATAAAAGAGTGAACTCCTTCGGTATGGTGGTGTCTCTTGATATTATTTCTGACTATCCCTATACTCGTATCTTTTAATCAGGCTCATTAACTCTCTCATTAGCTTAATCCTTTCACTTTATTAACATATCTTTCATTTTGTTCTCGCTAGCATCAAATAATTATGTAAAACTTAGGAAGAGCCTTTAGTGCTAGAAGGACTGATGATTGCTACATCTAATTCCTCTTATTCAAATACTCGCTCCCGGCCTGAATAAAATAATCTGAAGCTGGCAAAAATAAGATATAAAACAGGTCATCAGACTGACACGGTAACAAGGAAGAGAAAACTGCCAGTAACCTCTTCAGCACGCAATATCTTTCCTAAGTTGAGTAAAGTGTCTGGTGGTTACGAGAAGAAAATAAAAGGTAAACAAAGACGTCACCGAACTGGAAAAGGATCAGGTGTCTTCCAGAAACACAACTACTGCCTGCGTCATTAACCCTTATCCCATTCAATACGGTGCTCGACACAGGTATAACTAGACGTCTCCACTGTCTGGTTATACAAACATCTTTCACCTTCCCCCCCCCCCACCACTACCATACCCCCGGAGAAAAGATGGCTGACTGTAAGAAATGAGAAACTTCAGCCTGCAGTCGACCTGTTTCACGTTATAGATGAACCTAAGGCCACAAAATTAAGTATATATACAAAAAAAAAAAAAAAATCACTACAATGGTATACTCAACAGAGTGTATTCTTGCAAACTCTAAGTAGTCTTATACTGCTTAAAAATGACCTCTCGTAATGACGGGGCCAGTGTAGGCTTATCCAATCCCTCAGCTAGAAGGATCTCTCTTATACCCAATGAATCGCCAAAAAGATATGATTAAACCTAATAATACACCAGACTGAAAAAGCAAAATATCGGGTATAGTCACGGATACACTTCTTATCTTATTTACTTATATTATTCAGTACTGCTTGCAAATAGTAAACTTCGGGTATTGTTGCAGGTACATTTTCCTTCCCGCGAGAATTGCTATCTTAATTACGGGTGCTAATTCCTGTAACATATTTTAAAAAGAGCTAAATATTTATGGCAGTAACTTCATGCAACAACAATCAACATGGATATGATAATTTACATTCTTTGGCGCAAAACTGTGACTTCTACTAGTGCGAAGTTACATTTACCGGTGGACGATAATCTGCTATAATCAACGACAGATGTAGATTCAATGCAAGATTAGCGTTCTCCTTGGCCCATCCTGGGAGCAACTGCCAACACAATATCACTTGGGTTTAGGGGAATTATCATGTCAGACAAAGCAACACAGTCACTCTGACGTAGCACACTGATGGGTTCTACCTTACTGAAGGGTAAACAGTGATCTGCAGCAAACAAGACAGAAAAGAAAACGAAAAAATCTGTGGAATTATTTACGATTTAAAAACTGGAGGAAGTAGTAAAAATGAAAGAATGATAGAAAACAAACTGGAATAATAATATAACTAAGGGTTTTCGAACATATTAAAAAATGAAGCACTAAATGCTTGTATGTATATATATATATATATATATATATATATATATATATATATCTTCTCATTTCCAGTTATTTATTTATTTATTTATCTAGTGTGTGTGTGTGTGTGTGTGTGTGTGTGTGTGTGGTACCAGATCCCCTCTAGCTTGTTTTTCTTCGAGAATTAAATCAATTTCACAAGTTGAAAAACTTTCTGAACATATCCCATAACTGAATCAGACACTTTTACTACAAGGTAATACATTCCTGAAACGAATATATTTTCAAAATCCAGCCAACAGTAGAAATATCTGGTGCAATCCTGCCTTGAGAAAAACAATAATTCTTAACCATGGATCACGGGTTCCCAGTCCATAATATTTACCGATCTACTGTATCTCCAGGAAGGGGGAAAAGAATACAAAGAATACAACCCACGTACTCACTGTGTGTCGTAAAGGGCACAGTTCCGCTGCTTTTACTGCCATGGGGATATGGTTAATTCCACCGCCCAGCACTTGTGTTGCAAGCAGCCTTATTGCTTCGTTGATGCAGAAGATAAGGAATCAATGGTTCGCAAATGGGACTTCTTTTCTCTTCTGATTTCTACACTGAAAGGAAAAAAGATAACCAGGCTTTACTCGTAGATCTCTACGCCTCATGTGTTCAGAATGATGATTTATTTAAATCTGGTTCTGACCACATGTTAGGATGCTCTTTTAAATGAAATAAAAGCATTCGGGAGCCGATTGTTAATCGCCCGCCAGAATATGCTGGTGACCAAGTCCAAGATTTTGGCCATACCTTTATACCCTGAAGGTTTCATGTTGATAACTCGAGCCGTTCATGAGATACAATGCTGCTAAAGGCGGGCGATAAAAACTAGTTGACCTTTGGCAGCCATTTTGGTGACCATGACCTTGATCCCGAGTGCTCAATTTTGATCTCGGCCAAGATTTTGGCCATATCTTGATACCCTGAAGGTTTCATGTTGACAGCTCCAGCCGTTCATGAGATATAATGGGAAAACACACACACACACACACACACACACACACACACACACACACACACACACACACACACACAGAGGCAGGCAAAAACATTATCGCTCCGCAGTCTAAACGCAGGCGATAAAAATAATACTATAAAACAGTACACCAGTGACAAGATATTACAAAAGTTTATCCACTGTCTCCAAGAAGTCCTGATGGGTCAACAAAAACTTATTACTGGCCCATGTGTTGCACTGTTTACAAGCAATGAAATACCAGTTAACCTTATAAAAAAAAACTTAAAAGGTTACAATAAGGAAACAAAGCATCTCGTTCTCTTCAGCCGTTTACACGCAATCTATTTCTGTAAACCCAGTAGGACTCTGTGGCGATGCTGTATTGCTGGTGAAGTATTAATGTAAGTGTGTAACTGCGCGATAAAGCGATACCCTACAGATATGCAAGCAAACACACACACACACACACACACACACACACACACACACACACTGGCTAATTGCAGAGACGGTAAATTAGATACAAGTTCATATGGATAGGCTGAATGAAACGATATGGTAAATACAACTGGGTAAACACACACACACACACACACACACACACACACACACACACACACACACACCTGAGCAGCCTAAGTACTGGGGAAGGAAGGAGCGTAAAACCTGACTTCTCAGAGGCGTGTCGGCTGATCAACACTCCCCCCGCCTGCATGCATCACTAAACCGGCACCCTAGACTCCAATAAACCGGAAAGGAGCATAAACCACTCGCTCCTTGGCATTAGCGAGGGTTTTATTTGTGTGTGTGTGTGTGTGTGTGTGTGTGTGTGTGTGTGTGTGTGTGTGTGTGTGTGTGTGTGTGTGTGTGTGTGTGTGTGTGTGTGTGTGTGTGTGTGTGTGTGTGTGTGTGTGTGTGTGTTTAACCTATCCATTACACCGGTATCTTTTATATTTCCACCCCGCTAATCCGAATCTATTTTACTCAGCTTTGGGAAGACCTCTGGCAGTACAGCGGTTCAGAGGATAATGGGAGTATAAGAGAAATTAGAGGAAAAATGAAAAAGCCAAGTGGTTATAAAAAAGGATGAGGGACAAGATGGAGAGGGTACGAGGGAGAATGGAAGAAGAGTGAATGAGATGATGATGACAGAGATAAAGACTTGATTGATCCCTTCACTGCCTTGACGTCTGTTTTTATCATTTCTGTCAATTGACAACTTGGTTTCACCTCTTCAGTGGTATTTCTCGTCTTTAAGTTTGGTCTTGTTACCACCTGAGTATTCTTCACCACCGTAGAAAACACATCTTGTAGTGAAATGGATAATGACGGCGACAGTGTACATGCAACTCCTCCATTACGACAACTCTATGCTGAACAAAATAATCTAGTAAGTAACAGGAAAAAAATGCAAAATGCGTCATCAGACTGACACGATAAATCACTCCAATTTTACCCCTTAAACCTGGTGACTTATTTTCCCTTCACTCCTACTTACACGCGATTTTATTCAACTTCCAGGTATTTTTAAAGGGAAGTGTTAAATGTAGCTTTCACTCTCCAGTTCACTAATAGATGTCTGTTCATTGCTTAAAAAATGTTCCGCAGTTAGCAAGAATGAACTAAGAACTTACTGTACCTCATCAGACGGAAATAGTTAAGGGGTTAAACAATGAGTCAATTAATTGTCTCACGTAATCTGAATAAAATCGATTGAACACAACATTAATATACTGTAACCTCGAGAAACAACATTTGCAAGCAAATGCTGCCATTTCTCGAAGTTTCCTTCTTATAAATACATAATTTGTAGTTCATATGAACCGAATGAATCACAAAACAAACAGATTAGAGAACCCATTCGAATCGAACTTGTTCCGAACAGTAACCTCGTCACGTTTGAACAGTTTCTCCTGGGCTGAATAAAATCGTTTGGTGGTAACAAGTGTAACGAAAGCTGGTGACACGCCTTCCTAACAAGAAACAACACTATAACTATAATTACTTCCTCGGAATAAAGAAGCCAAGAAAGCAAATAATTATTTCCACGGAATAACGAAGCCAAAAAAGCAAATAATTATTTCCTAGGAATAAAGAAGCCAGGAATGCAAATGAAAGGTTAGACATAGAAAGAGAACGTCAAGATACGAACAGATCTAGGATTACAAGGGATGGAGAGCAAAAATAAACTAACACTCAGGCTCCTATAACTCACTCTAAACTAAGACAAAAAGCTTGGCGTTACCTGCAAGAGAATATCAGAGTTGTCTCAACCATGAGAGTTAATGGTACCAATATGAACACTCCCAGGCTCCTAAAGCTCACTCTTATCTACATACAATCACCCGGCGTTATACTGAACTTCTATGCACCGACTGTGGAAGAGTTAGTGCAATCAGTATCAACCCTCAAATTCCTGTGACTCGCTCTCAGCTGAACAAAATCGTCTGGCGCCAGCTGGAATGAATACTTCTCAACTGAATACAATCGTCAAGCGCTAGCTGAAGAGAAATGCATCAACCGTGAGAGAGTTTAGGGTGCCAATGTTAACACTCAAGATCCCATGACTCAATCTCAGCTGAATACAACCGTCTGACGATGCCTGGAATAGATAGCCATAGTTCATTCAACTTTACCTGGCCCAGATTGTCGTCCATTGGCAGCCTATTTCCAGTATCTCAGCGACAGAATAAGCCAGTGCGATGGCCCCTCTCCACCGCTTCCTCGTGTCTAGCATAATACTCTAACGTTAATTCTCTTCATACGGCCCAGCATTAAACACCGAGAGATAACAATTATATGCCAGGTTAAAGGGAACAGAGCATAGTTGCCCCAATTACGAGTTAATGGCATCAGTATTAACACATCCACTGAATAAATACGTCAGGGGTTAGCTGGGATACAGAACTAGGACTGTCTCGGTCATGAGGGAGTTGAGACAAGAAATAGTTTAGAAGTTAGAAAATACAAACACTGGGTAAGAAGGGGGAAAGGAAGAGTAGAAAAAAAAATTAAAAGAAGAGAAGATAGCGGAATGAAAGAGCAGAAAATAAAGAGGATTATGAGAAAAGGCGACACGGGAACGGAAAAGCAGAAAAAAGATAGGACTGTAAGAAGATATTGGCGAATGAAAAGACCGAAAAAAAAAAAGAAAGAAAAGGATTATGAGGAGATTGGGGGACGAAGGAGTACAAATGAGAGGAATATGAGAAAATACTAGGCATGGCTTTCTAAAGATATTGGATGGAGGAAACAAAATAAAAATAATATGCTGTATGACAAAGAAATGTGATAAGAAAAGGGAAACACTAGGACACCTGGCATGAAAGTCAATGCAGTGATAAAAAGAGGAACAAAGTCAGTCTCTGATACCTAATTACAGCCTATATTCAACAGACAAACAGACACGCAGATCTATCTATCTATCTATATATATATATATATATATATATATATATATATATATATATAGATAGATATATAGATAGATAGCTAGAGATAGACAGACAGATATACAGAAATACAGGTAGACTGATCCCGACAGGTAAATAAAGACAAACATAGATATATAGATATACAAAAATACACGTAGAGACTTACAGAAATGGAAATAGACAGGTAGATCGATAGGTAAATAGACTGGTAGACAGGTAAACAGACAGACAGACAGACAGATAGATGAATATTACAGATATGAGAAGAAAGGAATATTGCATGCAGATTGGGCAACAAAAGAACATAATGACAAAATAAACAAAAATGAAAGACGAGGCGAGGTTTGAAGTTGAGCAGGAAAAACAACAATGGAAAGAAAGAAAACAGAAGGAAACTGAGACAAGAAGAAGTCGTGATGAAAAATGTAAACGTAAAAAACAGAGACGGACAAACAGATTACCAGGGAGAGAGGTGGGATGGGAGGGAAAGAGGGATGGGAGGAAAAGAGGGATTGAGCGAAAGAGGGATTGAAGGGAAAGAGGGAAGAGGCAGGAAAGGAAATTCTGTTTATATTTAATTCATATTTTCCATCCGTTTTTTTTTTTTTTGGCCTAATTGAGAGCGTAGGGGCCCGGGGCTAGGCTACTCAGCCTTTAATAATGCGGGATGACCAGCCTCGCGCTTCCTTGAGTCGCACTGTACGAGCAACAGATTCCAATTACCTCTCAGAAGGAAACTCTGTTGGACCACGTCTAGCAGAAGCATTTTAACCAACTGGACTACAAGGGGACGATCTGATTACATGGTTACTACCCAAAGTAGAAAATGGCTTCCGGGGTTTCAGGCAACTAACTGATTTGTCATTCAGAGTAGTGTCACCTGAGGACAGTACCATATCGGGTGAATGGAGGGAAAAAAAGTGAGAACAGAAGCAGGAGAGCCAAAAATATAAGAGAAAAGTTAGAAATAAGAGAAGAATGTGAAAAAAAGTGGGAACAAAGAGGGAAGGGAAAAGAGGGAGGCCGGAGAGAAAAGAACAGGAGAATAATAGGAAAGAGGGACGAGGATATGAAGCCTAGAAAAATGAGAGGAGTAAAGAGAAGAAAGATGTGAAAGAGGGGTGAGAGAAAGAGGGACAGAGGGAGGGAAAGAGGGAGGCGATAGGAGAGGAAGAAGAGAGGGGGGGAAAAAAGAGGGGAGGGAGAATAAGAAAAGAGTAGAATTTTCAGAAGAGATACAGGATGAGGAAAGAAAATTATAAAAATGAGAACTCAGAGCTAAAAGCAATGGAAGAGCAAGAGAGGACATGGCGAGAGGAAAACAATACAAAATGAAGGAAAGAGGAGAAGAACAAGATTTATTGACGTTCAGTAGAGGAAAAAAAAATAAGTACAAAGAGTGGACGATATATGGGGGTAAGAAATCAAGGGGAGGAGGTAAAAAAAAAAAAAAAAAAAAAAAAAAAGGAAATGAGGAGACGCAAAACCCAAAGACAATTGCAAAGAAGAAGGAAACGCGTGAAAAATGGAGAGAAATAAAGAGATGGGAAGGCATGACGGAGGCGGTGTAAAATGGACGGAAGAGAAAGACAATGGAAAGAGAGAAGATTACCGCGAGTGAGAGAGAGAACATGGAAAAATCGAAAAACTATCTCAGACTGAGAAAAAAAACAAGAATGAGAAGAAATATGTGAAAAAGAATTGGAATATGTTAACTTGTAAATGGAGGAACGAGGGGTAACGCGACAAGAAGCATTAAGGAAAACAGTATACGAAGGAAAGTTTGAGGGAAATAATAAATAATAATAATAATAATAATAATATCAGCGGTGGAAGGAAGGTGGGAGCTAGAGAGAGAGAAAAATGTGGAATGATACTTTTGTTTTCTCTCTCTCCCTGCCTCCCAAGTACAAGAAAAACATAGTAATCTCAACTTTCCTTGTCTCTAATGAAGCCAACTAAAGTACAGGGAGACTACCTTACTAGCTCTTAAAAAAATGTCAAGCGACAGTAGTTGAAAAAATAATCTTTCCTCGCTGCCAGTTAGATATCTAAGTCATTTATTTATTTATTTTCTTGTAAATAGGAAACCTATTGGGGGGACCCACCACCAACTCAGGTTAATGTAACTCTAACTTCAACTGACTTTACATCAGCTGATAAGCTAAATGGTTTAATGTACCGGTACTCTAAGAAACCATCTAGTTCGCTGGGTGGTTACGATATCTCAACATACAAACTGGGTGGTAAAATAATAATTATAATAATAATAATAATTGTAATAATAATCGATATGGCCGTGTTTAACCCATTAGTACCCACGGTTCCTGTGTGTGCGATGATTGTGGAAGGATATTTACCGTACCGCCTTCCGCCTATTGGCTCATACTTGAGATGCACATAGGTCCGTATCCTGGGGATCTCCCTTTTTAAAGGATCCAAGGCTCTCGATGCCAATAAATTAATTAGGTTCCTAAATAGAGTATCTGAATTCCTGTATGAAAATTTCACATTCGCTTAATACACTTCCTAACACAGTACACGTACACTTATGGAATGTACAGTGAAGAGCTACGTAATCCATATAAGATGTTCCAGGAACATGATATAGAGGTGAAAAAAAAAAAAATCCTCAAGTAGACCGCCTGAACTAAACCATGTTTATTGGCGATAAAAGTACTGGCAAAGCATTTTAGTCTGACGAGGGAAAACGTTACTAAATCAATGTAGTTGTCTTGAATAATGGTAGAATGATATTTCTTTATGTCGTTTCGGTGGGCCTACGAGTATATATACCTTATAATCTCCAACTAGGCACAATGATTGGTGATTATATAAATATCTGCTCTACTCTTACCTTAACCACTAAAAATATAGCAATAGCTCGGCATCGTTATTCACAAGTCTGGTATTTTTTTTCCCTTTCTGATTAAGAGTGGGTACGTAGAATACAACTTCCATTCAGCCTTTTCTACAAAATTACTATCAGGTTTCCACACCGCATCGTGATCCTTCATACTTTTCTAGCCAGCTTTAAGTACAGGGGGCTGGCAGGTGTTACGACCATTCCTGCTTTACTGTCCTATCATCTGACTCACAAAAGAGATATCAATGTCACAGCCTAACAATGGACTCGAATGGTCAAACAAACCTATTAGTGAATCTCTCTCTCTCTCTCTCTCTCTCTCTCTCTCTCTCTCTCTCTCTCTCTCTCTCTCTCTCTCTCTCTCATACACAAACACACGAGCTCTCTCACACTCCCTCCCTCTCTCTCTCTCTTTTGTTTGTGAAAATTATGCATAGTGAGAAAAATACAAATGAAATTATTCATAACCTGAGACTCCCTTAAAATATTCATAACCAACCCAGCCGCCAAGTCACACACACACACACACACACACACACACACACACACACACACACACACACACACACTCCTTGGTTAACGAAAAAAAAAAATCATCAGCAAGAAGAAAAATATGAAAGAGACTGCTATACTAAAGTGGTTGAATAAAAGAAAATCAGGAAACGCAAAGCACAGGACCACTTCTATCCCCCTTGAGAAGCGAATGGGTAGAGGCATGTTCCCGCCCCATCCCCTCATACACCCCATTTACGTAACAGGCGAGGGAGGGTGCATGGGAAGGGGAGTGGGTAGCCAGACACATCATAGGGATTTGCTGATGTAAATCAAGGGCGTCAGAGGTGCAAGGGCAGCACTGCGCGGCCTGAATTAGAAATCTGGAGAACAAAGGGGCCTGGATGCTGTGTCTGAGAGGCAAAGTGGGTTCTGAATCCAGGGATCGTGTTTATAAAAGATCAAAGCGAATATCTATGGTAAAGAAGTTCAGCATAACTATTAGTATTAAAGATCATTTTGTTCTTCGTATACTTGCTCAGAATTGATCAAGGGGTGTTTGGCAAGTTATATTTAGTGATGGAAAACGGATTTACAAACAATCTTCTGTGTAACATATGCTTGGGGAGGTTATAACTGTGGCCCCAGGTAGGCTATGGAAGGGTAGAGAGACGACGGGAATACGTATGGAAAAGGGAGGGGTGAGTAAAGGAAATGGAGATATGGAGGAATCAGAGTACTATGGTTGTAGCACATGGAAGAGGATTGTGTAGAGAGATGGGGACACTGGGTATGAGAAAATCTGGAACAGAGGGGTAAAGGAAAGGGATCAAAAAGTGGTGCTTGAAAGTGTCAGAATGTTGGGAGAGCAGCTGCTGTCGAGAAGAGTGAGGAGTCGGGATTATTTCTGTGTGTTGGGGTAGATCAGGTATACTCGTATAGGAGAGGGTGGCATTGCAAAGCAGGACGTTGAAACACACCAGTGAGTGTGGGGAGAGGGATGAGGACGAGAAACAACTGTGGAGTGGCTGGTAAGGGAAGCAGGGAGCGAGAAGATAAAACACACCAGCCTATGTTGTCCTACCGTGGGACATAACTACCTCATGCAATCATAGCAGCTGCCAAACGTCACCTGAGTTTTCATCCTGAGGTTGTCATACCTCTGGTGAGTTTCCGAGCAAAGTTTTTTGCTGGACCCTCATACTCTTATACATCACTAGATTTTAAACTTAGCCGTGGATTTCTGAGGTTGTCGCACATGTGCTTCGGAACTCAATTTTCCTGATGAGTTTGTAGGTTAACTAAATTGAATTAATTTTTTGCTAGAACCTATTTTGTTTAAAAAAAAAAAAAAAAAAACATAGCCCTCCTAGCTAATAAAATAATTTATGCCGGACTCCCGTGTTTTCAGAGGCACCCCCTTTTAAGAGTCCATTGGGGGGACCTTGTTTGGCCATTTTGTGCCCTATTTTGGGGGTCCTGTAAAGCAGTATCTGAATGCCCACCAGCAAACAGCATCGATGTTCTAGTTACAGTTAACAACTCCATTACAATGAAACAGTTAACAAGTCTATTACAATGACCTGATGTCACTGATCATACTGTTTTTGTATTTTATCACTTCAATATTAACTTTAACTTGCCGTAAAGTGTTTGGTAGCTGCATGAGCAAAGACAAACCTCTATACATGAATTTTTATACAAACTTACGCTTACGAGGGTTTGTAAATATGGGCCCAGGAACCCCGTGTATGAGGAGGGGGAGGGGGGGGGCAGGGTGAAGGAAGCGAGGGACACAGTCATGGGCAACAAATGAAGAGGTGGAAGGGTAATCCAAGAATGCGGATACAGGGCAGAGAGAACGGAATGGACCAGACGTGTGGGATTTAATGGAAAGTGAGGAGACTTGTGGATCAGATGTGCGGGGAAGACTCATGAAGGAAGCACGGAGGAGTGAAGAGACAGTAATCAGATGTGTGAACGACGGTGGGAAGGAGTGAGAAGCCTATGGATCATGTGTGTGGAATTAGATAAGAAGTTGAGGTCTGATGCATGGAGATGGTGGGGAGGAGTGAGGAGTGGATCAGGGGTATGGGAGGGTGTGGAAGTGAGAAGTGGATCAGGTATATGTGGATGGGTGGAGAAGAGTGAGTGAATCAGATGCGTGGTGGAGGGTGGGGAGGAGAGAAAAGTGGATCTCGTATGTGTGCGAGAGTGTGGAAGAAGGGGGAGGAATGGATCAGGTGTGTGGGCGAGATGGGTGTGTTAGTAAGGGTGAAGAGATATGTGAATCACTTGTGTGGGAGCAGAAGAGGGTACAGGGAGGGGTGAACGGTATGGGGGAAGAAGAGATAAAGGAATTGAGGGGAAAGTGTAAATCAGGCATTTGGAGGTGCAAGAGGCATGAATCTGTGTGTGTGTGTGTGTGTGTGTGTGTGTGTGTGTGTGTGTGTGCGCGTGCGTGCGTGCGTGTGCAATGTTGCTCCCAGTGACAATGGCAAGAGAACCGCCGGCTTAAGCTCATTATGTATGACCGTGTTTGGGATATATGCCAGTGTGTGTGTGTGTGTGTGTGTGTGTGTGTGTGTGTGTGTGTGTGTGTGTGTGTGTGTGTGTGTGTGTGTGTGTGTGTGTGTGTGTGTGTGTGTGTGTGTGTGTGTGTGTGTGTGTGTGTGTGTGTGTGTGTGTGTGTGTGTGTGTGTGTGTGTGTGTGTGTGTGTGTGTGTGTGTGTGTGTGTGTGTGTGTGTGTGTGTGTGTGTGTGTGTGTGTGTGTGTGTGTGTGTGTGTGTGTGTGTGTGTGTGTGTGTGTGTGTGTGTGTGTGTGTGTGTGTGTGTGTGTGTGTGTGTGTGTGTGTGTGTGTGTGTGTGTGTGTGTGTGTGTGTGTGTGTGTGTGTGTGTGTGTGTGTGTGTGTGTGTGTGTGTGTGTGTGTGTGTGTGTGTGTGTGTGTGTGTGTGTGTGTGTGTGTGTGTGTGTGTGTTGTTGTGGGCTGGGGTTAATATGGAAGTGAAGCGTACGAGTTTAAGCGCTCTGCATGTAATTATCTCACAGACTAGAGTTTGCAGATACGGGGAACATGTAACTCAATGCTTTGCTCTGATTTCTGGCTCGTATTTAGTGTTAGCTGAATAAATAATGGGGTTATTGATGTAAGATTTACTAGTATCACCAGAATCATTGTTTTTGTGATGGTGATGGTGGTGGTTGTGGTGGTGTCGTAATCATCATCCTAATCATCATCAACAATATCAACATTATCCTCCTCCTTCTTCTTCTTCTTATTATTATTACTATTATTATCATTATTATTATTATTATTATTATTATTATTATTATTACTATTATTATCATTATCATTATTACTATTATCATCAACTTCTTTACTACGGTACTTATAATTCTTTTTATTTACATTAATTATATTTTCAGTCCACTCAGAAACGTGAAAAGGTTGCCATATACTCTCAATCATCTCTTCCCTAAACAAGTGAACATCTCGATAATAACTATTGATAAAGGTGCTAAATTCTCTCTCTCACAGTACCTTGAACTTGAACCTTTCTACTTTGAGCAGCATGATAAATTCCTATACAGTACACACTCCATCTTCTCTATATCATACATTCCAGTATTCATGTTTGATTTTATATTGCCCTTTATGATATATAATCCATTCCTTAACACTTTATCATAACTATTTTCCCTTCCCCTTTATAACATCGTCTTTTCTGTCCTTCCCATCTCCTTATCCTAATCTTTCATCTTCCTCTCTCTTTCGTCCTTCCAACTTTCCTAACTCCTCCTCCCCCGCCTCTCTCATCACCTTCCATCTCCTAAAATCTACTTCCCTCTCTTTCTCCTCACCTTTATCTCCTCACCTCTCTTTCTACCTTCTCACTCTCCATCTCCTCACCTCTTCCTCTTTGTCTCCCTCCTCCCCGTTTTTCTCCTTACCCGCTTCACTCTGTTTCCCTCCTCTTCCTCCATTTCTTCAGAATTTCTCCTCTGTCTCCCTCCACACCCTGCATCTCTCTCTCTCTCTCTCTCTCTCTCTCTCTCTCTCTCTCTCTCTCTCTCTCTCTCCACCACCTCTCGTCTCTCTCATTCCAGCTCCCTCTCTCCCTCCTCACCACCACCTTTGGTCTTGGTCCCTTTTCCCAACCTCCCTCCCTCCCTCTGTCTCTCCCCCCACCTCAATCTCCCCCCTTACCCCATGTTCCCCCTCCCCCCACCTTTGCCCTGCCCCTGGTGACTGCTGGATGGCCGCCGTGAATAATGAATAACCTCGCTGTCACTCTAATATGGCCGTCACCTTCATTATTCACGCAGCGACTAAGGAGAGAGACCGCCTCTACTTATTCCACATTTCTCTCGCATTGTTTAGACCGTAGGCTAAATGTGCTGTTTAATTTCACGTCAAACATAAAGAAATCTAAAGTTTCTTCAGGTTATTATTCTATTAATTACTTTAATTCGGGCGCTTTTACGGTATTCTTACTAGCTCAAGATGATTTCATTCCCCTTAGAAGAGACTATCCGAAATGGAGGGGATAGATAAAGCCTTCATTAAATCCTACAAGTCAAGCTGTTCCTATTGCACAGCCTTGGTCTGTCTCGCGGAGCAGGCCCATCGACGGCAAGTAACTACCACCCCGATGGGGTTGTCCTGCACGTTCCTTACATCATTTATACTGTGTCAGTGTCTTAGTATGGCATGTGCCTTTGCAGTGCTCCATTACGTGTATTGTGTTATGTGGACCTATTCAACAATCAAGGCACGAGTCATCTGTGAGTCCAACCAACCCGAATCTGGCCATGTAACTGAGAAGGGCTGGGTGACATCGTGTCAGAGTCTGGCTCGGGTGAACTTAGTCAGTTCTATTTAAGGATACCTCTCTTGGGTGGATGTCGGGAGGAAGGAAGGGGGGAGGGGGAGGCCTGTAACATTGAGTTTTGATAGAGGAGCAGTACTGCCCTGAGCGTGGGGTTAAGAATGAAGTTGCTTGTTCATTGTTCGCCACTTCATTTTTCCAGGGTAAACTCGTCCAAGGACAGCAG
Organism: Coenobita brevimanus; assembly: GCF_032717465.1. Lineage (NCBI taxonomy): Eukaryota > Metazoa > Arthropoda > Malacostraca > Decapoda > Coenobitidae > Coenobita > Coenobita brevimanus. Next base: position 35,920,977 of record NC_137046.1, read on the forward strand.
AACAAAATAGTCTATTATTACTCTTATTATTAATGGTTACTCAAGTGTTTTCCAAGCTTCTAACTGCTAGGATTTCCCTCAGCTGACCAAAAATCTTGTGGCATTAGCCTAAATAAATCAGTCTTGCATATATTGCAGTGCAACGGTTAATCTCACGTCCAGGGTAAAGCAAGCAGAGGTTTCTTTCGTTGTATATTCCCTTCACAACTTACAACCGGGACTATTATTGCTACCTCCAGACGGTTTTATACAGCCTACGAAAAACCCCTAGTACTGATGCGTTAATGAAGGCTATGTCTACTCTCTCTAATTCGAAATGATCCTACTCTGAGTAAAATCGTCTGGTGCGCCCGCCGTCCACTCACTCGATGTAGTGTTGCTTTCAGATGACAAGCCATATGGTTTACTGTATTCCAGGGAACCATATACTAAGTTCGGGGGTAACCATATAACCAATTGACACCTTGTGAGCTAGTGGGCTAAGGCGTTCCAACCGAATAGGCCCGCACGGGTTTACATCCAAGGAGAGGCTGGGGTTTACTGGTGCCACTCAAGGATGGGCGAGGCTGCTGGCCCTCGTCGTAAATGTAGGAGCTGCGCAGCCTAACTCAGGGTTCCTACAGTCCTAATGGGGAGGAAAAGGAATGGATGACGGATGGATGGATGAGTTTCTTATAACTCTATACACTATGTTTAATGTCATGTAAAACAATACAGAAGGGTAAGTCACATTTTTTTCTTTTTTCTTTCCATTAAAATCTATTCCCCCTCTATTTTTTCACATACTCCCACCATTTCCTCCCTTACCGGTACATATCCCCCCCTCTCCTTTCTTTCCCCTTATTGTTTACCTTTACATTTCAGGCATTAATCACATTTTACCTCTTTCCTCTATGTCTTCGTCCTTGATCCCTAATAGTCACTCCCGTTTCTTCTATTTCCTGTATTTTCCTCCTTCTGTCTCCCCTGTTCCTCTTATCTTCCATTTTCTCGCATTTTTTCCTCCCTCCGGTCTCTCCTTCTTTCCTCTTTCCCCCGTTTCTCATCATTATGTTTTTTTTTTTCACTGGTTCTCTCCCATTCCTCTTTTATCCTTATTTCTCGTCCTTTCACTTTCTCTATTCAGTCAATTTCCTCATAACAGTAACCGTCCAAATGAGGTCTCTCTCTCTCTCTCTCTCTCGTTGCTGACCGCGTTCTGTGCAGCGGAAGGTAATCTATGGTCGGTCTGCCCTCATTTGACGGAACCTGTCCACTCCAGCATCATGAGCAGTTAATCTAGGGCTGCATGAAATTCGATGAGTCTCAGTTACAAGGAAGGAAGGAAGGAACAGCCCTGGCCACTTGTCAGATCAACCCTCCAATATGACCACGCTCGGATATCTGTAACGAGACGCTCCTGGTTGCAAGGTTAACGTTTTCTCTTATATTCTCCTCCTCCTCCTCCTCCTCCTCTCCTTCCTGCTCCTGTTCCTGCTCCTTCTCCTTATCCTCATTCTCATCCTCATCCCAAACCTCCTACATAAGCCTGGAAAAAAGGTGTGCCCAGACCACTCCTCAAGCACGCTGTAGAGTGTGAAAAACACGAAAAGCAAGAGAATGCATATAACAGGTAACTTTTATAGAGACTTATTAAACTGTAAACTCCTTAAATCATTCAGTCCAATGACGTATACTTTCATTTGTATTTCTCCTCCCTCCAGATGATTTTCTTCAGCCTAGGAAAGCGGCCCAGCAATTTAGAGGATGGATACTCAAATATCTACGATCGACTCCCAGCCATAAATTAGATGTGTTTCTACAAGAAGAACTAGACAAGCGACAACTTTGCACTCTTTTCGCTGATCGTCCTGCAGAAAATAGTTATAACCTGTTGTACTTTTCGTCTCTTAACTCAGATTTATTTATGAAGCTGGAACAGGAGACAGGGGAAGAATCGACAGCCCAGGAGAAAGAGGAAGATTCGACAGCACAGGACACACAGGTAGATTCAACAGCCCCTTTGTCCTTCCTGCAAATCAAAACCAGAGCTACGACAAGGCAATGATCGTAAGTGCTTCTGTGTATCGCGAGAAAGGCGTGTACGAGGATGATATGTAAAAATAGTTCGAAAAGAAAATCCCTCGAACTGAATAAAATCGTCTTGTGGTGGCAAGTGCTAAACCGTATCAACAAACTGTATTTAACACTTTACTCTTGCTATTATCAAACAAATTATTACGGTAGAGGTGAATTAGAACTGCTGGGTTTTAGATATAGCATTAATCAATTTGTGTCAGACTACAGATGAGTAAAATCGTTGAATGAAAATCGTCTAGCGGTGCTCAGGGCTAGGACGAAAACAAGAGTCAGTGTATGGAAGGGTGTGCGAGAATCTGCAACACCTTTCCAATCCCCTGAATCCGGTGACGTTTTGTTCATTCTCTCTATCTCCAGCCGGTTTTATTCAGGTCAGGGGTGGCTTGAAGAGGATTTTTTTTTTTTTTTCAGAAGCTCAACAGAGGAGGGAAAAACAAATTAAATAAAATTCGTACACCAGATTACAGGTGTTGTCGGTTAATAAATAAATCCGTGATAAAACCCTTCACTGCCACAGATTCTTCCTAAGCCGAATAAAATCGTCTGGAGATCGTAAGAATAAGTTCAAAATTAAGTTACCGGTCTGAAGAGGTTTATACATATCAATTTTGTTCCTATCTGCCCCTTCATAACGATGACGTACTTTTCACTTCCTTCCCGCTATCAAAGAGCGATTTTTCTCAGCTTAAGAGCGGCTTTCCGAAAAGGAGGGGTTAGATATAGCCTTTCATCGGGCTGAAGGTTTAAAATTTTCCTTGCTATCACCAGGCGAGTGCATTCAATTTAAGGTTAAGATTTTTGAAGCGGAGGATGTTGATACAGCCTTCAGTAACCTGCTCAGTACTTCAAAATATGTCTAAATTGCAATAAGTAAATAAATTGATTAATCAATTATGGGGCAACACTGGATTACATGATGAATGAAATGAATGAATTATTTATTAACTGTCCGTAAAGCAAACCAAATAATGAAACCTAATGCAGTTAGGCACAGAAGAGGCTGGCCGAATCTGACCTCGCCCTGTGGCCTTGATGTCTGATTGTTTCTTCTCATAATCGAATCCTTGTGTTCTTACCTTACTCTCAACCTTTCCACCAAGTTCGGTATGAATCAGATCAAAATTGTTTAAGATGACCTTGGCATATTGTTTTCACCTTTGACTTATTTAAAAGAGGGGTGAAGAATCATCCCCTTGACTAACCCTTATTCCCTTCACTTATTTTTTGAAATCGAAACGAAACTGAGAAAAACTAGTATACTACAACTCAGTTGTTTAAAGATAAGTAGGTCCCTTACTTACAACGTACACTGTCAGGAACAGAATATAGTGAGATGCTTGCCTGCACCTGAAAATGTAATATGATTGAAGGGACCGAGACCTCCTTGATATTTACGGTGTCAGTATTAGATTCTCAGTCTCTCAGTCTCCCAAGATTCCCTCAAAGGTTATTAAAATCATCTGGCGTTATCAGGAATAGAACACAAGTTGTCCCCACCATGACTTCAATGATCACCCCAAGGTCTGGCGTTAGCTGGAACAAAATACGCGACTACGAGAAGATAAATATCCTTTTGAATGTTACTGATGCAAACCAGTGTCGATACTAAAACTATATCAGTGACAGTTATTTAGCTTAACTTTTTCAAAACGATGCCTGGAGAGGAACACCTTAACGCGGTGGCTCTGATATAACTGAGCGGTTCCGCTGTCACGTTATGCAAACCCCCCTCAACTCATTATCCCCTGAATGATGGACAGTGGGCTGCAAGAGAGGGCAAGTTTAGCTTGCAATCTACAGAGTTCATATTCAGATAAACCAGGGGTTACAGCAACAGCAACAGCAGCGGCAACGGCAGCGGCAGCAACAGCAGTATCAACAACAACAACAACAACAATACTACCACCACCACCATTAATACGATGACATATTTTAGCTTATTTCTGCTGCCATAAGACGATTTTATCTATCTTTCTAAAGCCCCATGGTGGTGACGGATTTAATCAAGGACGTACCCGGTATATAACCCCCAACCCCCATTCTGTAAGTCACACAAAGCCGAATAAAGGCATCGGAAAGAGGTAAGAACATAATACAAAATAACTGGATTGAAAATTATTAAGAACCATTCACTATTAACAAATCACCATCTACACAAGCAGTCAAATTTATCCACTGAAGAGATGAGAAATAACAGTTTAAGGTCAAGTGATAAAGGCATACCCAGTCAGTCCTTCCAACATACCCAGTCAAACCCTCAACCATAACCAGTCACAAACTCAATCCCTCCATCACAGCTAGTCAGTCCCTCCACCACAACCAGTCAATCCCTCCACCACAACCAGTCAATCCCTCCACCACAACCGATCAATCCCATCACAGCCATTCAATCCCTCCACCACAGCCATTCAATCCCTCCATCACAGTCAGTCAATCAGCCAGCAAATCCACACAGTCAGTCAGTCAGTGCGGGTCCAGCCTAGCCAGTCAGTGGAGCGTGGCACAGGCAATAAAGTAACTGGTATTTCCAATTATCCAGCCCCCGGCCCACAAGCCCACCTCAGGGACAGGGCGCGGCTCCCCCCACTTATCACCACAGCAGATTGAAAATTGTTTTTACGCGCAGCTGGTTCGCCTCTGATGCCATTAATGTGCGACGCCATAAAACAATAATAAAAGAGATTTGATATAATTTCCCACCTAACACACGCAAAGGCACGCACGCTCGCACGCACGCACGCACGCACACACACACACACACACACACACACACACACACACACACACACACACACACACACACACACACACACGACACCATAAACCAATAATAAAAGGGATTTGATGTAATTTCCTACCTTGATGACTTTTTGTGGGCTGTTGGTAATTACTGCTTTTCTTCCCTACTTTGTACGTACCTAATGGAAGCTGACTAACCTTGAAACTGCTATACTGTGTGCACGCATGTGGGATTTTTTAAATTTTTATTCTAGGGAGCGCTGTGATGTTTCGTTTAAAAAATATCGTCAGTATCGATGATGATGATGATGATGATGATGATGATGATGATGATAATAATAGTATAATAATAATAATAATAATAATAATAATAATAATAATAAAGAAGAAGAGAACAACAATATTATCTGTCTGCTTAAAATATCAAGGTAGAATAGTCTGCTGCATTAGAGTAGAAAATTCTCCTGCCTACTAAAATATCAAGGCGGTATGGAAAAAATAATATATTAAGTATAATATTATCTTCCTTTCTCAAATATGATACCAAGATCGATATGAGTAAAGATAATAATAACAATTATGATAATTATTATCATTTTTATTACTATTATCATTACACCACCAACACCACAACCAACAACAACAACAATAATAATAATAATAATAGAAATTACAGTATAAGTTAGAATTCTGAAAGTGCTGAAACAATATTAAAAGAACTCCACATTTCAGATGATAATGCCACATTCCAAATCAGAATAACCAAAAAAAAAAAAAATCCACACTTGTCCACCAGATATTGTGTACAGTCTTTGAAATATACGGTACACAGTATTAAGAGTGGTTGTGGTAGATGGTGCATTATTAACAGTACATCATAAACTGACTGTGCAGAGATAAGTGTCATGATTTTTCTTTTACCCAAGATCTATGTATGTGAGAATCTAGGTCCAAAAATCATCAAAATGCGTCAAAAAATACTGATTCGTCATAACTGCTCTTCTGAAATCTTAAAAAGAAGACACTCTTCTGAAAATACTTTTATCATCATTGTAGATATAACATTAAGGGATTTCTAGTATGACTCAAATTTCTTTTAACGGAGTTTGACCTGTTACCTTGAGATCAAGGTCAAGGTCATTAACACTACGCAAATCATGTTCACTCGTGACCAGCTACATTTCCACCGAGGTTGGTCAAAATCGGCCTAATACTTTCCGATTTAGCACTTTCAGGCATGAGGCGGCCATTTTGATTGCCCTCACTATCTCAGAAAGCATTTGTTGGACCTCAGTATCAATACCCAGGTGCACCAGTATATGCTGACGACTATATACGGTACTGGAACATTTGGAAAAAAGTCGATTCAGCGGCTTTTGCAGCGCAGGAGAGCAAAAAATGAAAAAATAACAGAGGGCGCTCGTGTTAAGAAAGTTTTTGTACCAAATGAAGCCTGAAACCAAGACACATCACTCCTGAAACTTTCAAGTCTCTATCCAGAACGGTCTACCCCCCTCCCCCCCAAAAATAAAATACTATCTACAATATCAATTAGAACTCCACAGAATATGCTCTTACTAATAATAATAATTAATAGCTAATAATGATAATTAATAGCCAATAATAATAATAATAATAATAATAATAATAATAATAATAATAATAATAATAATAATAATAATAATGAATAAATACAACAGCTATTCTCTGTCTTGCAAGAATATCGTCAGCACCGCAAACAGTATTAAGGTGCAATACTCTCTTGCTAGAAAATCAACCCAATTTCAGCATTAACTAGAACACCGTACAACTGTCCAAGGGCAATTGTGATAAAGAAAAACTTCACACAGCCATTGCCTACTAAAGACGAGCTACAAAAGGACCTTGAGGTCAAGGTCACTGATCCTGTGCACGTCACCTTAGGTCATCAAAGTCTATATGTCAACCAAATTTGGAGACTCCAGCTTTACCGTTGTTCTCCATGGAAAATCAGGTGACACAGAATATCCGGAAAAGTCAAAATTTTTTATTCGAGGCGATCTCGGAGAATATTCAACCAATTGGGACCATATTCCTTTTCGGCCAGCGTTCGTCTGAAGGCTATACTGGAGCAAAATTTCAGCTTCATAGTTTAAGAATTCTTAAGATAAGGTAGCTAACTAACTTTTCTGTGTTCCTGATAACATCCAGAGGCCCGATAGACGGACTGCAACATATTTGGCCCAAACAAGCAGACAGCTGCCCGACTAAGCTGACCAAGTTTGAGGGCTCTAGGCCAAATAGCCTTTGAAAAATCGCAGTTTTAAAACAAGTCGTTAATAGAAATAATAATAATAATAATAATAATAATTATTATTATTATTATTATTATTATTATTATAATGACAAAAACGAGAAAACTTCCTAGAGGGATGTGGGACGTCTCAATAATGAAGTGCTACATTCTTTTTTTCTCCTCGTCCCGGAAGCCAAGTCCAGCAATTTATTTAAAAAACCCAACATTTCTAAACCTCTGATATGTAACGAATGTCCAAAAGTTTCGCAGTGGTGCCTCGCGAAACGTGTCTTGAGCGCCAATAACACACACACACACACACACACACACACACACACACACACACACACACACACACACACACACACACTGATTAATCCCTTCACCAGCACAGATCTCTTTTAAACTGAGAGAAATCGTCGGCGGCGGCAAGAATAAAATATAAAAAGAAGACACGATAGCAAAGCCAATAAAGGAGAATATGTTTAAAACGCTTTACTAACAGATTCTCTCTCTCTCTCTCTCTCTCTCTCTCTCTCTCTCTACTGGAGATTGCTTTTAACCCCCTGATTCCGAGGACGTAGCTCTATATTATAGTCTTGCTACCTCCAGACGATTATACTCAGCTTAGGAATGGATCTTTAGTAGTGAAGAGATTGGTTAATGCTTTATTTTTTCACAACCCAATTAGATAAAAAAAAAAATCTCCCCTCTAGCCAGAATTAAATCGCCCGGAGATAGAAAGAGTAAACATTAAATATATCTCTCGGGTTAAAGGATTAGTCTCCTTACCCCTTAAGGTGCGGGTCATGTACTGGTGTCTCGTGCTCGTTCTCCAGGCGAGTAAGGGTGGAGCATGTGCGGCTAAGGGTGGAGAGCAACTGCGGCTAAGGGTGCAGCGTATGTGGGGCTAAGGGTAGAGCACGTGCGGCTAAGGGTGGAGCACGTGCGACCAAAAGTGGAGCACATGCGGCTAAGGGTGGAGCGCATGTGCGGCTAAGGGTGGAAGGCATGTGTATGGTTCCCCACTCCTTCATCGCGTCCCGTTTTTATAGACAGACATTAGATTTAGAACAACATACCAACTTTACTGATAGGCAGACAGACAGATTGATAGACAAAGACAGATAACTGACTGGATGGATTTCTTATTCAGGACACACACTACTGGAATCCAAGCAACTTGAGAAATTACTAAACAAAGCTTTTGAATGCAATGATCTTGCTGGAAGCCTGTAAATGCGAAGCTGAGGAGGACTCCGCTCTTAGGGTCGTATTTTAGGTGGATTTGAAGACTTCGTAACACTTTTTCTCTGGTAATTTATTCTGGGCATCACGCCCCAGTACCGTCCTATATGCCACCGATGCTAGCTATATCGATATTAAAGCGATATAAATAACACTGAGGAATACGTTTAAGGGTAATAAGGAAAATTAGTCGCTTAGGAAGAAGTACTGCGAAACCTTCTATGCAATTTTAAAACGCACATTTCAAATCCAAGTTAAAGATGGAGGAAAATATCTCCGGAACAAACAAACAAAAAAATCTAGGGGTAACCAGAAAAAAAAATACATACACTAGAGAGAGAGAGAGAGAGAGAGAGAGAGAGAGAGAAAGAGAGAATCTATCCATATAAAGAAAAAGGTCCTGGTACTGAAAGGATTACGGGAGATTGCTTTGGTCCTTTATCCTCTAATTTGGGCTAAAATTACCATCTCTCCGTATTGAATACTGAGTTGTTATAAGAGATGAACACTTTAATACGATACTAGTCACGAAGCAGTGCCATGGGAAGGATGTAAAGCCATAGTACTCTGTTATTCAGCCATTGAGCTACGTGAAATAAGCTGCAAAGGGACACAAATCAGAGGCAAGGGAAAAGAAGTATAAAAATTACCAGAGATCTCTCCTAAGGTAAAAAATCGTCTGGAGGCTGAAAGGATGAAATCTGAAAACCGTCACAGCAGGGATGGGATTAATAAACACCGCTTCGAATCCCTGCTTTACCAAACCCCTCTCCTTAGATGAATAAAATCGTCTATATATAGCAAAAATTAAATACAGAAGGACGCCACGCTGACCCCTTGACGTATTTCTCTTACTCTTCGTGCCTCCAGACGATTTTACTCAGTTTGGGAGAGATTTTTCGAACTGGGGGGGGGGGTTGATACAGCCGTGAATATCCCCATACCGCACTAAAAAAAAAAAAAAAAAAAAAAAAAAACTTCCCTAAACAGCATCAAATCGTGTTTTCGGTAGTCTACCCAGAAGAAATGTGTTATATAAAATTTGATCAGCCGTACTGTCGTTAAAATTTGACCAGCCGTATTCTCGTTAAAATTTGATCAACTGTATTCTCGTTAAAATTTAATCAGCCGTAACCTCGTTAAAATTTGATCAGCCGTATTCTCGTTGGTATAGGAAATTTGCTTTTTTTTTTTTTTTTTTTTCACTTAAAAGCTTCAGTCCTATGACCTATTAACCCCTACCGCCTCCACATGATTTTCTTCTGCTTAAGGAAATCTCTTGTTGTGAAGGAGTGAATGAATGAGCTATCAAAACCATCAAGCTTGGATAATTTAGCCTAATATGAACAAAGAATCACTGGCAGTACAAAGCACGAAACAGACAATGCGTGCAAGGACTAAAGGGGTTCAGCCTACTATATCCTTTTCACTCTAACTTGGCCTAAAATCTCCATCAGTCTGTCTTGAATGCTGAGTTGCAGGGATAGATTAAAGCCAGATTATGATGCTAGTCATGAGGAAGTGCTAGGGACAGGATGTAGGGCCACAGTGTTGTCTTATTCCGCCACTGAGTTTCGTGAAATGAGCAGCAAAGGAGTAAGTTAAGGTAAAAAGAGTATAGTTTCTCTCTCTTGACTGACCGAGATGTGCTGGAATGAGAGGATTAAACAATACACTACTGCCAAGACTAACATGGTTTATTCTTCCTGTTTCTCTACACGGTTTACGAGTACATAGCATGGGTGAGGATTTCGAAGTGGCGGGGTTAAATGCAGCTTTCAATAACCTCTTCACAGCATCTACGGATCGTTCCTATGTGGAATATAACTGTTTGGTAGTAGTTTTATTACAACTAAAAATACGTCATCATTCTGAAGGGGTTACAAGGGGTTACTGACTAACTGATCGACAGGAATAACTTCAAATGTGAAGCTGGTTTATTGGATTAAGTCAGTCAGGTTTGAGTCGGTCCGCTAGTTATGAGGACTGACAAACCGATTGTATTCCTTCTTTGTACAATACAAACACCTGCTCAACTAGTTGCCATAGCCTATATGCAGGAACCATGCTGACTGTTATTTTGACTAACAATTGTTTTTAAATAACTTTATTGCCAACTTTCCTTCCATCCACTGCTGTGCGAAAAACTGAGCAATTTATTTCCAACACGATAATGCAGAGCTTCTGTTTACTGCTAACTATTGTCCCAGTAAGTGTGTAATTATCTGCCCACACACTTCCGACACTAACTGGCATAACTAGAAATTATGAACTAATTTAAAAAAATATTTTGACTGAATGACCTGAAAGGCCAATACAATTTCAAATAAATCGTTGGTTACACGTGGCAATTAAGTTTAGCAAAAGCACTGTACAGTGATCAAATATTTTTACTTAAATGAGTAGTTTCTACTTAACCACCAGAACTACCTAAATATAAGTTCGAAGCAATATGCTTATATGGTTCGAAGCAATATGCTTATATTTCAAAGCTGTGTGTGTGTGTGTGTGTGTGTGTGTGTGTGTGTGTGAAATGACTACGTAAGTACTTTAGTGTTACATCTTCTCGTATTGCCGACAAAATTAATTAATCGTGCACCAACACACATTCTCATTATATACCTGTACGGCAGATACAAGTAGATACACTTACAGACAGCTTCAAGGGTCACAACACAATCATGGTAAAATGCGATCTGTATGCATCTATCTGTTAAAAATTATAACCTCATTATTTTGTAACACTCCTCCTAACGTGACTACAAATGACACTGTATCCCTCATATTGTACGCTATGAGTATGAATCATTTATCAGGCAATTCTAAGTACCATGTAGAGGTGTATGGTATGTAGGAGGACTGCTGAGCCATGATAGCAGGCTGTGAAGCCTATGCCCAGAGTCGGACACATAATAAAAAAAAAAAAAAAAATCAAAACACGAATACAAAACACCCATATTCCTGAATATTATTCCCAGCTCATCCAAGTAAGCTAATTAAACGTAACTTCTCAAACATGATAATAATCTAACCTAACTTACCCTCTTATAACTAACGAAAGCTAAGTTATACCTCCAACCATATTACGTCTGACCGCGGAACCAAACATGGAGTATGAATATGCTCATGAGGAAACAGATTCAAAGAAGAAATTATGAATCACTGCCATATCTCATCCTACCCAGAACTAACTTATCCAATCTAACCTAACCTAATCAAACCCAACCTAACCTAATTCTGTTTAACCTATAAAGCCCATTCTTCCCTAAATATTAACCTACCATAACTTATTCTACTATAAATAATCTATCAATCTATGCACTCCTATGGCAACGTAACTCAACTAGGCTATTTTCAGCCAAATCTAGCTAGGCCTAAGCAACTCTGTGTGTGTGTGTGTGTGTGTGTGTGTGTGTGTGTGTGTGTGTGTGTGTGTGTGTGTGTGTGTGTGTGTGTGTGTGTGTGTGTGTGTGTGTGTGTGTGTGTGTGTGTGTGCGCGCGCGCGCGCGTGCTTGCGTGTGTGCATGCAGGAAACAGAGTGCAGGGCAACGCAACAACAACGCAACATCGCTGCAATTATTCATACCGACAAGTCCACGGCAATTTGGCCACTACACGGCAGGGGGAATTGAAAACAAACCTATATATATACATTGTCATTTTTCCGCGAACGTGGATAGCGATGCGTATCCGTAATTTGTATGCTGTCTCCCAGGGGCTATTAACGTTATCCTAATACAGAAATTTCATCAGCTGATCAGCATAAAAATTGATGTGATTTTTATTGTCGACTTCATTTCCATACCGATTTTTGCACTATCGAAAGCGAGTGTAAATATTGTTTATCTGCAAAGCGGCGTCTGTTGTTGGCTAATCTATGCAAATCAGGTAAAATAACAGCATATGCTAATTTAACCACCCTTATTTGTTTTAATTACGTCACATTATATAAAAGGAGACTGACTTTTTTTTTTTTTTTACTATGAGGTACTGACTGGTTTGCTTTTTTTTTTACTGCAACCATCTCTCTCTCTCTCTCTCTCTCTCTCTCTCTCCTTCCGATCCATGTTCCCCCTTTTTCCCTATTGCCTTTTCCTCCCTCTCCCTTCCTCTCTTTCATTTCTTGCTTCTTTCTTTCATCTCCTTCCCTGTCTCTTCCTGTATCTGTCTCTGTCTTCCTCTAGCCGTCCTCTCCCTTTCTCCTTCCTACCGCTACCTTCTTCCTTCCTGCATCTCTCTTCCTTCTTCCTTCTGCTCCCCTCCTGCTTCCTGCCTCTCCGTTCCTCCTCCTCTCTTCTCCTTTTCTCCTTCCTGTCTCTCCTTCCACCTTCAAGCCTCTCCCTTCTAATTTCCTCCCTCTCCCTTCATCTCCCTCCCTTCTGCTGCCTTTCTTTGCCTCTTCCTGCATCCTCCTTATCACTTCCTACCTCTCACTTCCTATTCCTACTTTCTTCCTGCTTTTCCTTGCCTCCTTACTGCCTGCCCTTACCTCAGTCCTAAATCTCCCTTCCTCTTAATACCTCCATCCCGCATCCTTCGTTCCTCTTCCTACCTCCTCCACCCTTCTCCCAGCCTCTCTCTTGTTTCCTCTACCTCTTCAGATATATGGGTCATGCCTTCCTCTCTCTCTCTCTCTCCATTGTACTTCCCTTCTTTTCCTTAAATCCCTCCCTCCTCCTCCCCACTCCCTCTACTGCATGTCTCCTCCTTTCCTTACGTCATTCCCACTCCCTTCCCCTCCCTCTATTACGTGTCTCATCCCTTCCTCAGCTCCCTCACCCTCCCTCCCTCCAATGCACGTCTCCACCCTTCCTTCGCTCCTTCCTTCACCCTCCCTCATCCTTCTTGCTTCCTCACGCACCATATTTTCTTTGCGTCTCTTTTCGACACCTCCCTGATCGCTCCCTGCATTCTTCCTTACTTTCTCTCCTCCTCCCGTCATTTCCCTGGCTCCTAACCTCCCAGTCCTCTCCCTACCTCCCAGTCCTCTCCCCACCTGCCCTGCCCCTCCCTACATGCCCTGCCTCTAACCACCTCCCATCCTCCTGCCCACCTTCCCTGTTTCCTCCCCACCTTTCCTGTCTCTCCACACCTCCCTGGCCTCTCCCCCCTCGTCTCTCCCCACCTCCCCTGTTTCCACCCCACCTTTCCTTCCTCTCCCCACCTCCCATGCCTTTAAGTACTTCCCTGCCACTCCCCATCTCCCCTGCCTCCCCCACCTCCCCTGCCACTCCCCACCTCCCTGGCCTCTCCCCTCCCGTCTCTCCCCATCTTTCCTGCCTCTCCCCACCTCCCATGCTCTTCAACACTTCCCTGCCACTCCCCATCTCCCCTGCCTTCCCCCACCTCCCCTGGCACTCCCAACATGCCCTGCCTCTCCCCACCTCCCCTGCCTCTCCACACGACCTCTGCCTCTCCCCACCTTTCCTGCCTACCCACACCTCCCCTGCCCTTCACCATTTATCTGCCTCCCCCCACCTCACCTGCCACTCCCCACCTCACCTGCCACTCCCCACCTACCCTGCTTCTACCCCCTTCCATCCCTCTCCCCATCTCCTGTCTCTCTTCACCTTCCCTGCCTCTCCCACCCCATTGCATGTTCCCACCTCCCCTGCCCAATTTATCTCCACTGCCTATCCTTACCTCCCCCTACCTCACCCACCCTCCCTGCCTCTCCCCACCTCCCCTGCCTCTCCCCATTTTCTCTGCCTCTCCCTACCTGCTCTCACCCATCAACCTCCTGCCTCCCCCCTCTCACTTTCCCATGCCTCATCTACCTCCCCCTCCCTCTCCCCACCTCCTCTGCCTCTCCCCACCTTTCCCCTGACTCGACCTCCTCTGCCTCTTTCACCTCCCCTCTCCTGATCCACCGCGCTGCCTCTCCCCACCTCCTGTCTCTTCCTGCCTCCTCCCCTGCCTCTCTCATCCCCCTGCCTCTTCCTGCCTCACCTCCTCCTCCCCTGCCTCTCCCCACCCCCCTGCCTCTTCCTGCCTCACCCCCTCCTCCGCTGCCTCTCCCTACCCCTCCTACCTCTTCCTGCCTCACCCCCTCCTCCCCTGCCTCTCCCCACCCCCCTGCCTCTTCCTCCCTCACCCCCACCTCCGCTGCCTCTCCCTACCCCTCCTACCTCTTCCTGCCTCACCCCCTCCTCCCCTGCCTCTCCCCACCCCTACCTCTTCCTGCTTCACCCCCTCCTCCGCTGTCTCTCCCCATCCCCCTGCCTCTTCCTCTCTCACCTCCTCCTCTGCTGCCTCTCCCCACCTCCTACCTCTTCCTGCCTCACCCCCTCCTCCCCTACCTCTCCCCACCCCTTGCCTCTCCCCACCGCCTACCGCTTCCTGCCTCACCCCCTCCTCCGCTGCCTGTCCCCACTCAGACGACACCCTCAAGGGAAATTATCTTTGACGCCGCCGCAGAGAGAGAGAGAGAGAGAGAGAGAGAGAGTCGAGGTCGCATACCCTATCCTCGTCCATTTTTAGCCATCTACATCTACCTACTCATCTACTACTACCCGAGCACTCATCTACCCCTACCTCCTCACAAGAATAACAACCTATAACCTCCTCTTCCTCCTCTGTATACTTTACCCTAACTTCCTGCCTTTCTACTAATCTACCTCTCTCTACTCACATGTATGCCTCAACTTATCTACCCACATTATCAACCCACCTACCAATTCATCAACCTCAACTTCTCATACTTCAGCCTATCTTTTTTCCTACCTACCGATCTTCCCCTCCCTACTAATATGTATACTCAAACTTAACTGCATACCCGCTTATTACATTCATCTAAATCTACGTGCTCGCATGTACCGTATACCTTATGTTATGTACCTCCCTGCTAATTCATCTACCTCTAAGTCCTCTCATACTTGCATCCATCTGCTCATCTACCCCCACCTGTCCATTTCCCGTTTACCGTCACCTATCTACCGTACTTAACTACTCATCTACCGAAATGTATGACTACTAATATATTTATTTCAGTTTCATTACGAGTATCTTGTTACCTGCATCAGCCTATCCACTTATTTAAGTAAAAAGAACAAAACAAAGACTGAAATCAGAGTAATGTTATCCTTTCCATTGAAAAATGAACTAAAGATAAAATTAATATCTGTTCAATTCGATATGCCCAGATACAATAATCAATTAAAAAACTGGATGTCATAGGCAGACGGAAATGCAGACTGAGGAAGACAGGTTCAGAGCTGACCAGTTGCATACCTGAAGGACTGACAGGATCTGTTAATTCTTGCATTAGAAAGGTGGACGTACCGTAAAAGGGGAGTGTGTGTTTGTTTCTGGAAGAGTACTGCATCCCCGCCGTTCTGGGACAGGGATGCAACCAAACATTACACAATACCAGTTACAACTGAAGTAGTGAGCAGAGGAAGAGAGAAGCACCACGCGACGAAGAGAGAGAGAGAGAGAGAGAGAGAGAGAGAGAGAGGGAGAGACTGAAGAGAGTCAAAGCTGTGGGATAAGAGAAAAAGCTTTTTAATTCCTCCCTCGTTATAAGAACAGTATGTTGTAAGTCTCCTCACATGAAAGCTCTAATTGCAGTTCACTCACAAAAACACTAAGACAAAACAGAATGGCTGCCTCACCATCCACATCAATCATAATCCTCTGCACTAGAAACAGGCATGTATCTCATACATACCTTCAAGTTTCCCTTTTTAATCAACCACTCCCACTGAGAAGACACTCCCAATTCCCGGATTTACTCTGGACACACGAACATCGTTTCTCAACATACAAGTAACATCAAACCAAAGGCATCTTGTACGCTCGACATTTTGACAGCACTCACTGGCACAATCTTCGGCCAGCTGAAAAAACTCTTGAGAAAATCCTGTAACCATTTCATTTTTAGTTATACCAACCCAGGCTGGGCACCAATCTTAACCAACACAGACATGGATAAGTATCAAGAAAACACAAATGAGATCCTTAACAACAGCAATATGATGCACTAAGACCACAAAAAAAGATCACCTACATCAAAAAACAAAAATACTTTTGGTCTAAGTTTACATGAATATGAGAGGCACAGAAAATATCACTTCAGCTCAAAATCCATCCCACCTTTTTAACTTTAAGTTGCATCATCTCCCCTCCCCCCTGTCCCCCTCAAAAAAAGACAAAAGCGAACAATTATCCAACACTATATTGTACTATAATAACGTATCTCCTCCTCCACCCAACACCATATTTTACAAACACATACATAAACATACAGCCACCACAGCCATTCAAAACCTTCAACTAAACAGCAACCCTCATGAACAACTGCCAAACAACCTCTCAGAAATTATCCTACCGGTACCCAGAGAGACAGGAATACACCTAGCCAAGGTACGATGCATCGCCGGCATCACCCTTCCCTGCTGCAGTATAAACACAAAATACAACTCACAAATAACCCACTACGTCCACAGTGCAATGCAGCTTCTACATCAAAACACATGTACTCACCTCATGCATTCCAATACCACAAGACGATCTTCTACATCGCCTCAACAAAAGATCTCTTGGAATGATCGGCTGACGTGGCCAATTTCCTGCAATCCACTTAGTTTACATACAAATGATCTGGAGGTTGCAGCACCAGCAATAACAATAACAACAGCAGCAATAACAACAACGACGATGACGACAACAACAACCACAATAGCAACAGCTACACACACGGGATTATATGTCCTCTATGCAGTGTCAGACACTGTACAGGGTAAAGTATGAAACAAGTTCAGCAAACCCAGAGTCTGGCAAGTGGACTTCACGAGGGAAGTACGGTAATGTAATCTTTCCAAGATGGGTCTGGAAAGAATGAATCGCCAACGATGTCTGAGAAATGATAAGGACTCAGTAGTGTGTTGTTGAAAATACGGGATCATTTTGGGAAAGACTGTGCTGAGGTGAAAGATGGTCACCACCGATATAGCCTACCAGTGCCTACTGTACAGTGCAACCCATCTTTCTTATGCATCCGACTCCGGCCAAAATAAACAGCCCGTTCCCTGTGACTCAGCTGTCCTCCGACGTGCAGCAAATAACGCCACCCACCGTCATATATCACCAGTCAGACATACCATATCGTTCACTGTGAATACTTGCCCTGGCTATAACATTCGGGACTGGTGTGATAGTATTGGTGGTGGTGCATTTATTATTCGATGGAGGTTGTGGAAGATCAGGAAAGATTATTCAACGAAATTTTAATTCCCAGGCTGCTCCCTGTCCCTGTTTGGGTCAGATCTGTGACATTTCGGCCTGAAATCCACTACTCGACCATTTGACCTCCACCTTCTCCTTCCTCAACCCACCTAACCACTTCCTTTATTTTACGTATTTACTCATTTAACTCTACTCCTCACTGTATCCGATCTACACATCACCTAATATTTCTTATGCATGGCCCGGCAGACTACAATGGACTTGCTTACATACCTCTAGTAGCCTGTCATACATTTATTTTATTAGCATACCATACATAACTCTAGTGGCCTATCACACAAAGGTCTAAGGCAGGAGAAGACTGCGTTAACTCGTCACGGCTAAAATACAGCTAGTGGTCTAAGGCTTTCCTATTACCTACACGCTTCCAGGGAAGTACTGTAGTCTCCCACGGCTTAAATGATATGACCTCGTATTATAAAGCAAACTAAACTTACAGGATCAAGAAGTCGTCATAACGTTAATAATTACCACTGATCGTTTTGTTTTTTGCTTTTATTTATTTCTTTTTTAAAATAATTAATTGGATTGTTAAGTATCTGGTTGCTGTACGAGTGAATGAAAAGGCATTAACTGTACAAGCAATATTAGGCATAAATTATGCATAAATGTATATACAAGCAATATTATGCACAAATTAAGCTTAAGCGTAAATACATGCAACCTTTTATACAAACTGGGCTCAAGAGAATCTATAAATAGGGCCTCTGGATTGTGAATGCCTAGCTCGGACTCTGCGAAATGGGTAATAAGTACCGGTACTGGCTGCTAACGATACTTTTACTTGTACTCGCTGCTTTTACCTACCAACCCATTTACCCTTCTCTCCGTGTCTGCGCATCTACTTCTACTCCCCGCCTTTACCTTGCGCTGACGAAATGCCTATACATGATGGCGTGTGCACCCTGGGTGGAGCAACTGTGGCGTCCACCCGGGAACATAACTCACATACTCCTGCACCTCCCCATGGGAAGGACCTGGGTCCGACCTTGGTGAGGCGCTGTCTACCACAAGTGGCCACCACACCTCTGCATGGTGTACGTACTGTAGGACGGCCCAACAGCAGCAGCTGCTCACCTGTGTTCAACAGGTCTTCTTGGCCAGACAGACCAGGATTTAGCAACAACAACAACAACGACAATGATGACGACGACGACGGAGGCAATGAAGACAACAACTTGTTCATCTTCACCTCTGCTTCCCTCTCTACCAATCCAACACTGGCAGTTGACCTCTCCCGACCACTCTAATACAGTTTACTTCTCCCAGCCTTTTCCTCCACGAAACTACCTTCAACAGCCAGCACCTCCTTACCATTCCCTACCCTTTGCTCTTAATCACTTTCTGTCCTTGACCCCTTACTTCAGTTTTCTTTGCCGCATCCTCTTCGTTCCTCTGTGTGCATTTTTTTTTTTCCAGTATTACCGCCTTCAAATCGTGAGAAAGGGTCTTACGGTACTCAAAAAACCTGTACTTTAATAAGCATTATTTTTCCATTATTATTATTATTATTATTATTATTATTATTATTAAGGTATTATTATTATTATTATTATCATTAAGTCAAGAGTGAGAGCAGTGGAAATGAGTTACTTGAGAGGAGCGTGTGGAGTGACGTGGAGGGACAGGTTGACGAATGAAGAAGTGAAGGAACGTTGTGGGGTGGATGTGGATGTGGTTGAGAAGATTAGGAGAAATACACTGAGGTGGTTTGGACATGTGAAGAGAATGGAGAATGAAAGACTGACTAAGAGGGTGTATGTAGGTGAGGTGGAGGGAGGGGGAGGGAGAGGTAGACCGAGGATGAGGTGGAGGGATGGAGTTGAGAGGTATATGAGGGAGGGGGGGGTGAGTTGGGGGGAGGGTAGTCAAATGGTGGGTGACAGAGCGACTTGGAGGCGTTTTGTCTACGGCCACCCTTTGCGGGATTAGGGCGTCGGGCTATAGATACATAGATAGATAAAAGAAACTGAAATGCTACGCCTGGCTAAATTAAACGGAGTACAGTTGATTACATGGCGTTTCTCTTACGTTACTAATCGATTACACTGTTCTCTAGTACATTACCTTAGTTCACTGCGTTCTGTTCATGTTATAGCGAAGAGTAAATGCATATCATAACAAGGTCACTAATTACACATCACCTCCTCCTCTCCACACACACACACACCACTGAGTAACCAATGAGGAGAAACAGATGTATAATGTTTAATTTTTTATACTGAACTTCACCGAACAACCACCACACACAACTACTGTACATCACAAGAACAATATGCGATCCCAAAGCTCAAATCATCACAATTCTTCATTTTTATACACATATGCAAATGCCGCTGTGTGTGTGTGTGTGTGTGTGTGTGTGTGTGTGTGTGTGTGTGTGTGTGTGTGTGTGTGTGTGTGTGTGTGTGTGTGTGTGTGTGTGTGTGTGTGTGTGTGTGTGTGTGTGTGATTAAAAAGAGTGTAACTATTATGTTTGCCATGTGTTTGTGTGTATATGTATAAGTGCATGTATGTTCGTACGCTTGTGCATTAATGATAGTGACTGAGTGTTTGTGAGCGTGATGTGCATTTGTGCGTTTATGGCTATCGACTTAGAGAGAGAGAGAGAGAGAGAGAGAGAGAGAAACCCCCACCTCACCTGACGTAGATGAAGGAGGGTCGCTTATGCCAGCCAACTCTGTGCCTCACGTCCCACGGGAGGCCCAGAGATATTGTACTACATCCCCCCTCCTGTCCCCACCCTTACCCTCAACTCTCACTCCCCGTCTTTCATATCAATCCCCCTGCCCCCACCCTTACCCTCAACTCTCACTCCCAGTCTTTCATATCAATACCCCTGCCTCCACCCTTACTCTCAACTCTCTTCACTTACCCCTTTCATAGCCATCCTTCTGTCGTTACTTCTACACCCAGCTCTGTCTTCACTTCCCTGTCCTTCATATCCATTTTTCTGTTCTCATTCTTGTACTCAACTTTGTTTTCACTCCCCTGTCTTTCACATTCCTTCCTCTGGTCCTCAGTTTCATCTTCAAATCTTTCTTCATTCCATCCCTGTCTCTGTATCATTCCTCCTGTCCCATCTCTCAACTCCGCCTTCACTTCACTGCTGCCTTTCAAACCCCGCTGGTCTCCTTCATTCCACACTGTGTCTGTCTCTACCCCAGGAAGTCTCTTTCTATTCCACGCTGTCTGCCTTTTTTATCCACGGCTATCTCTGTTTCTGTCATCACGGGTTGCTTATATTACTTTCCCAGATAATCCTTTCTTTTTCATAATTTCCGTCATCTCATTTAGTTCTCTCTCTCTCTCTCTCTCTCTCTCTCTCTCTCTCTTTGCAGACTGTCATCCCAGGTTGTCTTTCTCCTATCATCCTCGAGTACCTATTATCAAAGTCTGTGTCTGTCTCTGTTATCCCAGTTTATCTCTGTCAACCCATCCTCTCTCGTCTAATTCTTACGCCTGTCTCCTCTTACCAAAATTCACCCACCAAGACGTTACTGACTCGCGAATTCACAAAAGAAAATTAAAATCCTTATCAATATAATGACCTTGGCACTTTGAACTTAACCTTTCCTCTCATCTTCCCGCTCTCACCGTTTTCCTTTACTCAACCTCATTCTCTCCTCTATTCATTCCCTCAACACAGCTTTAATCGGCGCCCTCTCTCCTTCACTCGGCTTTGTTTGTGCCTTGTTCTTTCCTTCTCCGCTTTGATTCTATTGTTGTCTTAATTCATTTGAACAACAGGTTTCAGACTATCATTTATCTACTTCAGTGGTTCGCTTTCGTTCCCTCTTTCCTTCATCTTATAATTTACAGAACAACCGTTTAATTTTTCAGTTTCTGGTAGTATTCTCAACATTCCTTTTCTCACTCATAGCTGGTAATATTCGAATACCCTGCTATGTTGTTGTTTTTATTCTTGTCTTGGAGGACTATTCTCGGCAGCTTTGATTCTGAATTAACAAAACTTAACTCATAAAAAAAAGAAAATACAAATATAAAAAAACTATCTGGCGCATCATAAAACTGTAAGCATATCTTGTCGTAACTTCTACACCAGGTGCTCTTGTATTTGTTGTTATTTATTGTGTTACACCCGAAAAACTAAGGTGACGGGTTATGTGTTTGGTCTCGTTTGTCTCTCCATCTGTCATTTTGCGTCTGTCTGTCTGTTTGCAATATTAGGTAAAATACCACTGGAAGGAATTGCACCAAATATGGCATCATGAATGAGGACCATAAAAGCAACAGGTGAATAATTCATGGCCGAAAATGATTACAGTCATAAGCCATGGGCAAGGTCTACTAAACAGTTTTGATCCGATTTGATTTTAATCAAACTTGGCGGATGGACTGATGGATAGGATGAGTGAAATGATGTAACTCTGAGAACAAACGGCCGGTCAAACTCAATGGGCACGGTCAAATTTTCGACCATTAAACATATAATGGGTCAGGCTCGATTTGCATTAAAGTTGGTGAACGGTTTCGAGTTTAACCATGATTTTTTTCTTTTTCAGAATAACAGGTCAAAGATCACGATCAAAGGTCAACGTCAACCTAAACACTTCCGATGAGATTTGAGCCAAATTTCATGAATGGGTTGAAGGAAAGGTAAGGATGAAATACATCGACTCTGAGAGCAATCAGTCAAAGGTCAAGGGTGCAGGACAGAGTCAAGGGTTCGACCTTATGGCTTTTCACATGATCAGTGGGCACCTGTCGTGTCCGAGCACGTTGCTTATCAGTTCTGAAGTACAGTATGGTGAAGAATCTTACTATAAACAGAAGATCAAAAGGAGGGTAGGTGTTTAAGGTGGTTAGGTGTTTTGGTTCATTATGTCTACTTTCTTATTTTCCTTTTTTTTTTTTTCGTTACCAAACATGAAAGTTAGGTGACCATCGATCGTGTGGACAGGCCGTCACACCGGTTATATAGCTCAGGTGCTGCTCTTCTAATGCTTCTTCTTTTGCTTAATCAGTTTCATTCCTCGTCCTAAATGGTTTATATTCCTTCCCACACATTCAGTGGCAGCTGTTGCTCACTCGAGTCTTGTTTTCCTTACTCTATTTCTTATCCTTCACCAACATTACTCATATTCTTTCCTATGTGTTCAGTTGCAGACATTATTGTAAGTCTTCTTTTCTTCATCTTTTCCTCGACTGTTATTGCCTATGTTTCTTACCCACGTGTTCAGTACCATTTGCTACTTTCCTCTCTATCCCCTCCATCTGATCATCAATTTTCATGGTCCTCTGATAGAGTCTTCCTCAGCGCGTCCCTCACCGCATTATACTGTGTGTCACTCTATTCATGCATCTTCATTATAGTGCCCCTGTACGCCTTACCTACTCTCGCTACTTCGTCTACTACTTCGTCTTATTTTATCGCACATGCCCTCAGTGAAGTGTACAATCGCCTTCACGTACAAGTACTTCAGGGGGTGATGAGCTGGAGGTCGATATGGCAGCAGCGTATTTGTTTACGTCTGGAGGTGGGTATGGTAGCAGTGTATTTGTTTACGTCTGGAGG
This sequence comes from Coenobita brevimanus, assembly GCF_032717465.1. Lineage (NCBI taxonomy): Eukaryota > Metazoa > Arthropoda > Malacostraca > Decapoda > Coenobitidae > Coenobita > Coenobita brevimanus. Next base: position 35,944,103 of record NC_137046.1, read on the forward strand.
TGGGTATGGTAGCAGTGTATTTGTTTACGTCTGGAGGTGGGTATGGTAGCAGTGTATTTGTTTACGTCTGGAGGTGTATATGGCCCCCGTATATTTGTTTACGTCGCATTCCTATCCTACAAAACTACTGTGTAGCCCCAAATAACTAAAAACAGCGCAGAGTGGCCACAAAAAAGGTCGCAAAATAACCAAACCAATATAGGCACTTGTTCTATTCGGCTTCGAACTCGGTTACGGTACGGAATGAGTGTCATTCGAACGAGTCAAGTCTGTTTATTCTAAGATTCGTTTGTATCACTTGAGTTACAAATACAAGCATATACATGAAGTTAGATATAAGCAAACGGGAAATGTCACACGTCTGATCATAAATGTTATCACTCGTGACTGTTTTGTATTTGCTACGTCCAGGCAAATATTTAGATTACTGGTGATTTTTTTCTGGTGGAGGAAACAGATTCAACCTTCATTACCCTCCATTTGTAAACAGCTCTCCTAACCTGAGTAAAATCGTCTATACTGCTTTTCCTATAACCTGGTCCAGATTTTCGTCTTTTTGCAGTTTATTTCACGTGGCTCAGTGGCAGAAAGGAACAATGCTATGGCACCTCTTCGTGACTAGCATCATAATCTACTTCCAATCAATTCTTACAACGTCACATTCGAGATGGAGAGATGGGAATTTTTGACCAAGTTAGAGAAAAAGGAGTACTGTATAGCAATAGCGATAATGAACCGTTCGTTATTGGACTGAAGGAGATAACACTCTGATCTTCGTTTACTCATTATTAACGTTTCATTTAAGTCTCAGATCTCTCTATTATTTTTTTCTCTAACTTAATAGCCTAATCTCTGACCACTCCATCAGGCCTTATATAATACTTTCGTCTCAGGTTATTCATCAGCTCACTCTACTCAACATCCCCATTTAAATTCTCGACACTTTTTTTTTTTCATATTTAATCTATCCGCTTCTCTAATTCCTTGAATCCAACGACGCCTTTTATAGGTTTTCTTGTGTTACCACAGGACCATTTATTATTATTATTATAATTCCTGTAAGCCAAGACACCATTTACAACGCTGGGTGGTAACCATATAACCAAACCATACGTGCTCCCTACGTGTCAGCAAGTGGGTTGGTGGAGGGTTAGTGCCCCTCCCTGTAAAACAAATAACTCAAAGTCAAGTGGCCACCCTTACGGGATTATGGCGTCTGCCAATAGATAGATAGATAGACAGATTATTATTATTATTATTATTATTATTATTATTATTATTATTATTATTATTACTATTACTATTATTATTTATTCATTTACTTATTAGACAGGGTAATGAAAACTATAATACCGGCATATCTAACCATCCCAGTTTGAAAAGCCTCCCTCAATCTACTTAAACTTGCTTGATGATACCAAGAGCACAGAAGACATAACCGTAGCGAAAGGGTTACCCAACTCCACAGCCGTTTCCCCAAGGCAAGCCATACTTGTTTCACTTTAACTTGGCCTAGAACGCAATTATCTCCATCCTGAACATTCATCTGTAACAAGAATTTAAGCAAGAAGTCGTAACACGTAGCAACTATACAATGGATGCCGAGTGCAACACTTGTCTTATACTGTGACTGACCTATTTAAAATAAGGACGAAAGGACGAATATCTGGACCAACTTAAGATGAAAGGCCTATAGCAGAGGTCATACAAATTTTCCATTCTAATTTACTCTATATATTTGTCACCTAGCAGCTTAACTCTCTTGGTAAATGAAATGCAACCCTTTGACGCTATTAGAATGAAATACCAGAGCTGTCTCGACCAAGAGAGGGTTAATGGTGAAGGTAATGACACTAAGGTTTTCATGACACACACACAAACACACACACACACACACACACACACACACACACACACACACACACACACACACTCTCTCTCTCTCTCTCTCTCTCTCTCTCTCTCAGCTGAACAGAATCGTCCGACGCCGGCTGGAATGAAACACTACAGAACAGGCGACCTTGAGACAGTTCACCCCAGAAATGGACGATGTAATGTTGTTATTTTTGCTACCACATCACAATTTTATTTAAGACAAAGTTCTAGTAGTGGCGAGGTTTATGAAGGAATTACCAAACCCTTTTAGTTCGAAATCTCTACCCAAAACCGAAGAAAATCATCTGGAGATAGCAATAAACTAAATAATAATTACGTTATCGGGCTGGGAAGATTCAAAATTCCTCCTCTGCGAGCCAAATACAATCAATGCAACCCTTCTCCTTATACATCTCTCCAGGTGTTTATAGTTTCTGATCTCAATAGGCTATCTCTACTACCTTTTTAATTCTTTTGTGGTTAGCTATGTCGGCTATATTTGTAAAGCGACATTCGTTAGGACCGCAGAGGTGAACATTTTATTTCCATCACTCCCATGACGTACTCTTATATTTTTTTCATTTTAGGCTACGCTCAGAACTTTCTATTCTACCATTATATAATACGTATTTAATTCTCGCTACTCTCAGAGCCGTGTATCCAAACTAGGGAAGTGTTTTCGAAGGGAAAAGGCTAAATGCTGTCCTTATTAACCCTTTCACTACGTGGCCAAATTCATAAACTGAAAATGGTAGTACCATAATTATATAAACACCAAGGGAGAAAAAAATGTCATCAGATTGAAGGGTTTACTATGCTAACGTTTACCTTTCTACCAAATACCAAACCTCGTTGCTAACATCTGAATTAGGCTATTAGGCCAACTCGTTATTATTATGCAGCATTAATTTTATTACGTTCAGACGATTTCATTCAGCTTTGGGGAAATTTTAACACCAGAATAGTTAAATAAATTCTTCGCCAACCCATTCGCTACAAAACAAAATCTAAATAAAAAAACCTGGATACCAACAAAATAAAAAATACGGTAAAATACGCTAAAATACTTGTACTCGACTGTCACCTCTCACCTGTAACTTTGATTTGTACCGCAAGTCGTATATCCGTTGGGTACAGGAGATTGCTTGGCACCTCCTCCTCAGTGATTTATTCTACATAACATACCACTACCACTTTCATTATATAAGGCAATATTTTTTTTAGTTACAATTAATTTATCCCTATCGACGGAACACAAGGTCATATGAAAATAAGTTTTTGTGAAGGGAAGGTTCTGCGGCCTCCACCTCCCTTAATTATGAACGCCTAATACCTGCAAAATGTAATCAATAACTTACAACAGGATACCGAAGTGTTATGTACAGAATAAACCACTAAGAAATGATGCTACGAAATCGACAAACCACTTTAGAATACGTCCACAACATAGCTATGTTTTAATCTCGTAAACACTTCTATTCCCAGCCTCCATTACAACTTCTTCCTTTCTCATTTACTCTACCTTATCAATGCACTTCTACTATTTTCATTCCATTTTTCGTCCTCCTCATTTCCCCTCACATCTCTTACTTTTAATCACCGTATTTCCTCTGCCTGCCTGTTACAATTCTTCTGTTTTTATTCAGCTTCTTCTTTCCCCTCACATACTTCATATTTCTCATCAACCATGTCTGCTTCATCAATCCATGTACTCTGCTTTCCTTTAACAATTCTTCCTCTTCTTTACTTATTATTTGTCCTCCACTCTCTTCCTCATCACAAGGCCTATCTTTTACGTATTTTCTGATCTTCATTTCACCACCTGTCCTTCCCCTTTCCCCCTCACATACTCTCCCCTCTTCATCGCCCCCCTAAGACCTCTCCCTCAGCCCTCTGTACACAAGACCTTAATAAATTGGTGTTTGTTCCACTTCTTCCGTGGATCTAATGAAGCCGATAATCCCCCAAAGATCCTCTCACTCGCTCCCTTAGGATTCTCTCTCTCTCTCTCTCTCTCTATCCTTTTAGCCCAAATCTCAAGCTACCCTACGTATTTTTTTTCCCCTGCTTGTTTTCTTTGATTTTCCATCTCAGACTATCTCATTTCTTATTTCCTTTCTTCCGGGTTTCTTCTCGTTCCCACAAATTTTCGTCTTGTTCTTTTATCCGTCCGTCTTTACTTCCTTCTTCAGTTTTCCAAACATTTCTTTCTCTCTTCATCCAGTTTACCTTGACTCACTCTCTCTCTCTCTCTCTCTCTCTCTCTCTCTCTCTCTCTCTCTCTCTCTCTCTCTCACCATTTCAACATTCACTCCTTTGACCTCCATCCCTCTCTCTCTCTCTCTCTCTCTATCCCTCCCTCTCCTTGCACCTCCGCTTACTCCCCCCTCCCCAAGGACCTTTCATCTTACCTCTCTCTCCCTCTCGCCCTCTCTCTCTGTCTCTGTCTGTCTCTCTCTCTCTCTCTCCTCTTCCCCATAACTCCTCTCTCTCTCTCGTCTAACTTTCTTCTTCATCTACACCTTCTCCCCATCCCCATTTCACTCTCTTCCTCTTACTTCCTTCTCCTACCTCCTCCAGACTTTTCCCCTCCTTACTCTATTCCTCCTCCTATTCCGCCTCCCTCCTGCCTCATCCTCTTCCTTCATCTAACTCCTTCCTCTTCCTCCTACCTCCCTCATAGTCTTCCTTGCCCTTATTCTTCATCCCCCTCCATCTGCTTACTCCTCTCCCCCTCCTACCTCACTACTCTTCTTTCCCATTTCGCTCTTTTCCTCCATTCCTCCTATTCTTCCGTTCTCTTTACTCTCCTTATCTTCAATCTCACAGAATTAGATATCGCAGTCGTAGTCTTTTCAGAAACAAACTATCCCGAAAGGACCATTAGGTCTGTTGCTGTTTGCCGTCCTTACTACTTTGTCCTCCACTTATTTATCGCCCCCCCCCCCACTTGTCTGTACTCTTCCTCCCTCTCTTTCCCTTAACATTCCTCCTCCTGCTCCTCCTCCTCTTCCTATGCCTCCTTCTTTCTCCTCTTCTTACCTCTTACCTCCCTGCTTCCATCTCTCTTTCCCCTTACTCCCCGCCTCTTACATCCCTCCTACTCTTCCTTTCCTGACTCTCACTCTCTTTCTCCTCCTCCTTCCCCGTATTATCCTCCGGCTTCCCTCATCTCCTCCTCCTCCCCCTTCCCCCCCTTCAGCACGGCGCTCAGCAAATAATCTGCCTTGTGTTCCGCGGCGTTCATTAAGGTGTGGTCCTGCCCAGGTGTGCCTTAGCAATTACACACAGGGAGAAGCGTAATCAACCCTACCCTCCCAGAATTACCTCGCTTGCCCAGGGGGAAGAAAAGAACACGTTATATGGGGTGGGGAAATAATGTATGGGTGGTGATTGTGTGTGGTTAGGGGTGGCGTGTCTGTGTATAGGTGTGGGTGTGGGGGGGAGGAGCGGGGTGGTTGTGTGTTTGTATGTCTTCAATTGATAGTGACATTATATCATCATCACCATCATCATCATACGCAGGTCTGATAACTGACTATATGTTAACGGCAACGACGGTATATGTGGTGTGTCTGGGTGTGTGGTGGTTGTGTAGGTTTAAGGAAAATGACATTATATGGGGTCGATATGTATTAATGTGGATGAGTGGTGATTATGTTTCAGTTTTGGGATTATGTGTCGGTGCTTGGTTTAGAAAAAAAAAAAAAAAAAAAAAAAAAACAGAGCCTGTAAAACCTGTCCCTTCCAGATAAACGTAAAAAATAAATTCGTTTATTTCGAGATACCTGGACACATGAGAAAGATTGGAGATTAAAGGCACCGGAAAAGATAGACTGATAAAGAGAGTTTCAGAATTGGCATGTTGAATTCGCAAGACTAGGAGAACTAGCTGACTCTTCCATTCAATGATACAACAAAAAAGAGGTGTGTGTGTGTGTGTGTGTGTGTGTGTGTGTGTGAAGTACGTTTCTGAAGACCTACTTGCAGGCAACATTTGTGTTGTAAATAGGGTTGCCATATCTGCTAAGTATGAGAATGAATTTAACAACTGCACATACATCTCAACAAGTTAAAGCTGAATTAATTACTAATTAAGAATACAGAACAGTTTGTGTAATTCTAGCAGCATACAAAGTTGAAGAATATTTATGCAATATTACCCAAAAGATCAAGAAAAGTTACACGCACAAGTTAGAAAACTATTTTATTATTCCTGTTGATCAAAGGTGATTTTCATAGCTACAGTCCGAACAACCATTGGTGTGTGTGTGTGTGTGTGTGTGTGTGTGTGAAACTGAAAGATATGTCTTTCTGTTCGAACTGAATAATTCTAAACAATGCAAAAAAAAATCTAAACTGGCCTACCAAAGTAAGTGGTACTGATCATTAATTTGAACATAAAACAGCAAATAAATAATGTGTGAGTAAACTGCCACCAAAACACAAAGGCAGAGAAAGGGTTTAAAAGGAAGCGCAACAACTTCCCCACCTGTTTCTCCAGCTCTTACCCTATCACCTCCACTGCGCGTCTCTCCCACTTCACTCACCTCGACCCTATTTTACCCCCTCACCTCACCTCTATTTCTCAAATTCATGTTTCAGCTCATCTAAAATCTTCAGAACATTTTCGCCTCCAACCATCCTACATGTTCTTAAGTCACTCACAAATCAGATGGTGGGGTATTTAAACATTAAATGCCCACCCGACAGCCATTTTTAACCCTGCATACTATGACACCTACGTAACATTTTATCAGAAGAAATTACTACTTACCACGATGCATCTCTCGGCTGATACCTCGTCAATCGCTTCCCCGCGCCATTTTCCAGGTAATTCACTTACGCAGGACCGCACATGATTAAGAGAACGCAGATGATGACGAAATATGGACGGGAAGTTAACCGCACGCACATCCACCCGATCTCAGTTCCTTGATTGCCAGGTTGGCAACCTACGGGGTCACCACGCTTCCCACATGGCTTCTAGGTCCAACATTTTTTCCTCTTCTAAAGTCATCACCTTTTCGCCATTTTCTGGCATTTCTGTAGCAGTGATTTTATTTATATCTATCGACTTTAAACTCATCTGACTATAATTTCCTTTTAAAGGACAAGTATTATTTGAAATATAGTTTATGACGTTTACCATACTGAGGTTTTGATCTCTCCAGCATTTTCCTGTCATTTTAATTCTGCATTTTTTTTTCTTTATGTTTTGTTTGCTACTGAAAAACTAGTCTTTCAACTTCTGTATTGTTGAACGAGAAAAATTAGCAATCTTTGCCATCCCAACGCCTGTTACGTAAAACACTGGCGGGAGCACGTATCACATTGGTAATCATCGTACTTCTGGCAGCTTTGATTGCCCGTGACCATTTTACAAGGAAGTATAGCGCTACATTACACAAATCATTCCCATTAATAAATCCCATACGTCGTTTCTTTTTAAATAAAGGAAGATGATGATGGACTGTTATGTTTACTGACCAAGGTAGTTGCTGATGATAATAGAGTTAGTGTGTTAAACTGACAAGCGTACTGCACGCAGGGGACTTCCGTGAACGTAATCCAGCGTACCCTCTCATCCATATCCTTAGCAAGCGAGAAGTAAATAAATAAAATACGTTGTCGGACTACTTTAGTATCTTTTAGGGTGAGTCTACAATAAATAGCGAATTTGTTTATGTTTAGGATGTGTGTGTGTGTGTGTGTAGATTTTGAGTGAGTGTTTAGCACTAGTTTTGTGTGTATAAATGGTGGTTGTGTGAATCTTTAGGACTGGTCTGTCTGTACATAGGTGTTGATTGTATATTTAGAGATGGTGTGTCTGTTTATAAGTGGTGTGTGTGTGTGTGTGTGTGTGTGTGTGTTTAAGGCTCCTGTTTGTGGGTATGTTTAGGGGTGGTATGTCTGTGTATTAGTGATGAACGCGTGTATGTCAATAACACTGAACGTGTATAGGAGGTGCATGGGTGATGACTGTCTATGCTTTTTATACACTAATAATGAAATTACATCATAATTATCATCATCAACATAGTTCTCCTACACATTCTCATCACCATCATAATCATCATCAATATCTTTAAGCTTTCTCCGTGATAGTGTGCATGCTACTTTCCTCTTACACAAACATATGCATCATCATCATCATCATCATCATCAGCAGCAGCAGCAGCAGCAGCAGCAGCAGCAACAACAACAACAACAACAACAACAACAACAACAAAAACATCAGCTGCAATAGTTTCATCAAAAACACTATCTCACCACACAACACCAAAAAAACCACACCACGACCATCATCACACACCACCATCACATCGCACCACAACCACCATCGCACCACAGCACAACCACCATCGCACCACACCACGATCACCATCACAACACACCACAACCACCATCATACCACAACATCATCACACCACATCACCACCACCATCGCACCACACACAACCACCACCGCACCACACCACAACCACCATCGCACCACACCGTAACCAACATCGCATTATTACCACCATCACACCACACCACAACCACCACCACACCACACCACAACCACCACCACACCACACCACAACCACCATCACACCACAACCATCATCGCATCACGGCCACCATAACACCACAATCACCATCATACTACAACTACTATCACACCACAACCATCGTCACACGAAAATCATCACACCACAACCATCATCACACCACAACCACCATCAAACCACAACCACCATCAAACCACAACCATCATCACACAGCTATCATCACACCACAATCGCCATCACACCACAACCACAACCACATCACAATATAACCACTGCCACAACCCTCCCATCACACCACAACCCCCACACTATACCACAAATCCCACACCACACCATATCACAACCCACACACTACACGACAAACCCCACACCACACCATATCACAACCCCCACACTACATCCCATTCCCCATACCAAACCAGCACACCACAACTCCCACATCACACCACAACCACCGATCAACCATCGAACGACACCACAACCCCCACAACCCCCACGTATTCTCTGCACGACATAACAACCCGCACACCACGTTACGATCCCCATACTACACCATACCACACCATAACCCCATATCACAAGTTCCGCACAACCCCACACCACATCATGACCCCTCCACTGCACCACATCACGACCACTCCACTACACCACATCATGACCCCTCCATTACACCACAGTATGACCCAACCACTACACCACATCATGACCCCACCACTACACCACATCATGACCCCTCCACCATACCACATCACGACCCCTCCACTACACCACATCATGACCCCTCCACTACACCACATCATGACCCCTCCACTACACCACATCACGACCCCTCCACTACACCACATCATGACCCCTCCACTACACCACATCATGACCCCTCCACTACACCACATCATGACCCCTCCACTACACCACATCACGACCCCTCCACTACACCACATCATGACCCCTCCACTACACCACATCACAACCCCTCCACTACACCACATCATGACCCAACCCATACACCACATCACGACCCCTCCACTACACCACATCATGACCCCTCCACTACACCACATCATGACCCCTCCACTACACCACATCATGACCCCTCCACTACACCACATCACAACCTTCACACCACAAAGAAGCCCAACACCACAACCCCCTAACAACCCCTAAATCACACCACAACCCCTTAACAACCCCTACATCACACTGCAACATCCTAACAACCCCTACATCACACCACAACACCCTAACAACCCCTACATAACACCACAACACCCTAACAACCCCTACATAACACCACAACACCCTAACAACCCCTACATCACACCACAACTATCACACCATACCACAATCCCCACAGTCCCCACATCGTCCACTTAACACTACAACCTGCACACCACACTACAATCACAGAAAACAACCTTTACACCAAACTACAACTCCTATACCACACAAAACAACCCTCACACTCACACCACGCCACAAACTCCACACTACATCGCACTACAACTCCCTTCAACCCCCACACCACACCACAATCCAGGTACAATCCTCACACCACAACACCCGTACCACAAAAACAAACTCCCTAAGCCACATCACAAACTCCACACCTAACCCTTCACGTCACACCACACCAGGACTCCCACACCACACCACACCACACCACACCAGGACTCCCACACCACACCACACCACACCACACCACACCACACCACACCACAAGCCCCTCACAACCCCAACACCACACCACAAGTCTCAGCCACTTCACCTCCTTACCACACGCCTGCCTCCTGAATATATTACCCAACACCCGTGCCTCAAAAACCTGTCTGGCTCAATTTACGAAGGCGGGCATAAATTTTACAAGAGTTGGGGGGGAGGGGAGGGCAAAATATCCGGGATGCCGCGACACCGTGTTAACCCTTTCAGCTCGAGGACGTCTTTGCTACTTTATTCTCGCTGCGGGCAGATGATTTTTATTCAGCTTAGAAGCCCAGGAGATTTAAAGAGTTAATGAACGCTATATCTAACCACTCCAGTTCAAAAAGCTATTGCACGATCAGTGTAAATGTGTTGATGAAGACTATGTGCAATTCTTCTAGTTCAAAACGTTTCTCCTAAGAGCAATAGAACCGTTTGAAGTTGACAAGGATAAGAAGAAAAATGTTACAGGAGTGAAAGTCTTAAATGGGGGGAAGTGGGGTGAATATTACCCAGGCGCTCTTGCCTTTGTCAAAAACGCCATTACCTTTATGGAATGGCATTTACATGACATTATAAACCAAGGGTCGGGGAACTTTTTTAGGATATTACCCAAAAATTTATTTGAGTAAAATGATATTACCTCCAAACTTCAAAGTAAACAAAAACAAGCAAATTTGCTCCTAAAATTGTTGCATATGGTATAGTATACATGATACATGGTTTTACATCTTGTAACTAAAACTTACATCATTAATGTGAATAATCTGTATTATACCAAACGCATTACCCCCCTAGATTTGTATATTAACACCATTTGGGGTAATTTACCCCTGTTCCCCGACACCTGAACGAAACAGAGCTTGGACATAACAAAACTGTGCTTAGAGTTAATTTGACCTTTTCTGTATCCGGGTACAATAAGAAAAAGATTAAGGATGGATTCTGGCCTAAATGCATCCAATTATACAAAGACAAAGGTTACCTTCTGGTTTAAACGTACCCACCAGACAGAAACACGATACCGGTGTAATGTAGTCAGCAGAGACATTTTTAAAAATTACGCACAACATATTGATTTATAACTTAAAAAAAAAAAAAAAAAAGGAAACAGAGGCTGAGAGCTCGCAAAACTTGTCAGTCTCAAAGAAAGCCAAACAAAAACACGCCCAAAACAGGATCCATTTATATCAGCGTGCCAGAAGAAAATGCGTATGGAAACTTGAACATCAGTGGAGGGGATAAAATAAAAAGGAGAAAGACTGCCCCAGAAGTAGACATGAATACCAGGACTACGAACACCAGCTGGCTTCTTTAGTCGGATGGCGTCTTGATAATAAAGCCTTCCAACCTGCAGACGATTTTATTCAGCTTAGGAATGACTTTTTGGAGTGGAGGGGTTCGAATCTGTCCTTAATCACTTGACTGCCAGGGCGTCCTCTAAATTTTAACAGAATCGTCTGGGGATGGCAAGAGTAAAATACAAATATGTTATGGGACTGAAGGGGCTGTCTTGTCCTAGAGAGGTGGGCAAAAAGGAGAGGGAGTATTTTGACAGAAGGCTGATAGGTTGCCCGCGATAATGTGACCGGCAAACAGAGAGAGCTTAGAGGCGAGTCCAGTGTAATGGGGAGTAGTGCAACAATGCTTCGGTGAGAGAGAGAGAGAGAGAGAGAGAGAGACACACACACACACACACACACACACACACACACACACACACACACACACACATACACGCACACGCACACGCACACGCACACGCACGCACACACACAGGGTATCAGTGTTTCGAAGCGCTGCTCGAGGTGAGTCACTCCACAAATGATGACTGTTTTCCAAATCAGGGTATTCAATGCTCTTACATACATCCAGCTCTGAAGGAGGGCCGAGTTTTAAGGAAATAATATGGCAAGAGTACTGGAATGTTCATCGGAATGTAAATCACAAGAAAAGGACACAAAGATGAGAGTGAGATAGGATGGAGGACTGAGTTTGTGTAGATAAGGGTACAGTTGTGCGGATGTGCTAAAATGATGAAAGAATGGAATTTTTATGCATTTGTATTTTATTTTTGTTACTACCAAAGATGGAAAGAATGAAAGATAATGAAGAACTTTGTAGTCAGCTTGTGCATAACTCCTCTCGACAGAGAATCCTTTCATGGGCTGGACATCATTCCTAAGCTGAACAAAATCGTCAGGAGGTAGTAAGAATAAATACAATAACTCATCGTTGTAAAGGGATTTCATACGGCAATGCTTCTTTGCTCCAGATCATAAATACCATCAAATAGGAACTAGACGTGCTATAACCTCAACGTGCACTTGCTGAACTGATTACTATGATGGACGCTGCGAAAACTAAACGAGTCGAACAATTTCTCTACTTATAATTCAGTTGTCTTAATCCCGAAAGAGAGGCTACAAATGAACCGCCTCGAGTTCGTTCTGCCCTCCGCCATTAGGTTCCCCTTTCTCCAACTCATACCCCTCTTACTCATCATACCTCTCCACCCATCCCCCCACCATCTCATCTTCGGTATCTTTTTCCCTCTCTCCCTCTCTCCCTCCCTCCCTCTACTCACATACACTCTCGTAATCAGTCTCTCATTCCCCGCACACTCCACAAAGCCAAATCACTTCTAATCCCTTCCAGGACATCCACATCAACACCCCATCATTCCTGCACGTCCTCATCAACATATGCCTGGCTGAGACTACGTGTAAATGTACTGTCAAGGATATTTTGCCTACTATTCCACTGCGTCTCCTTCACACTTAGGACACGTTCATCACTCTTCTCCCTCGCACATCCTCTCAATGAAAATCACAGCTATGGGAAAAGAAACATGCTATGGCCCTCTCTCACCTTATGAGTATTAGCCAGCAAAGGGAAGTGGGACGTAGACGAGTGCTAAATATCAGGTGAGTTTCTGTCTCTAACTGAACACCCGCAACCATCATCTTTAACCGCCTCAGTATCATAACTTATATTATACTCTTGCCGCCACCAGACGATACTCTTCAACTTTGGATGTACTCCGATCAGCATTAATCACAGTACCGACATGAACGTTTACTTGTGCAGTCTAACAAAAATCTGAACTTCCATTTTAACACCGGCCAGCAGATCTAAGTTATGTGAAACCTTAGTTGTAAGTCCCCTCCAGCTAGTGGTACGCGTACAGGGTGAGAAGAAACTATGGTTCACGGCAGTACGCTTCTAATGATGCTGAAGAGGGACGCCTTCACCTGGTGGCATTTATGTAACCGGGCTGAGGCTCGCCCAGGTTAAACAAAGATCCCTTAGCTCCCACCCTATCCCCTGATTGGAGGATGGTGGACTGCAGGTGAGAGAGAGTTTCAGCGTGTATTACACCGGATTCACGTTCAAGTGAGGTTGGGGCCACAACGACAAAAATAATAATTCTCGTCAAACATTCAAATAATACGAAATAAATCGATCCGCACAACTGGAAGGATAAAATAGACTTTTCCACATCAAAAACAAACTTCATTTTCCTCTCTACATTACGTGTCCATCCATCATCCAGTCATTTATTCTCCATCAGGAACGTAGAGAACCCGGGATGGGCAACTTATCCTACACACTGAGGCAAGGATGACTAGACACTCGTTTCATGAATGGTATTAAATAAGTGACAAATCTCTAATCACAACTTGGATGGACAGTACACGTTTATGGTCCATACCCAGTTGTTGCGCCTTAACTCACTAGACCACCAGGCATCCATTTGACTGTATAATTACAACCCAACATAGTAAATTGTTTTCTGGATTACAAAGAGTCATTTTACTTGTCATTCAAGATAAAGTTACTTGAAAGAAACGTTGCATCAAGTGAGTGGATGGTGGGCGTCCATATTTTCCTTTACAACGACCATAGATTAATTCCTTGTAACTTAAGCTTGCATCCATAGTAATTAGTTTAAATATCGGTAAATACACATATCAATAAAACACCAATGAATAACTCTCTCTCTCTCTCTCTCTCTCTCTCTCTCTCTCTCTCTCTCTGCGGTAATCCATCACCCGTCTCACAAACACCCTCATTTACTTCCCATTTCCTCTGCTTCCCTCTCTCCCCCTCCATTACCCCCCTCACTCCTTCCTTTATCAGTCACTTCCATTTCCTATCAATCTCCCTTCACCCAATTTCCCTCTAATCTCTCTCTCTTTCCCTGTCTTTCATCTGTCCGCCTGGCTTTTTCTGTCTTACTAAGTTTGTTACTGTGTTGCACTTTCATCAATTCTCTCTCTCTCTCTCTCTCTCTCTCTCTCTCTCTCTCTCTCCTTCCTCTGTAATCCATGATCCGCTTTGTTTCTCGTTTATTATTTATTGGTTTGATTTGTCCATCATTCTTCTTCGTTCACTTTTCTTTCTTTCCTTTGTTACCCGGTATTATACCAGCGCCCGCTAAGCTAGTGCAAATCTTTATGTGTGTGTGTGTGTGTGTGTGTGTGTGTGTGCGCGCATGGGTGCGTGCATGCGTGCGCGCGCCCCTGTGTGTGTGTGTGTGTGTGTGTGTGTGTGTGTGTGTGTGTGTGTGTGTGTGTGTGTGTGTGTGTGTGTGTGTGTGTGTGTGTGTGTGTGTGTGTGTGTGTGTGTGTGTGTGTGTGTGTGTGTGTGTGTGTGTGTGTGTGTGTGTGTGTGTGTGTGTGTGTGTGTGTGTGTGTGTGTGCGTGCGTGCGTGCGCGCGCGCGCGCGCTTTACTCTGCTCATTCAGATTTACTTCATTTTATAATCTTTCTCTTCTGTTACACATATTACATTGTAACTCGCTAACATTTTTAAACTCATACATACAGCCTGAACTTTCGTCTCTTTCTATCATTACACCCGCGCGCCTAACGCAAACGTGCTGTGTGTTTGCTTGTTCATATTTTCTTGTATGTTTGTCTGTTAACATGATTATAAAAAAAAAAAATACTACTGAATTGAGTTGTCCCAAATTTGGAATAATGATTGAAGACCAAGAGAACGAGCGCCTAAGTTACGACCAATGTTAATAGCAAGATAAACTCAGGCAATTTTTATCCGAGTTCAACCACACTTAGAGGTACGGCGTAGGGTCAGGAAAGGATGAGGTGATTTAATTTTGAGAATAACCGATCAGTGGTAAAATTCAAAGGGCAAAGTTCAATTCTAGACCCCCCCAACTCAAACATTTTTCAATTTATTTGGATCAAAGTTTGTGGAAGAGCTTACATGTCCAGTTACCCAAGGATACGGTGACTCTACTTTGAAAACTCAAGTCACAGGCAAAGTTTAGAGAATGATTTAACGAATCGAATGGGTTAAGCACTTGACCTTTGTGACGCCTTTTCGATATATTTATTTATTTTACTATCACCAGATTGTTTTATTTAACTTGATGGAATATTTCTCGAATGCTGGTCGGGGGTTATATATCTCCTTCATTAACCCCTTCACAACAAAATACCCTCCTAAGCTGAATGAAATAGTCTGCAAATAGCAAGAATATAGTTACCAAAAATCTGTCACCGGACTGAAGGGGTTAAACAATTACGCCTCTGTACAGAAGATGAGGACCTGTAACAACCACTCCCATTTTACTTTCTTCGAGGTGTAGGGGCCCGAGTCTAGGCTACCACAGTCCAGTACATTTACAAGTATATCACCCGCCTGTTTCCCTTGGTGACATTGCTTGGTCAGTAAGCCGTTCAGTCACCTCTTAGGGATCGCACCTATGCGTGTGGCTACACTGTCATTCCAACTGGGGCGCTCTATCCACTAAACCACAGGGTCAATTAAAAAAAAAAAAATATTCAGAAAGCAACAGGGACGACCATATAGAAAATCATGTCGATAAGTACGTGGGAAACTTTTAAACAGGTAAGAAATACTAACTGTGTGTTGCCACGGAAGGGTCACCAAGACTAAGTTTCGCATGAACCTTGCCGTGTGCAGCTGAGTCTCTGTTATTCACAGATCTCAGGTTCTGTGGTCACTGTTACACTGCGATCCTTTAACTGGGTGGTATTAGGATGCATATTATTCCTTTAGCATAGAAACGGTTAACTTGCACTTCATATTGCTTTTCTTTACTTATTTACCTCCCTACCTACTTACTTCCGTACCTACTGCACCTCCCTAACTGCCTACCTACATACCTACCTCCCTGCCTGAATATATATCTACAAATTTCCCTAACTACCTCCCTGCCTACTTCTCTGCCTTCCTACCTGCCTGTCTCCATGCTTCCCTTCCTTCCTACCATCCTACCTACCTATCTACCCACCCAACTCACTTCCTACCCACCTCCCTATCTACCTCCCTGTTAACCTCCTCGTCTACTTCCCTGCCTGCCTCCATCAGTGACACAGGCACGTAAATAAAGACTTTTGCAATTTGTCAGTTTCTATTGGGTTGTATCAAAATGAGGGCATAAATTACTGCAAAAAACATCCTTTCCTATGACGCCAGTGTTATACCTATACTCTTGTAAATAAAGTCTTTTTGGCCACTTTGACCTTTGGGTTCCTCTGAGCTTGACAACCATTCCAACGAGGGCTCACAGTCAGGCCAAGGAAAGGATTCATTTGGCACTTCAGTCGTCAAAATCGGTTCAAAATTGGGGCCGCTGCAGTGCAAACGAACGTAAGAACGTAAACCCTCATCCCTGGAATTCATCAACGGGAATATTGATCTCTTTCAGCCCAATGACAAGGAATCTATTACATGCATCCTACCACATGATAATTTTACACAGTTCTATGATACTTCTCGAACCGGAGAGTTAGATGTTGCCTGTCTCAAAACCTTCACCATTATCATCATCCCTTACTTGAATAAAATAGTTTGAAGACAAGAATATTCTATCTTGAAATACGCCATCAAACAAAAACCCCGTCACTCCTATGACGCATTTCTTTATATTTCTCCTACCACCAGACGATTTTATTCAACTTACGACAGACCTCTAGCATTGGAGGGATTACTAAAAGCTATCGTATATCTAACTTCTCCAGCTGCAGTCTATCCAAGGCTGAAAAAAAAATCGTCTGGAGGTTGTAGGAATGAAAAAATAAATAAGTCATCAGATGAGGGGGCTAAAGTCCACAAATCGGCAAGAAAAAGTAAAAAATACGGAAAATAAAAAAAGGAACACGAAAGCCATGCACAAGTGTCTCTCCAATTTCATATTTCATGAGAGGAGGTAGTTGGGGTACAGATGAAGTTCGTCGATAAAAAGACAGGAAGGAGGGTAAAGCGAGATATGAATTCGCGATATCGATGTGGGGAGTTGGGTACGGCGAGAGGAAGGGGAAGTGAGGGAATAGACAGAAGACAGAGGAAGAGGGGGAAGACAGAGGAAGAGGGGGAATACAGAGAGGGAGACAGAGGAGGACATAGGAAAAAAGGAAACGGATCGAGAGAAACGAAAGAAGGATAAAGGGAGAGAGGATACATACAGGAAGAGAGGGAATAGAGAGAAAAAAGACAAGAGAAGACACAGGTAATGAGAAAGCAGAGTGAGTGAAAAGGGAAAGATAAAGGGAGAGAGAAAACGTACAGAGATAGACGGGGGAAAAGAGGAAGCAGAGAATGTGAAAGAGGAAAAGGTGAGACAGAGGAAAATAAGAGTGATAAAAGGATAAAAGAAGAATACAGAGAAAGACAGGAGAGAAATAAATATAAAAAGTTAAACAGAGGAAACATAAGGGAGAAAAGATAGAGAAACAGAAGAATGATAAACTGAAGAAGAGGCAAAGGGGAAAGAAAAGAGGATATGAACTGGAAACCAAGAGAAAGAAAGGAATATAACGAGACAGCGAACGTAGACAAACTGAGGTAACCGGAAAGAGAGAAAACGATGAGAAAATGATAAAGACGGGGACACTGAAGGAGAGAGAGAGAGAGAGAGAGAAGCACGAAGAAAGAAATGGTTATGGGAGAAAAGGAACACAGAAATACAATCTGTTATGCCACTGCGGCACAAAGATAAAGGTAAGGATAGACGAGAGAGAGAGAGAGAGAGAGAGAGAGAGAGAGAGAGAGAGAGAGAGAGCAGGGTAGGTAGGTAAGTAGAGAGAGGAGGGCCTATCACGGCACTACCACACAGGCCCCTGGGACTGCCTGTGACAGCTGGGGATCAAGAGCCCACGATATGAGGCTTGTGGCAGGCTGACACGAGAGAGAGAGAGAGAGAGAGAGAGAGAGAGAGAGAGAGAGAGAGAGAGAGAGAGGGACCATAACACCACCAACACAATATATCTTTAAACTCTTTAATCTGATGACTTTGCTGTTAATTTTCATCTTGCTTATCTCCAGACGATTTTACTTGCCTTATGAATGGCGTTTCGAAATGAAGAGGGTAGACATATTTTTCAATAACCCCTTCATTGCAATAAACCTCTCCAAAGCTTCATAAAATCTGAATTAAAAAAAAAAAATCTTATAACCCGTTACTGGAGTGAAGGAGTTAACATTTTCTGCCCGAGACCTAATACTTTTGTTCTTGCCACCAGGAGATAATTTCATTTAGTTGAAGACAGCTCCCAAGCCGTGAAAAAGTTGTTGGGGGCTGTATCTAATCCCTAGCAGTTGGAAAAGTCTCTCCTAGACTTAATAAGATGTGGAAGAAGCAAGAATATAATGATAATGACTTCCTCGAATTTATGATGTAAACGTCTTTTATGCAGTGACGTCTCCTACCTTATGCTTGCTATTACCGGGCGACTTTATCCAGCTCAGAACAGCCAACTACCAGGGAAGGGTTTGAAGGAAGGTTAAAATGAGTACAAATAAGCACGACGGAAAGCAAACAGCAACAGACTTACTGCTTGGTCCTTTCGAGTCTGTGAGAACGACTACCATGCTGTCATGGAAATTTTACAAGGGAGTATTGGAAGTCATAGTCTACACTCATTTAATCCCCTCCCTCCCTCCCTCCCTCCCTCCCTGCCCAGGCTCTGAAACTTATTCCTTACCGAAATAGTTTAGAGATAGCAGGACTGCAATAAAAGAAAGACATCATCTTGATTTAGAGAGAGAGAAAAAAAAAAGAGCCTAACAATGGGTCTGTACTGAGCATTATTAAGAACCACTGATCTGGATACTGTTATTCAGTAATATATATCCTACGACGAATATCTGAGCATTATTACTTACCGGTATTTGTTTATCGTATACCATTCAAGGAAAGGTTTAGGGGGCTTTTCTTCTTTATCAGTTTATTTAGAATACTACACTTTTAGATTCTCATGGATGGTATCTAAATCTCGGCAATGGTGACAAAGACTATATACATAACATCTTTGAGAGTATTAACGTGCTATATAAAGAAATAAGTTGGCAATGAAGATATTCTAGCGAACCTTCTCTGTGATTATGATACTGTATGCCTTCACCTACGTTTACAGCTCGTGTCAAGAAATAAAGACACAACTGAATGTGAATGTTAACGGAATGAACACCTGGATGTTGACGAGGAACAATTTCTCAGAAAAAAAATAAATAAATAAATAAGTCTTGCAATGGACCTAAAATAAAAGATTTCTCTGCATCAAGGGAAGTATTATTATTATTATTATTATTATTATTATTATTATTATTATTATTATTATTATTATTATTATTATCATTATTATTACTGATGTAGTGCTGCCTGCTTCTTCCTTGGCCTTTATCATTCTTTTTCTGTGCCTGCCCTCCTCTCTTCCTATTTCTCCCATCTTTCCTGTCATTTCTTAATGCTTTTCTTTCCTTTACAGGTAGCTTTACGTTGAGTGACAAGCCAAATGGTTTCCTGTAAGCCAAGAAACCATTTACAACGCTGGGTGGTAACCATATAACCAAACCATACGTGCTCCCTACGTGTCTGCAAGTGGATTGGTGGAGGGTTAGTGCCCCTCCCCGTAAAACAAATAACTCAAAGTCAAATGGCCACCCTTACGGGATTATTGCGTCTGGCAATAGATAGATAGATAGATAGATTATTATTATTATTATTCATATTATAATTATTATTAATTCGAACACCTGATTATGTAATTTAGCCTAGAATAAGTATTTTTTTCGAACTGGAGAGGTTAGATACAGCATTAATAAATACCTTCGGCTTGGAAGACCATTATCAAGTTGAGTGAAATCTTGTGTCATCAGAGAACAGACTAAAAAGGAAAGAAAGAAAACAAAGGTTACCCGGATTCTTGTTGTTATTTCTCTCATGTCCTTCTACAGTGCGATAAATGTATATGCCGGTAACCAAACCTTGCACAGATTTCTCCTCACTTAATTCTACTCCGAGGTTATTCTTACTAGCAAGGGGCGGCTTTATCTCCTTGAGGGATAAGTCTTGCGATGGGCGGAATAATGAAGGATAAGAAAATATATAATTCCATCAGTTCGGAAAGTTTAGCCTAAGGTGACCAAAATCGTCCAGTGATAACAAAAAATACAAATCATCATCATCATCATCACATTGAAGGCGTTAAGGTGGCTTTTTAGCATCTCTTCCTCAACGATTTATTTTGTCTACATCACATGCATATTCTCATGTATGACTGATGCATTTCTAAAACTGATATGGTTTGTGTATATAGACGGTAATATTAACTAACCAAGTGTAGTAACTGATAGGTAAGTGAGCGGTGCGACTAACCCAAGTTGACAAGAATACGCCTAGTGGTTCGGTGGCAAAGCTCCCGGTTCGGAATGGTCTGTGGCTTCTGAGATACGGTTCTTATCCGAGACCATTTTTTTCTATTTTATTTATTTTTTTTTATCATGTAAACGCTACCATAGGCGTAGGTCGGTCTCCTGTCCTTTAATACTGAAGACCACACTAGGCTATCCTCAGGCCTCTACACGCCAAGGAGAGCAAAATGGGATTGGTGGTTCGTTTTAATGTTTCTGTGGGGAGGGGGAGGTATAATCCAAGCTACAGGAAAGGAAGCCATACAGATGAGTTATTAGGGTGTGATGAGATGGAGGGACGGGGCGGAGAAGTATATGAGTGAGGGGGGAAAGAGGACAGCCTTTTGATGAATAACAGGGTGACACCGAGGCAGTTCGTGTTGTGTTTATCTTTTCCGGTATTAGGCGTGTGGGTATATTTAGGCAGATAGACAGACAGATAGCCAGACAAACAGACTAATAGATAGACAGACAGACAACTAGATTTGTAGAATATCTCGCTAAAGAAGTGACACTGCGAAACCTCTTCAACAAATTGTATAAAATGGCACTGGGACTCAGGCACAAGCACCTCTGTAACGCCAAAATGGGCTTGATGAGGCCGTAGGGTTTTTGGCTTCAGGCCTGATACCAACCAACCCTCCTTCCTCTCCTCCTTACCCTCTCATCCTCACTCATATCCTTACATTTTTCTCTTCTTCTCTTCCTTCCTCCTCCTCCCTCATATCCCTGACTCCTCATCTTCATCCTCCACCTTTTCCCTTACATTCAAATCTCCTCACTCATATCCTTACCCACTCCCCGTCCTCCTCCTCGTCTTATCTTCAACTTCTCACCATCCTCCTTCATACCTCACGTGTGTCTCTCACTCACTCACTCACTCACACTCACACTCACACTCACACTCACACACACACACACACACACACACACACACACACACTCACACTCACACTCACACTCACACTCACACTCACACTCACACTCACACTCACACTCACACACACACACACACACACACACACACACACACACACACAAGCACTCGCACGCACGCATACCCAGACACAAGCTCGAGCGCGCATGCACACTCAAACAAGAGTGATTTCTTGAAAGTTGGAGTAGAAGCTGAAAAACAAAGTATTGGGAGTGCGAGGGAGACGACTGAGGGAGAGAAGTGTGGAAAGAGGAGAAAGAGGAGGGAAAGGAAGAAGAGGAGAGAGATAAGAGCAGGAGGGGGAGGGGGGAGCAGAGGAAGAGGGAGGGAAAAAGTGGTGGGTAAGAGGGTGAGAAAGAGAAGGAAATAAAGGGAAGAAGGAGAAAAGAGGGAAAATGGAATGGGAGACGGGAGGGAGAGAAGAGAAGGGGGGAGGGACAGGGCGGGGAGGTGAGAAGAAAAGGTTGGGGAGGAGAGAGGGTGGGTTGGGGAGAAGGGAGATAGATGATGGCGGGGGAGAGAGGATTGGGGGAGGAGGGGTGGGTAGAAGGGGATAGGGACAGGATGGGGAGATGGAAGGAGGGGCAGGGTAGGAAGGTGGAACAAGACAGGGTAAGTTGGAGGGAAGAGAGATGGAGGTGGATGGAGAGACAGGGTAGGGAGGAAGGAGGAGCGATATGGTGGGGAGGGAGGAGAGATTTGGTACGGAGAGATATGGTACGGAGGAGGAAGGAGAGATATGTTAGGAAAGAGGGAGGAGAGATATGGTAGGGAGGGGAGAGGAGAGATATGGTAGGGAGGGGAGAGGAGAGATATGGTAGGGAGGAGGAAGGAGGGGTAGGGTGGGAAGAGGGGTAGGGTGGGAAGGAGGGGTAGGGTGGGAAGGAGGGGGGAAAGACAGGGTAGGGAGGAAGGAGAAACGACAGGGTAGGGAAGAGTGAGAAGAATCAAGGTTGGGGCGAGGGTGAACAGACAGGACAGGGAAGAGAGAGGAAGGGTAATGTAGGAAAGAGAGAGGAAAGACAGGGCAACGAGGAGAGAGAGAGAGAGAGAGAGAGAGAGAGAGAGAGAGGCTATGGGGAAGGAAGGGGAATGGCAAAAAAGGGAAGGAAGGGAAATGGAAGAGGACAGTTATTAAGTAAGCGACAATGAGGTGAAAATGAAGAAGGTGAGGGAAATGGATATAAGATGAATGGGGGATGGGAAGGAAAGAGGTGAAGAAAGAGAACAGGAGGAGGGGGAAGGAGAAGGGGACAGAAACGGATAGAAAAAAATGGAAATAGAGGGGGGGGGTGGATGAGCAAAATGGGCAGAAGGTATAACAATGGAAGGAAGGGAATAATGAGGAAAGAATGAACAGGGCAGAGGAAAGGCAAAGAGGATAGTAAGTTAAAAGACGAGGGAATGATGAAGAAAAAATAATGCAGAGGGAAGGAAAACAATGATGTGGAAAAAATGAAACAAGGAGAAAAGAATAAAGGAGACTGGGGGATGGAAAACAGGAAGGAAGTGAACAGCCAAGGGAATAAAGAGGACAAAAAAAAAAAAAAACAGTAGAAGGAAGGGGAAAAAAAGTGAAAAAGATGAGTGAATGATGAAGAAAGACGGAATGCAGACAAATTCAGGCCAAAGATCCGCCATTCCGATACGAGAGAATTTGTGTTAGCGGAGAAAGTGGAGATGGTAGTAAAGGAGGAGTGTGTGATTTTATTAGTCATAAGAGGCGAGATTGGCATGTGATAGAGGCCCACCCAATAACACTTCCCATTTACCTAGATAGTGATCAGTTACGCTGTGTCTGTCAGTAGGGGAAGAGAATTGGTGCGTGTGTTTGTTGAAGTGGGGAGGTGACGGAGTATTTATGTGTGAGTTTTTGTTTGTGTGTGTATGTGTGTTTGTGCTTGTGTGTGAGGGGGGGCGAGCGTGGCTGTGTGTGTGTGTGTGTGTGTGTGTGTGTGTGTGTGTGTGTGTGTGTGTGTGTGTGTGTGTGTGTGTGTGTGTGTGTGTGTGTGTGTGTGTGTGTGTGTGTGTGTGTGTGTGTGTGTGTGTGTGTGTGTGTGTGTGTGTGTGTGTGTGTGTGTGTGTGTGTGTGTGTGTGTGTGTGTGTGTGTGTGTGTGTGTGTGTGTGTGTGTGTGTGTGTGTGTGTGTGTGTGTGTGTGTGTGTGTGTGTGTGTGTGTGTGTGTGTGTGTGTGTGTGTGTGTGTGTGTGTGTGTGTGTGTGTGTGTGTGTGTGTGTGTGTGTGTGTGTGTGTGTGTGTGTGTGTGTGTGTGTGTGTGTGTGTGTGTGTGTGTGTGTGTGTGTGTGTGTGTGTGTGTGTGTGTGTGTGTGTGTGTGTGTGTGTGTGTGTGTGTGTGTGTGTGTGTGTGTGTGTGTGTGTGTGTGTGTGTGTGTGTGTGTGTGTGTGTGTGTGTGTGTGTGTGTGTGTGTGTGTGTGTGTGTGTGTGTGTGTGTGTGTGTGTGTGTGTGTGTGTGTGTGTGTGTGTGTGTGTGTGTGTGTGTGTGTGTGTGTGTGTGTGTGTGTGTGTGTGTTATTTATGTTTAGCTTTAGGTTTCGCGCTTGTTGCATATGGCTCTCGGCTGGGCAATTTGCTTTCCCTGCTGTATGTTATACGAACGAGGTTGCCTTTCGTTCCTCTGCCTGCAAAACTCCTCCACTACAATTTCCTGTTATTATTTATTATTCTTTTTGTTTCCTTATGCTTCTCAACATCCCACTTCTCTTCCTTTGCTCCTCACACCTCGAAACCAACGCCGGTATCTCCAACGCAATTTGATCACCTTACAGAAACAACTTTTTCTTCCTCTCCCCCCTACATCCTTCAGAATCGTCCCTCAAATCTTCCTCTACCCTACACAGTCATAATCCTCATATCTCTCCCCATCCTCTGCTTTTCACTTCTTAGTTCCTTGCAACCAAAGGACATTTTTTTTCTTGTTCTAACTAGTCTCTGAGTACAACTTTCAGCTCAGGAAAGACCTTGCAGTCAATGAGTCAATGAATGCTATACCTAACCTCTCCCCTTCGACAAGACTCTCCTGTGGATAGAGAAAGAAAATAACAAACACATCATCGTCCTGAAGCAGTGAATTTCAGGTCCTTTCCCTTTCCCTTTTCCTGCATCACTTTACATCACTCCTGTTCCTTGTTTCCTCATTCTCATTTCAGTTTCCCTGTTCCTTTCACTCCCTCTCCTTAGCTTGACCAGTTCAAACCACTTCTCTCCTTACCCCTCCCCACTTCACACAGCAAAGTCATCTCTTGTTCTTTTAATTCCCTTTTCCTTCATTCTACATCATCATTGTACGGTTCTATATTCTCTTTACCCATTTATACTTTCCTTCTTTTCCCAACTCCATCCTTCCCAATTCTCCCAGTCCCCTTTCCTCATCACTGCATCCCTCTGTTTCATTTATCTCCCTTGCACCTACCCTCTCCATCCAAGCCGACCACAAGCCTTATCCTTCTACCTCATAACCCCTCAAAGCAACAATTACCACTTTCTCTTTCAGAATACTCTGCTTCACTCTCCTCCACTCTCGAGGATTTAGTCTACTTCCTTCCTCCTCCACTCGGTCACTCCACTCTATGTTCTATCTTTTCCTTTTTGCATTTCAACCTCAGTGCTTTTCATATTCCTCTCATTTCCACTCATTCTACTCCATACTAGCCGGTTCCTTCTCTACTCCACTCTTACCCCTCTCGCCAACCCCTCTTCACCCCTTCACTACACGTCATTCCTTTCACTCCACCTCCTTCAACTCGAAACCACCCTTCCTCTCAGCCAATTTCCCCTTATCTTCATCCATCTTCTCTTCCCTCCCAATTTCCCACACTTCCCGTCACTCCATCTCTACACCCCTCCTCTATCACTCTTTCCATCTGCCTCTTTCCCCCTTCCAGCTCCTCTTCAGACCTCCATTCTACCTCCACCTTCTTCTACCTTCTCTCTATCTCTCAAAGTTTTCCCACGCACCTCCCTCCTTTCTTGCCCATGCATCTTCTATTTAATTCTCTGCATTTCCCACACGGTACCTTCACTCCTCCCCTATCTTCTTCCCTCTTCTCTCCACTTCCTACCCTTTCCCCTCTTCCCATCACCCCTACCTCCACCCCTTCTTTTCTTCCCTCTTCCTTTCACCCCTACCTTTTCCCCTCTTCCTATCACCCCTACCCTCTCTCCTCTTCCTTTCACCTCTACCCTCTCCCCTCTTCCTTTCACCTCTACCCTCTCCCCTCTTCCTTTCACCCTTACCTTCTCCCCTCTTCCATTCCTACCCTCTCCCTTCCTCCTTTCACCCCTACCATCGCCTCTTCCCTTCACTCAAATTCTCTCTCCTATTTCCTCCACCCCTACCCTCTCCTCACTTCTTTCACCCTTACCTTCTCCCCTGTTCCCTCAAACTCATAACTTCTCATCCCCGTTCCTTTCACCCCTACTCTCTCCCTTCCTCCCTCCACCCTTCCCTCTCCCTGCCACCTCTGCACCTCTATCCTCTTCCATCTCCCCTCTCCCCCGCTGGAAATGAGGGTGTCCGGCTCATCACGGCTCCACTCCTCAGGGGCAGCAGGCCGAAATGGATAGTTGCTGTAATTACCAGGCCGCGGCGCTGAGGGTACCACACCACCCGCGGGTACCAGATCCAAGGAAAATGGCACGGGACACGGGTAGTCGGACACCTGTAGTTCTTTCACTTTAACTTGGCTCAGAATATCCAAGCGCCAGATGCAGAGATAAACTGGGAAGGAAGACGTGCTATAATTTTTTTTTTTTTTCATCGTAACCTTGCCCAGATTTTCGTCATTTGTAACTTATTCTACGTCGTCCAGTGGCAGAAGTCGACGGTATGGATCTGCATTCTTTCCATAGCATTTCTTTGTGACTGGCATTAAAATTCTAGCGTTAATCAACGTTAAAACTCAACATTCAAGTCGAAGAGATTGAATTTTTAGGCCAAGTTAAAGTAAAGGGAAAATAAAGTGTCGTGAACAAGGATATAATGCAGTTAGGAAGAAAAACTGCGACAGAAAGTCAGCAGAAAGGACAGGGAGTATGAACAACGGGGAGGTCCTCAATGAAAGATGCTTGATGATAATAATGGAAGAAGATTGAACGATAAAGACAAATGGAAAAATAATGTACAGGCAGCCTGGGATAGGATGCCAGTGGAAAAGGACGGGGAGTGAGGATAGTCGGACGGCCCTGGATTAGTAATGGTTTGGGGGACAGGAATGGAACAAGAAGGTTAAAAGGCGAGATAATTTAAAGAAAACTGAGATGAACACCCGACGAGACGGGTAAAGTACATTTAGGGTGTAAAGATTATTTGGATAACACGTCGGTGGAGAAGGACAGGGAGCAGGGATAGTGGGAAAGATAGCAGACGAGAAGTTTTAAAAGGAGGCACAATGTGAAGAAAACAGGCAGTTAATGGAAGAGAAGGATAAGATGCAGACACAGTATTTAAAAAGAAATGGGATAGGAAGCGACTAAAAAAAAAAAAAAAAAGACACACGGGATGAGGATAGTGAGAAGGCCCTTGAGTAGATGAGATTTTGAGCGGTATAAATCCAGAAGCTAAGTGACGAAGCCAGAAAAAAAAAGTGACAGGAATGACGGACAGTCCTTGGAATACGCAAAATATAGGTAGATAATGAACGAGTAAGATAAAAGGCAAGGTCCGTGACAAGATACTTGTGATCAGAACTCAGAAAATACAGGAACAGGGGTAGTAGAATGACCCCTTGAAATATGATGGGTGGATTGATACGAGACGAGAATAAAATGTAGGAATAGTTAAAAATTACCAGGATATGAAGTCAGAAAAGGGCAGGACGGACAAAGAGGAGGACTTTTTAGAACGATGTTGGTGAAAGCAGACAGACACTGGAAGAGAGGAATACAGTAACAATGTACTGTACAGTAACTTGAGAAAGGAAGGTATCAGAAAAAGACAGGGCTGATACTATGGCCCTCCATTTTGAACTATTTTGGCTAGTATTAATGACAAGATACAGGATAAGAAAAACAAAAGCTGGATATTGTGAAGAAAGACGAAATGCAAGGATAGTGCGGATAAGACTCTAGACTGATAAAGAGTTAAAGATATACAATATTGGATAGTAGGACGATGCTGGATAACTACAGTGGACTGGTAAACTTATATATACGCTGAAACGTATATACATACACACATATCCGTACATACATACATTGACAGACAGATAAATACATTCATTCTTACACGGATGGAGAGCGAAAATTGAAGTTCAGTGGAGCAGAGTTGACGATGAGTTTATAACCGAATTTCCTGATTAACTCCAGCCATTTAATGACTGAAGACTGCCACATAAAGAAAGAACAGTGTAACAGGCAAGAAAAAAAAGTAGAATGAATAGGACTAGCCAAAGCAAGTCTGATACCGTATAACCGAAAAGAAAATTAAGACAAATAATCTACAAATTCTCTCTTACCTGAAGCTGGAAACATATCACAACTAGAGAGGAAATACTTAACCAAAGAAGATGAATGTGACACAGAGCAAGAGTGATGGATGACAGGCACAGAGAGAGGGAGAGAGAGAGAGCAGGGAGGCGCAAGATAAAACTTAGGTAAGGAATCGCTAATTTCAGACAAAACCAGTATGACAAAATCAATCTGTTTGGCCGAATCCCAGAGATGTAGTGTTGGTAAGATAAATTCCTCTAGGTTTATCAATCCCTAATCCAAGACAATTGCATTCATATGGTAAGCTATATTGTCCATCCACTTCAGTAGTCATATTCCTCTCACCATTCGTCCACTCCACTCCACTCCACTCCACTCCACTCCACTCCACTCCACTCCACTCCACTCCACTCCACTCCACTCCACTCCACTCCACTCCACTCCACTCCACTCCACTCCACTCCACTCCACTCCACTCCACTCCACTCCACTCCACTCCACAGACAGACAGACAGACAGACAGACAGACAGACAGACAGACAGACAGACAGACAGACAGACAGACAGACAGACAGACAGACAGACAGACAGACAGACAGACAGACAGACAGACAGACAGACACACACACACACACACACACACACACACACACACACACACACACACACACACACACACACACATTCTCTCTCTCTCTCTCTCTCTCTCTCTCTCTCTCTCTCTCTCTCTCTCTCTCTCTCTCTCTCTCATATCCACAAATTCCTTTCACTCTTATTACCATATACATCCAGCTTTGCATCCTCAGTCGCATTGCTGTCGGTACGTTACACTCTTACAACTTGTCCTTCACATCTCTTACACAACACCCGCCCATCCTGATCACTTTTTGTTTGTACGAATATCGGCATCCTATCTAGCACTGGAAACCTCGTAGCCCCCTTTTTTTTTAATTCATTTATGATGGAAATTATACACTGATAGTCGCCCGTATGTCATTTTGCTACTATCTTTGCGACATAGTTTGCCTCCGTGACTTTATATATATATATATATATATATATATATATATATATATATATATATATATATATATATATATATATATAAAGGTGCAATACATAAAATAAACTGCTGATTAAGATGTGCTGCGAACTCTCTCATGGCACCTTGAATACGTCGCCATGTCGTCGTCGTGCAGTGCGTCGTTCCCAGACACGAAGATCAATATAACGATAGTGAAGTTTAAGGGTGCATTCCCAGAAATGGCTTGGGTGAAATACGCTGGAGGAGAGGCAGCATCATCTTTACATTTTCTCAGCTTACTTCTCTTCTTAAATCATGTAACTGAAGCACCCGGTAAAAGAAATCAGTTTTTTTTTTTCTTACAAGCGTTATCTGCCCTTCTTCTTAAAAAAAAAAAAAATTGTGACCCTCTCTCTCTCTCTCTCTCACTCTCTCTCTCTCTGTATATATGTGCAGTCCATCAATGTAATGCTACTCGCAAGTGAGTTTACACTGAGTGACAACCAAATGGTTTCCTGGAACCCGGAATATCATTTACTATAGTGGCTGGTAACCTTATAACTCCAGGCAAAAGGCAGGGGGCGACGAGTATTAATGGTCCCCCACCTTTTACTTTTTTATTCACTAGAGAAGGCACAGATAGCACAGATCTGGATCCTGTATTCGCCTAGGACCCGCAAAAAAAGGGGAAAAAAGTCAGGTATGTATGGCCGTGCAGACTGTGAGAGGCTTGAATGAGTAATGTTGAATGGGTGGGATTGTCGAATGTGTTCAGGATAGCACAGTACACCGTGATGGTGCTGTGTAAAACGAAGATGAAAGGGTCTGAACTGGAGTAGCACGAGAGTGTTGAATGTGTGAAGTGTGGCGTGATGGATGTGGTTGCTGTAGGGAAGGAGCTGCGCTATTGATATGTGATGAATGGCAGAGAAGAAAGTAAGATTATAATTGTGTCTGCTCAAGGTGTATGTGTGTCTGGTTCCAGTCTGAGATTAATAAAACAGCAATGCCTGTTGAATACGCACCCTGCAACAATATAAGTGAGGTAGAAGAAGACAACTTGTGGGACCAGCTGAATGGAGTGATAGGACAGGTGCCCAGGAGTTACAGTGTTCGAGATGGTTGACAAGAATGGCAGAGTTGACACTCATCCTGAGACGTACAGTACAATGGGTCGTTATGGAGTACCAGGTGGGAACGTAAATGGAAGGCGACCGAATAACATGTACCAAAAAGGAAGGTTATGTGTCAGTAATTCATTTTTAGGCACAAAGGTACACGAATATAAATGGTACAGGGAGACTAGTGAAAGGAACTTGACTGATTACTGTACGTGTATATTGAAAGATGCTGGAGAGTTTAAATGATACAGAGGTAATCAGAGGATGATGTGGAGGTTTATCTGATCATCAGTTTGTGGAAAGGTCGTGTGCAAGTTAAAAGTGACAGAAGCGAAGGGATAAAGAGAGAAAGGAGAAGTAAGAGTAAAAGACTGAAATGTCAGATGCCAAATTAAGGTACTGGAGGAGATAGAGGAAATTAAATGGGGGCAATTGGAGCTGGACAACTTGTGGAATGCATACGGGGAGTGTTTGGGTAGGAATGCTAAAGCTGAATGTGGTGTCGTGAGGGTAGTGACTAGTAAGAAGAGTACAGCTGGGTGGGAGGAAGAGGGTGAAAGAACAGTGGTGGAAAATAAAAAAGTAGTTAGAGTGGATATAAGACAGGGGTTCAGATGACAGATTAATGAAAACACTGAATAGGAAGCACGTGAAAAAACTAGTAAGAACAAAAAAAAGTAGCTGGTAAATGACGAGCGTAAGAGAAAACTAAATGTAAATTACTCTGAAAGATGGATTTTTTTTTTTTTTTTTGGGGGGGAAAGAGGTGCAAAATGCTGTACTCTAGGTGGAAAAAAAATGTGAAAGTGTGAGTGATGAAAATGAAAGAATACTAACAAAGTAAAGAGCCAGTGGAAAGAATATTCTAAAAGGCTGATGTATGTGGCTGATGAGAACAGAGCGGTTGCAAACAAGATTGGCATTGATGGTGTGCAGAGAGGAATTTGGTGTCAGGAAAGGACATTTACAGATGGCAGCAGATGTTGATGACGCGTATGCAGTAATGATTAAATGCAGTGAACAGATTGGAATGAAGTGACTGTCTGAAATATCTAAGAAACCTTGAAAGAGTTGGACTGTCAAAAGAGTGGGAAGACTAATTGTTTCCTTGTATAAACGTGCAAGTGACCGAAATTAATACCAAATTTACAGTAGAATAAATCTGTAGAGTGCTGCATGGAAGGTATAAGAATTAGCACAGAGAAAGTAAGGAATGCAACAGATGGCCTGGTTCGTGACGAACAGGGTCATCTCTGGAGTAGTAGGACATGTATCGATCAAATATTTGCAGTGAGACAAATTATGCAAAAAGCTTGTGATAACATCTGTAAGCTAATTTTGGGTCTGGAAAAGTATGGAAGGTAATATGAGACTGAAAATGGTGGTTTTGTATCTGAATAGTGTGGCTAGACAAATGAATGTCATTAAGAGTTCTAAAGATGGTAGAATGGACAGTGTAATGGTAGATGGGCATTTAAGTAAGTGGTATAATCTGTGCAGTATTGTGACAAGTTTCTGTGATGTCCCAGTGGCTGTTGAACAAACACACACGCACACGCACACGCACACCCACACCCACACCCACACCCACACCCACACGCACACGCACAAGCACACACACACGCACACACACACACACACACACACACACACACACACACACACACACACACACACACACACACACACACACACACACACACACGCACGCACGCATATACTGTACATATGGTTCGGGTATGAGAGAGAGAGAGAGAGAGGAGGGGGGATGAGGTTGGTAATGAATGATGAGGAGTGGTGTATCTGCAGCCTGATGTATGCTGATGATGCTGTACAGCTGTCAATGAACAAGAACTTGGCAGATTTGTGCAGAGGCTTGTAGATATCTGTGAGTGTCAGGTTTTAAAAGTAAATGTGGATAAAAGCAAAGTGATGGTTGCTGAGAGGAAAAGCGACTCCCAGTGTGATGTGATGGTGAACTGAGAGAGACTTAAACTGATATGGGAGTTCAAGTATATGGGTACAATGACAGAAAGAAATTAATGTTTACAGTAAAGGAAATAGAAAGTTGTGCATCACAGGGAATGGAAGTGACGTGCTATGAAGGCCTTGACATGAAATACGTTTGAGTGTGGCGGCGGAGAGAAGCTTGTATGAGGGAGTTTTAGTGCTTACATTCGCATTTGGTGGGAAGTCTTTTGTGTGGCAGGAAAATGAAACGTCAGTAAGAGCAGTGGAGACGGGTTGTGTTTGGAATGCTGAGAGTGAGTAGTTTAAGGAATAACGTTATTATTTTACAGATGTGGAGTAAAGAAATCTGTAAACGCTCTTCATATGGAGTAAGCTTAGATGGACTGGACATATGGAGAGACTGGGTGTAAACAGGATAGAGAAAAGGATGTATATGGGCGATTCTGACGGTAGGAAGGCATAGTAGTCAAAGAAGGAAGAAATATGGTAAACGAGTTTTTGAGAAAGCGAGATGCTGAGGTTCATTATGCGAGGGAATTGACAGGGGATCGAACTAGTTGAATGAATTTTGTACACAGGAATGTATGGCAAGGATGTGGCACCCATGTTTTTACAGGTGACGTGAAAGTTGTTGGATTGACTCTACCTGATAAGAAATGTGACGCAAAAATGAGACAGCATCAGGATTCCGGGGGCTTTAATGGTGAATGAAGGGGAGTGTGGTTCGTATAACTGGATATGCTGTTGATAGTTCTTCCCTTGTCACGTTTCTTCATGCCCTCTGGACCATATCTTACCCCGTCCTAGGGCTGGAAAAAGAGATCGTGAAGGTGATGATGGCTATGATGATGATGATGATGATGATATAACACTCGTATTAAAATTTACCAAATATACATAATTTTTATTATATTTTAGATATTTAGTCAATACATATTAAGCACACACACACACACACACACACACACACACACACACACACACACACACACACACACACACACACACAAAACCAAACCTGTACACACACGCTTACACCCTCCTGACCCCAGCTGGCAAGACACGACTCTAAACGATCCCTTAAAAGAGACCAACATTTCATAAAGCAGGCCAGCGAGGAATACTGCCCAGGACCCCGTATGGAGAGGCAAAGGACAAGGCAGCCGAGGTGAACTTCCTACCGCCACCCAATATCGGAAACAGGTAAATATTTAGAGCCAATTTTACGGGACCGTGTGACGCGACGCTCTTGAAGACATCCTTACATGGGGATCACAACCACAGACTACGGAAGCTGCATACACGTGAGCGCCAAGGAAATGGGGACGGGGTTGGAGGATCAGGGTGAAAGGAGGACGGGATATGAATGAGGTGAATTGAAGAAATGTGAACGATACTGGAGGCGGAAAGGAGAGGAAAGGGGAAGAGGATGGAAATGAAAAAAGAGAGCTGGAAGGATACCGGTGGGAAAAGGCAAAGAAGAGGAGTTATTCTGCTGACATATACTCAGTTAATCCAAGAAATATACAGTGTAGGCGAAGATGATGGAAGGTGTGGGTTAGGGTGAGAGGAGGAGGAAGGAGGATGTAAAATAGTAAAGAAATAAGGAAAATAAGAATGCTAGCGAATAGGGGGATAAAAGAGGAGTTTCCTTCGCTACACATACCTCAGTGAAGGCAATGCAGACTTATACGTATCATGCCGTGAGTGTACATAGATATATAGATAGGTAGGTACAGATAGATATATTGAGGGGTAATTACAGATATAGACAGACAGACAGACAGACTGATTGACAAATTAAAACCCTATGTACAGTCGGCATCAACAGTCCTGTCACAGTCTCTGCTGGTTAAAAAAAAAAAAAAATGAAAGAGAAAGGAAAATAATAAAAAAAGGTGGAAAGGGGATAGGGCGGGTGAAGGGAGGACTTAAAAAAAAAAAAGGGTCTGAAGAGAAGGAAATGAAGGATATCATTGAGAGAGAGAGACAGAGAGAGAGAGAATGCAAAAAAGGAAAAGGAGGAACACTGCTGAGTATGGAGGCAAGAGGAGGAGCTGCCATGGTTATCAAGGGAAGAGTTGCCATGGTTATCAAGGGAAGAGGATGAGTTGCCATGGTTATCAAGGGAAGGATTGCCATGGTTATCAAGGGAAGGATTGCCATGGTTATCAAAGGAAGGGGAAGAGTTGCCATGGTTATCAAAGGAAGGGGAAGAGTTGCCATAGTTATC
This sequence comes from Coenobita brevimanus, assembly GCF_032717465.1. Classification (NCBI taxonomy): domain Eukaryota; kingdom Metazoa; phylum Arthropoda; class Malacostraca; order Decapoda; family Coenobitidae; genus Coenobita; species Coenobita brevimanus. Next base: position 35,978,653 of record NC_137046.1, read on the forward strand.
AAAGGAAGAGGAAGAGTTGCCATAGGTATCAAGGGAAGAGGAAGAGTTGCCATTGTTATCAAGGGAAGAGAATGAGTTGCCATAGTTATTAAGGGAAGAGGATGAGTTGCTATGGTTATCAAGGGAAGAGAATGAGTTGCCATGGTTATCAAGGGAAGAGAATGAGTTGCCATGGTTATCAAAGGAAGAGGATGAGTTGCCATGGTTATCAAGGGAAGAGTTGCCATGGTTATCAAGGGAAGAGTTGCCATGGTTATCAAGGGAAGAGTTGCCATGGTTATCAAGGGAAGAGTTGCCATGGTTATCAAGGGAAGAGTTGCCATGGTTATCAAGGGAAAGAGAAGAGTTGCCATAGTCTCCAAGGGATCAAGAAGCAAGGGTCGGTGGGGAATACGTAAGCTACATGAACGTGAGGGACAGAGAGTGAAGGTGAGACTGATGGAAGATGGGGAGGCTGAGGAGAAGGATAAGGGATAAAAAAAAATATGAGCATGGAAAGGAGGAGAAAGGAGAAGGAGGGGAAGGGAACAGGAGGAAAACTGCACAGGGAGGAGTATATCAGACATAGGAAAGGGACAGGAAATCTACAATGAAATGGGAAGAATAGGGAGAAAAATAAACACGATAAATACCACACTGAGAGAAGAGAGGACAATAAAAGAGAAGAGGATGACAACAGTAAAGGAAGGAGAACGATACGATGAAACATAAAGACAGAAGCTGTAGGGAAAGAATGGGGGTAGGAGAGCTACAGAGAAATGCATAAGAAAATGGAATTCATTAAAGGACAGAGGAGGAATAGGAGGAGTAAAAGACGAATGGAAATGTAAAGGGAGGAAATATGATAAAAATGAGAAACTGAGACAGAAACTGCAGGGAAGGTGGAAGAATAGTGAAAAGAAGGGTACGTCACAAATAACCTCAAGAAGAAGAGGACAAAAGAGAAAGAAAAAAAAAGAGGAAACTGTACAAGGGAAGAGGTATAAAAGAAATGAAAAAGGGAAGGAAAATTATAGGAAAAAGTAAATAATACTAAAAAGAATGATGCACGACAAAAGCCAACCACAGGGAAAAAGAAAAGAAGAGGTAGGGACTATAATGGGAGACCGATAATGGAGATAAAATAAGAAAGATACTATTAGGAAAGAGTGAAGAAGAATGGGAAGAAGAGGAATGTGGAGAAAAGGCAGAAGGAAAACGGATTAGAGAAGGGAGAGACAAAAATGTGAAGAGGAAGGGGAAGAGAAGAATGATAAATGATGAGAAAGAGAAAGGGACACCACTGGGACAGGGTATGAAGAAGAGTACTGAAGAGAAAGGTAGATGAGAGAGGGATGAAAGAACAGAAGGGGAGGGAAAAAGGAAGAAAGCTGTAGAGGGTTAGAGGGTAGAAGAGATAAGAAAGGGAAAGGAAAATTATAGGCAAAAGGGGAAGAATAGTTGAAAGAGGAGTACCGTAGAGAAAGGTAGATGAAAGAAGAATGAATAGTGCTGAAGGAAGAGGGGAAAATGTGCGTAAAGGGAGTGAGCAAAGGAACTAATGGAAAGAGATGAGGGTGTGGTAACAATGAGAAGGAAAGGAAGAGGGATGCTGAAAAGGAAACAAGAGGAAGGGAGAAGGGGTACTAGAAAAGTAAGAGATACAAAGGGAAAATGGGTACTAGAATAAGGGGAAAAGGGAGAAAAAAAAAGTACTGGAATAGGGGGAAAGGGGGAGGGAAAAAGAAGATACGGCATGATACAGGCTCCCGGAACATAACCCAATTCACTGTAGTAACTCCAGTGGTAATAACATTGTGAGCACATAATGTCACCCTGAATGGATGTAAACTACAACAGTTGTCCTACATCACCGTACAGTACATGTATATACGTACACAAGTATACATTTCTGCCTACGGCATGTATTCTCTCCCTAAAAGCAGAAGTTAGTACATCCATCTGACTTACGACAGACACAATCTCAGATGTTCCAATAATATATGATTTACTTTAATATGATGTCACTTTTATGTAATATTATTTAATGCACCAAATCTGGCTTATAGAGCGACAGTCTTAACGAAAAAGTTACCTTCATTTACAGAAGGCTCGCTTACGCAACTTCAAAATTATTTGTTAAGAATAAGGTAAATAATTAGCTATTTACCAGTTTCACTATGATCAGGTGGTATCTCCTAATGATCTGAAATAAAAGAATAATTTAGGCTGTGCCCATTAACTGTAAACGCTGTATCAATTAACCAAGAGCGCTCGAAAGCGGAAGCAAGGCACTAAATTTGGACGGTCGTTTACTGAATACCGATAATAATTACATGTGATCAGACTACATCCCACATTCGTGCAGTCAGCAACTATATAGAGGGGTCACATAAATTTTATCATTAACTGGAGACGTGACCACACCTTAATTCTCAGTTTTCATAATCTATTTCTAGAGCTAATGGCAGACGGCAGACTCGGTTTCACTTCAGAAATATACAAAACAAGAGCATTCCGTTTAAAGTCTATCTGTAACGCTTGTGCTGCCAATATGCTGGCACTTTGACTGTCGAGTCCACACTAAGTATTATCCTACGTGGCTGGTACACAGGATATAAGCTTCAGTGAAATCATACCCCGCTTATAGAACTGGGACAATATGAACCTTGACAAACCTGCAATGTATTAGTTTTCATTATATTCTTACTGCCACCAGAAGAACTTGTGTTGCTTAGAAAACCCCTGATAGTGACAGGTTTCATGAAGGCTATATTTCATTCGAGAAAAAATTCCTGAACTCAAGAAGGCAATCAAGTAGCAGCAATAATAAGACAAAACTGGCATGCTTTAACTGAAGAAATTTGTTTATCGGTTCCAAAACTTCCAATAATAGTCCCTCTTTAATGAGACAAAGTTTACAACCTTACTAAACATTAAAAGTATTGCTGCAGTACCTAGTTTTCCCCATTAACGCTTTTACTGCGCTGATATATTTTTGTTGGTCTGTTATTCATGTTACCTCCAGATGATTTTACTGGATTTGGGAAAGGCCTCTCTATGGAGGGGTCAATTAACGCTATATCGAATACCTACATTCTAAACAGTTCGTCCCTAGTAAATAAAATCGTCTGGATAGAGCAAGAACAAAACGTAAGATACATTGGACTGAAGGGGTCCAAATCTAATCTATACATACTCCAAATTAATAAATAAAACCAGTCCCTTCTCTGCATTTGGTGTTTTTCCTACAAAAGAAAGTAATAAAATGAGAGCTCAAATATCCAGGTTCAACTTGCAGCACGAATATAAGAAGCTCTGGGAGACGGATAAAACTTGCCTGACATAATTCCCGTGGGATCTTAACCTTTTCACTACGATGGCGTTTTTCCTTTTTTACGATGTTCAGACAATAATATTCAACCCAGGAATTATTTTTTTCTTTAACTTAAGGGGTTAGATACTATTTTCATTCATCCTATCACCACGAAATTACTCCCCTACGTTGAATAAAAACATCCTGTAGCAGCAACATTAAAATATGAGCTACGTCCTCCTTAAAGACGAATGCAAGGAGGCTGAGGTGGAGGACTGGGGGAGGGGAAGAGGGAGAATGGAATCTTTAACATTATATTACAAGTGAATTTACGGATACTAAAACCAGTCAACATTTGCCCCCGATTCTCTCACGATCGGGAGAACTCCAGCATTTTACTGCGGCTAACCTTTGACGATTTCATTTAGCTGATAGTGAGTCAGGAGTCCGAGTGAGTCAAAAGATTCTAAGAGTGGGTCATAAGAGTCTGTGAGCGTCATAGGAGTCTGTGAGCGTCATAGGAGCCTGAGAGTGAGTCAGATTCTGGGAGTGAGTTATAAGAGGCTGAGAGTGTTAATACTATCACAATTAACCCTCTCACGACCGGGACAACGGTTAAAACCCAGCTACCGCCAGACAACTTTATTTAGCCAAGAATGAGCCAAATGAGTCTGATAATTTTAATACATTCTTAAGACATTTCAGACACCGTGAAGACAAAAAAACAGGTAGGCACTATTAACACTCGTACAGGCAGGTATAAACGTCACCTACTACTCTACTTCGACTATCTCGATTTCTTTTCTCCTTAATGCATCATAATGTCATAGGGAATAGTCTGTGAATAGAGAAATGTACCGTATCTCAGCTTAGGAATTTTAGCCGATAGACAAAAGTGAAAAGGAAATATTAGGCAAATGTATATCCTCAACCCTACCTTGTGATACTGCTTTTAGCCTGATAATAACTAAGGGCTTGTGCTCTCCATCTACCCGAGGACATAACTAGCGATTTACTTCATTACGATAAACAGTAAGATTGTAATGTCTCTCGAATCCCACTAATGTATTTTTCTACGCCCAAGATTTTATTGTTTAGAATAAGATATAAAGCATGATGGGATTTTTTTTTTTCATAGATGCCTATATATTTTATACATTATAATATATAAAACATGATAGTTTTTTTTTTTTTCCACAGTTGCCCTGATGCGGTTCACTGGTTTCATATAATATCTTTAACCCTAACCTTTGACATAATACGTGTGTGTGTGTGTGTGTGTGTGTGTGTGTGTGTGTGTGTGTGTGTGTGTGTGTGTGTGTGTGTGTGTGTGTGTGTGTGTGTGTGTGTGTGTGTGTGTGTGTGTGTGTGTGTGTGTGTGTGTGTGTGTGTGTGTGTGTGTGTGTGTGTGTGTGTGTGTGTGTGTGTGTGTGTGTGTGTGTGTGTGTGTGTGTGTGTGTGTGTGTGTGTGTGTGTGTGTGTGTGTGTGTGTGTGTGTGTGTGTGTGTGTGTGTGTGTGTGTGTGTGTGTGTGTGTGTGTGTGTGTGTGTGTGTGTGTGCGTGTGTGTGTGTGTGTGTGTGTGTGTGTGTGTGTGTGTGTGTGTGTGTGTGTGTGTGTGTGTGTGTGTGTGTGTGTGTGTGTGTGTGTGTGTGTGTGTGTGTGTGTGTGTGTGTGTGTGTGTG
>NC_137046.1:35988630-36051130 GCF_032717465.1 Coenobita brevimanus
ATGGAAGCGAGGCGTGGACCTTGCAAGAGGGGAACAAGTCAAGAGTGAGAGCAGTGGAAATGAGTTACTTGAGAGGAGCATGTGGAGTGACATGGAGGGACAGGTTGACGAATGAAGAAGTGAAGGAACGTTGTGGGGTAGATGTGGATGTGGTTGAAAAGATTAGGAGAAATACACTGAGGTGGTTTGGACATGTGGAGAGGATGGAGAATGAAAGACTGACTAAGAGGGTGTATGTAGGTGAGGTGGAGGGAGGGAGAGGGAGGGGTAGACCGAGGATGAGGTGGAGGGATGGAGTTGAGAGGTATATGAGGGAGGGGGGGGTGAGTTGGGGGGAGGGGAGTCAAATGGTGGGTGACAGAGTGACTTGGAGGCGTTTTGTCTGCGGCCACCCTTTGCGGGATTAGGGCGTCGGGCTATAGATAGATAGATAGATAGATAGGAATTACTCTCCACTTGTTGTAGGTCGTAGCAACCATCATCCACTTACTTGACGTAGAGCTGCCTACTTCTTCCTTCACCTTTATCATTCTTTTTTCTGTGCCTGCTCTCCTCTCTCCCTATTTCTCCCATCTTTCCTGTCACTTTTTATTATTCTTCGTTCCTTTTCGGGTGGCTTTATACTGAGTATAAAGCATGATGGTTTCCTGTGAGCCAGGAGACCATTTACAACGCTGGGTGGTAGCCATATAACCAACCCATCTGTGTTCCCTACGTGTCAACAAGTGGGTTGGCGGAGGATTAGTGCCCCTCCCCGTAAAACTACTAACTCAGAGTCAAACGGCCAGCCCTTACGGGATTATGGCGTCTGACTATAGATACATAGATAGACAGACTTTCCATTCAATAAAGCGGAAACACACACAACTATGTCTATGATGGCCATGCAAGAATGGGTATAATGTGGCAAGTAAATATTAACTCTCAAATACAGGATGCAATAACTGTCGATGACACAGCAAAGCAATGATACAAAGCGGTATAAAATACTCTGTAACTGGCTTCAGGCGGAGGTATACGGAAGGGAGACGAGAAGTGAGAAGTAGAGGACATGCCCAAGTGATTTAAAAAAAAAAAAAAAAAAATAGGGAAGAGGATGCAAATATCCCCCGGAGCATCGGTATGAGCAATGAAATACTGGGATATATCAACATGTAATAAACCGGACACTGATGTGCACATACAATAATGAGGGAAGGGGTTCCAGCTAAACAGATCGGCACCACACCCTTTGCTGGTTACCATTCGAATTACTTGACGACGGTGCCTAACAAAGCACTTTCTTATCAAGTGGGCAGGGATTGGGACTAAATCACCTTTCAGCCTTGACTGTGCACGCCCCTGAAACCAGGGGATGTAGAGATTTGAACTGCTGTACTTATATTTTAGTTGCCCTTAGAATAGAGTTTTCTTTAGTTGCTCATAGAATATAGTTTTCTTTAGGTGCCCGTAGAATGTAGTTTTCTATGATTGCCCATTCCATTAATATCAGGAGTAACTAAAGACTAATAGTGAGGGCTCATACTATACCAGAGTCACATTGTACAGTGCTGGAGAGGTTCCTTCATCTGGTGGCACCGAAAAAAACCAGGAGGTGGAGCTCCCCAGTAATACAAACGTTCCTCAACTGTTAGCATGTCCCCCGAGAGAGGGATGGTGGTATGCAGGAAAAGGAAATCTTCAGTTTCAATAGTCGCGGCGCGCGACTCTGAGGTTATTAACGTGCCCTGGCAACCTACCATTCAAAAGTGCGTCTGATTTCGTGTATAATATGAGCTGCATGTGAGTCGTGTATAATATGTTCGTGTATCATAATATTCGTGTATAACATAATCGTGCATAATAATATGATTCGTGTATAATATGAAACGAAATCGGACGTATTTTTCAATGGTTGGTTGCCCCGGTACGATAATGACAACCTCAGAGTCGAGCGCCGCGACTTGGTTCACGTCCAAATGAAGCTGGGGCTAGAGTTATTTCTACTACTTATCACATTATTCTCTAGTGAATTGGGGTTTGCAGCCAATGACGAAAGGTAATTATATATAGAGGTAACAAATATATTTTTCGTGTAAAGTGTAAGTTAATAAGCATCTCTTAAATGTGGCTTACATTTCAACGACAAAATTAATTAATCCATAAAATCGAATTACAAGTTATAACGGAGAAATAAACTATAAAAAGCGCCACTTCATTTGTCTGGTAGTGAAACTTTCTTCCTTGATTCCATCCCAAGCTACCCACGCACGCGCGCACACGCACGCACACACGCGCACGCACACACGCGCACACACACACGCGCACACACACACGCGCACACACACACGCGCACACACACACACACACACACACACACACACACACACACGCGCACGCGCACGCACGCACGCACGCACGCACGCACGCACGCACGCACGCACGCACACACACACACACACACACACACACACACACACACACACACACACACAAAGATCGATACGCGCCGACCAAAACAAAACCCTGCTCTGACATCGCGAGCACCGGTGAAAAAAGAAAAAAGAACTGCATCTTCTTCCATTATGAAAATCTGCCATGGTGACTCTGCGGGTGCTCATCAACCAATTGACGTCGGTACAATGGCGGGGTAAGTCAGTCTCTCATCAGTGTGCTGCCAGCATTACCCACAGCTCTGGAGCCTCTCTATCTCTCTCCTATATATTCATTTTTCACGTATCGCTAATACTGGCTTGTATATTAGCAACTTAACATCAATGGGGAGTCTGTGGTGCGATGGTATGCACATCTAAAAAGCACAAGTTCTCGGACCGGTCAGACTGTTGGGCACAGTTTGCTTTTCCATTGTCATTGTTCACATAGCAGTGCGAACGAGAACACGTGTATGAAAGCGGCTGTTGCCGTCGTGTTCTAAGGAAAGGCCTTTCGGCCCAAAATTGTCATTTCAGTGTTGTTCCTGGTATCTCCAGTTGATATTATTAGGTTTGGAGAGACTTAGAAATAGAAGGGTTTGATATGGCCTTCATTAATTCTTTCATCAGCAGGATGTTCTCCTAAGCTGGATAAAATAGTCTGGTAACAACAACAGGAATACAACACAATATATATAATCAAACTAAAGGGATTAAATCGTCAGATATGTATGCCAGCAGCTGTGGGGGCCGCCTCTCACAACTTTCCATATTCCATGACTTTTTCCATGGTTGACTGGCAATGCGTCAAATGAGGATGAAATTACTATGCACCCTGCAAAATCCGACTGCCGATTTTCCTGTTCCATCCAAACGCTTTTCTAAGTTCCATATTTCTGTTACAAAACCTGACGGGTTTGAAAAAGGGAAGCTTTGTAACACCTCTAGAGTATTAACGATTTAAAATTAATATTACATTTGGCATTCTTTTTGTTACACACACACTCGCGAAACGAGAGGGGAAGTTGTGTGTGTATGTGTGTGTGTGTGTGTGTGTGTGTGTGTGTGTGTGTGTGTGTGTGTGTGTGTGTGTGTGTGTGTGTGTGTGTGTGAACAAATAAATCAGTGTTCACTCAATTTTAATCAAATTTAGTGGTGGAGAAGAGGGACAGATAAGGAGGTTGCTCCACTGGTCTTAAGAATAATAGGCCAAAGGTCAAGCTCTCAGTCTTTATCAGAATTTGACGTATCAATATCAGGGAAGGATCCAGCACTTTGGAAAAAGGGGGAGGGGGTGCGTGATTCGTAGTAGAATTACCACTTAATGCATTTTATAAATAAAAAAAATCAAAATGTACTCTTATTGTACTTATTTTAATCAAAGGAGTACAACAATATGGACAAATGGATGTGCAATGTGATACTTATAGCATATATTTGGTAATGATTTAATATTCTTATAAGTAACCAGTGGTCTACTGAAAATTGGGACGGACGTCCACCTTCCCCCCAGATCCATGCCTGAATATCAACTTCAATAATTCTTATCCGATAAAGACAAAACTTGGTGACGGCCTGAGGATAATTCGATTATTATAATTAACGGTACACTTATTACCCCTCCAGCAAAATCTCACATGCAGAAACCCTGGCCACTAATGAGTTAATCATATACAACACAAACTCCATCTTAAGAGATGGCAACATCTAAACACTAACGCATCATTTATTTTACTTTATTTTATTTATTTCATTTAATTAAATTTTATTTCATTAATACAGACGGCACTGTAAACTGACCACTTGCGATTTGGACTACAAGGAAGTTCTAAAAATCTACATGAAGATTCTCATGGTATCAGCATAAATCACGTTTAAAAAAAGATTAATATCGCGTGGAAATACCTCTGATATAATATCAAGTTCTTACTGAATAACCTAATGCTTTGATGTAACCGTAAATAAGGAAAATAATATGCAAATTTTCAAACACTGTGTAAAAATGGATGGTCTTCGATATGTTTTTCTTATTTAAGGCTAAATCGAAGCATAACATTGCTCAACAAGTACTTAACATAATGTCAAAGCTATTATCACACATTATTTTTCTGCCTTAAACGCGATTTAAAACAATATTACCAAAAATTATCAGTGTCGATACCTCTAACTTCCTAGTAGCCCAGAACTCGTAAATGACCATTTAGGGAATATAGGCACCTCAGGTTTATAGGCAGCCCAATCAGGCCGCTCTGCACTTGTCCATATTTGAACCACGCGTCGCTCTGGAGCAAGTGCTTTGCGCTCCCATCCTACCGCAAACTACTTGTCTAAAAGAATGCCGTTTCTGAACAGCTATCACCATCAACACCATCATCACCACCATCATTAGACACCACGACCACCACATCCACCACCACACTAACCACCACCATCACAAGCACCACCACCACAAGCACCACCACCACAAGCACCACCACCACCACCACCACCACCATCACTACCACCACCACCGCCATCACCATCAACACTTCACCCATCACCACCACCATCATCATCACCAATACTAACAACACCACCACCACAGCTACCACTACTACTATCGTCAAAGCAACCACCACCATCACCGCTACCACCAACACCATCATCAAAGCAACCACCACCATCACAGCTACCACCACCATCATCATCAAAGCAACCACTACCACCACAGCTACCACCACCACCACCACCATCATCCTCAGGTACCACCACCACCACCACCATCACAGCTACCACCACCACCACCACCATCACAGCTACCAGCACAACCACCATCATCATCACAGTTTCCACCTTCACTACCACCATCATCAACACACCTACCACCACCACCACAACTACCACCACCATTACAACCACCACAGCTACCATCATCATTATCATCATATCACCACCATCACAACTACCAGCACCACCACTATCATCATCACAGCTACCACCACCACAACAGACACCACCACCATCACAGCACCACCACCACCACCACCATTGTCATCACAGCTGCTACTACTACTACTACTACTACCACCACCACCACCACCATCATCACAGCTACCATCACCACCATCATCACAGTTACCACCACCACCACCACCACCATCACAGTTACCACCACCACCACAGCTACCACCATTTTGAGTGAATAAATTCGTCTGTTTGTAGCTTCAATAAAGTAATAGACATCGAAGTGTAGATGTATGACTCTCTCTCTCTCTCTCTCTCTCTCTCTTTGCAGTGACATATGATACTCCATGGAAATGTCCCGCTGCCTCTTCCACGAGCGCAAATTGTAAAAAAAAAAAAAATCAGAACAAATCAATGGGGATGAAATTGAAACCTGCCTATCTGGGACCCAATTCCAACTATCCTGCCAAGTTTCATCAAAACCCTTTTTCTACACACACACACACACACACACACACACACACACACACACACACACACACACACACACACACACACAATGATAATGTTACAGTAGATTGAAAGTTTAATATACATTCTTTTGGGTAAAATGTTGTGACTTTAAATTGCACAAAAATGTAAAAAATGAAGGCAGGACACAACAATGGCTTTCTGACTGTTGTTTAGGCGACTGATGCGGGTATATCGTGTTATCGTGAGAGAGAGAGAGAGAGAGAATGTATGTGTGTGTGTGTGTGTGTGTGTGTGTGTGTGTGTGTGTGTGTGTGTGTGTGTGTGTGTGTGTGTGTGTGTGTGTGTGTGTGTGTGTGTGTGTGTGTGTGTGTGTGTGTGTGTGTGTGTGTGTGTGTGTGTGTGTGTGTGTGTGTGTGTGTGTGTGTGTGTGTGTGTGTGTGTGTGTGTGTGTGTGTGTGTGTGTGTGTGTGTGTGTGTGTGTGTGTGTGTGTGTGTGTGTGTGTGTGTGTGTGTGTGTGTGTGTGTGTGTGTGTGTGTGTGTGTGTGTGTGTGTGTGTGTGTGTGTGTGTGTGTGTGTGTGTGTGTGTGTGTGTGTGTGTGTGTGTGTGTGTGTGTGTGTGTGTGTGTGTGTGTGTGTGTGTGTGTGTGTGTGTGTGTGTGTGTGTGTGTGTGTGTGTGTGTGTGTGTGTGTGTGTGTGTGTGTGTGTTGACCAGCTTGCCTTGCCCTCTACTTCCTAATGAGTCAGCGAATTAAGTTCTGTAGTGCAATGGGTGCGGATTAGGAGGTATTTCCAAACAAGGAGATTGAGAGAGATAAATTTTAGTACTCTTTATAGCACAGGAGAGTATATGTAGAACTGGAGAATAATATGCACATGGAACAACAATATAATATCAAAATGTCCTCGTATTGAAAGAGTAAAATAAATCCATCCATCCATCCATCAATCACTCTGTCCTTTCTTTCCCGATCAGCATAATACCACTTAGGGCAGGGATACTTAATTCTGACATTCAAGGGGAGAAATGAGTAATGTCCAGCCTCACTTCCTCCTGAGTGGCAATGTCAGCAATGAACTCCACGATAAACACCCATCGAATAGAGACCCTCACAGGTTTAATCTGGTTGGAGTCTCATAACCCACTAAACTACCAGGCGTCATTTAGTTATATGGCTACCACCCAGCATAAACTGGTTATCGCTGCGTCATATATTTTGCCCAACAGATACACTCAAATGACTGTTCTTTTTGTTTTAGCTTCTACCAGGCAATAATATTAATGTTAGACGAGACTTTTCGAACTGAAGGCGATAGAGAGAGAGAGAGAGAGAGAGAGAGAGAGAGAGAGAGAGAGAGAGAGAGAGAGAGAGAGAGGGAGAGAGAGACTTCATTAATCTCTTCAGTATGAGACATCTCCTCTAAGCTGAATAAACTCGTCCAGTGGCAGTAGGAATAATGGCAAAATATGTGCTGGGATGAAACGATAAATCCTTAAAGTTTTACACTGAAAGAATAAGAGTGAGAAGAAGATGAGCAGACATTGTAAAATGAGGGGAAAGAGCAGAAGAGAGATGAGTAGCTACAGTAGGAGAGAGAGAGAGAGAGAGAGAGAGAGAGAGAGAGAGAGAGAGAGAGAGAGAGAGAGAGAGAGAGAGTGAATGAGTGCGTGCGTGCGTGCGTGCGTGTGTGCGTGCGTGCGTGCGTGCGTGCGTGCGTGCGTGCGTGCGTGCGTGCGTGCGTGCGTGCGTGCGTGCGTGCGTGCGAGAGAGAGAGAGAGAGAGAGAGAGAGAGAGAGAGAGAGATTGATTGAAGAAATGATATAACGAGAAAACAAAGTTGAGCACGAAAGACAGCAAGGAGTTACGAAGGAGGGAGAGTTAGGAAGTCTGCGTGTACTCAAAACGTGATCGTATAATGAGCAGTTATTAAGCCACTCTCTCTCTCTCTCTCTCTCTCTCTCTTTTTCCAAGTCATCTTCTCTAAGCTGAATGTAATCGTCTGGTACTGGAAAGGATAAAAATATATATATATATATTAAACATTCCTCGAAATAAAAGGTTAAAAAATACCGTTTCTAAATTATCAAATACAAGGGGGTATTTCTGTGTCCCATGTGTTATACCTGATCAGTATTTACAGTGATTTTCCCCCTATGGAACGCCACTCGCTTCGCTTCACCACCTTTCCATATCTCCTTCCCCCCTGTCAGCTACTTCACTCTAATGACGTCCTTTTAATTCTGTTTTTGCCACCATTACGCGCTAATACGCAGCTTTGGGGAGATTTTTTGATCTGGAGAAGTGGGATAGAGTTGTAGCCTTTATTAATGTATTCACCACTGTTCATTACTGAAATTATTAATTTGTGTAAAATCGCCTGCTGTTAGCAAGAATATGGTAAGACAGATGTCATCGTACTACAGTGGTTAAGGAGAATGGGCTTTTTTTTTTTTTTTTTTTTTTTTTTTTTGTAGCCAACGTTATGCCATTTTACTGAGCTTAGAACACGTCCTTTCATCTCGGAAAGTCTCTACGAAGCTGAATGCAATCATCCGGAAAACAAAAACAAAAAAATGCGAAAATAAATACAACAATGCCACTTCAAAAGAGGTGATTTTATGAAACATGGAGATCACATCAACTGCAAGTAATTGCAATATCATAATTAGCTCAAAAAAGATTTTCCGCAACAATACCACAGTTTGACCGAAAAACAGTTTTCAGTATGGGTTGCTAGGCAACGCTTTCAGTTTGAACTTCCTCTTCCTCATCATCATCGTCCACCTTAAAAAAGGAAAAAAAAAAAGAGGGGGGGGGCGTCTTCCCAGTTTTGTGGAAAAGGGAATATGATGTCAATTAAGTGAAAGGGTTAACAATTTCATTTTTTCCCTTATTGCTGCTGCCACCTAAGGGTGAAACGTATCTCAACAATGAAAGGCTTAGAAACACACTCCGCATACCTCTTGCCCGCCAGAGGTCCTTCTTAAGATGATTAGAATAACCTTGTCTGACGGCGGCGGGAATAACATAATGGAGGATGCCACCATACTGAGATGATTGCGATTCGTCTTTTGGGTAGTATCATTTGATAAATATAATTCTCGGAATTCGACAAGACAGCTCCACTAGCCCCTTCACCCCGATATTTTTTTTATTCCTGTTACCTAGACGACTTTCTTCAAATTCGGAGACTTTTCGAACTAGAAATATTAAATACGGCATTAATTAATTTCTTTACTACTTCACTGTCTGATGTTAGTATGAATTAACTTAAAACTGAGCCAACCGATTCAAATGATCAAGTATTCGTTCACTAACTCTAGAGGTTTTCGTCCTTTAGCAGATTATTTTCAGCAGTTTAGTGGTTTAGGTGTTTGTGTTGGTGTTGTTTTTTTTGTTCTTAACCCCGGTATGTCTGGCCGAGTAGACCCATTGAACATCGGTAAGCAACTGCTTCTCTAGGGCCGTTCTACAGGCACAGTACTGCAACACACACCGTGCAGAGGTTCTGCGCCTCAATGTGGTTTCACCAGGATCGGACCAGAGTCCTTCCCACAGCGAGGTGCAGATAACATATGAGGGTGTTTGGCTCCCGGGTGGACGCCGCAGCTGCTCCACCATTGGGTGCAAAGCTCCATCACGTGTAGGTTTCTCATTATCACCTCAGTGGCCTAGTAATATAGGAAAACGGATCTACGTACTTTCCATAACCCCATTTTTTTTATTACTAGCACCATATTCGAGTGTTAACTGCTACAGCGCATCATCTCAGAATGAGAGAGGGCAGTTCTTGGACAAGCTGTAGTGAGCAGAGTTTAGTCTCCATGAGATTAATGGAAACGTCAAGAGAGTTGGCATGAAAGTACTGTATATATGTTTAAATGTATGTATGTATGTATGCATGTATGTATGTATGTATGTATGTGTGTGTATGTATGTATCAATCTGACTGTTAATTAATCTATAGCCAGAAGCCTTAATCCCGGAAAGGGTGACCACAGACGAATAGCCTCCATGTCACACTATTCTCCGTCTTCAAGCTGCCCTCCATCCAAGCCACACCCTCCTTAGACTAAACTTCGTGGAAGTGTCGAGGATCAGCCAAGGGGCTGACCTTTTTATAACACCAGGTCCAAGGCCAAAGTCACATGGGAAAGTCAAACAATTTCAATTCGAGTTCAGGAAGAGATCCAGGTCACTGAGGAAGGTCAAGGGTCAATCTCACAGGGCAATGTATACTCAGTTTTGTTCAGATTTGGACCAAACTTGATGCAATATTAAGGGTTACGTAAGAATGAAGTAATATGATTTAGAAAGCAATCAGTGGAAGGTAATAATCACAGGGCAAAGTTATATGTTCATCCCTTAGACTCGTAGAGCAAATGGTGGGCGCGAGTTTTTCCTTCTAGGTCTTTTTTTTTTTTTTTTTTTTTTTTTTTAATCCAGGCAGTCATTCTTTGCCCCTTTGCCTCACAGAACTCAAAATTTCTATCGACATTTTATTTTCAGTCATTATAGATTTCAGCACAAATATACGACTGCTTGCTTATCTTTACACCAACAAATCAACCTACATTGCATACCCGTCAACGCAGTGTTTAGCCCATCCATTTTTAAAAATATCTCAGTGAGTCTTTCCAATTACACAGACATCTTTACCAAGTTGTTTTCTAACCTGACGAATATAACTAATACCTTTTCGGCTCAGGTGATAGTCAAGGTGTATTTGCAGTGGGGGTTGGCTTGGCTTGTAAATAACGAGACATCCCTGCGTAGCTACATCATGCAACTTCGACTTAATATTGAAGTTGTGGATGTGACACAGTTCCCTCAGGTGAAAAATAGACTACCAATCTACCCATACCAGAGTCTATCTACCCACATATCTACCAGTGTATGCCTAAACAAATGTCTGTGCTCCATATGATTGCCCTTCATTGGTGGGAGGAAGGCAGGAAGGAGGGGAAGGGAGGGGCGCAGGAAATTAGGTAAAACGGATTAAAGCAGCAGAGGAGGGGAGGGATGGAGGGAAGAGGGATGAATATTGGGGAAGGAAGAAGGAAGAAGTGAGACAGGAGGAGGGAGGGAGAGGATTAAGGAGAAAGACAGGGAGGAAGGAGGAACAAAGAAAAAGGGAGGAAGGAGGGAAGAGGATGATGAGAGAGGGAAGAGGATGATGAGAGAGGGAGGAGGATGAAGAGCGAGGGAGGGGTGAGAGAAAGGAAGGGGAGTATGAGAGATGACAATGGAGGAGGCAAAAAGAAAAGAAGGGACAGAAAGGAGATAGAATGAGGTGGATGATGGGGAAAGGAGACGAAGGACACAGCAGAAGGAAAAGAGACGGGAGAAAAAGAAAGAAGTGGCAGAAAAGATAAGGGGTGGCGGTAAGGAGGAGAGGAAGGGAGACGAAGTGAAAAAAGGATGTTGATTGATGACACGAACCGAAAAGGGCAGAAAGAAGGGAGAAAGATCCACAATGAAACAAATGACAAACGCCAGATTCAGGAACACTAATGTTGTAACCGTAAGTGGCTTTGGAGAATTCGGAACATCATTCTTAGCAATATATTGCGCACATTACACCTTATAATCTTCTTGAGTGGTACTGATGGTAACTATGCTGACACAAATACGACAAAAGTAACATACAAGATAATGTCAAAGTGTCATATGCAAAGTAAATCACTAAGGAAGAGGTGTTACAGAAACTACCTATGCTACCTAGAATACGGCCCTGTGAGCGACAAAGATATATATAGAGACAGAAGCATATGAAAGGAAAAAGAGGGAAAGAGAGAAGTTTACCTTAGAAAAGAATGTGAATAATTTTTCTCTAATGAATATAACCCAACAGGAGTTAACCAGAATGTAAATGTATAAGTTCTACCATCGGAGTGAAAGCATTAAACAAACTATTTTAACCTTGTAACTGTGTAGGGGTCTCTTGGCTGAATAAAATCGTCTGGAGTCAATGGGATTAATATAACCTGGTATGAAAGGGCATTCCTATACAATCAGGTGACCCTTTTCTTTTTATCCTCACAACCTCCAAACAATTTTATTCGACATAGGAAAGATCCCTTCCGTGAAAAAGGTTAAGATTCGACATAACTCCACTTCGAAATGTCGCCTCTTAAATCAATAAAAGCGTCTGGAGAGCACGAACAAAATAAAAATGACGTGCTCGAGCTGAAGGGATTCATAAGGAAACTGGAAGATGGGGGAGCGGTGAGGGGGACGAAAAAAAGGCTGAGTCAGAATATATAGGAAAGGGAGAGGAATAGAGAAGAGGAGTAGGAGGAACAAAAATAAAATGGGAATGAGTCAGAGTGAGAAAGGTAAAAAGAAGAAAAGTGAACTAGGAGGAACAACAGTAAGGAAGACAAATGAGGGAGACAGATTATAAAGGACAGAGAGAGGAGCGGAGAAGTGGAGTAATAGGAACATTGAGGGGGAAGTACAATGAAGGAGTCAGATTATATAATGTAATGGGGTGACATAATATTCAGGGAAGAGACGTGTCCCCTCCATTCATACACAGATTCTTGCTACTGCTTTTTCCTTGCTACTTTTTACTGATGCTGTTTTGTTTTCACATTACTGCTTCTTATTGTTTCTTACTGCTACTATTACTACTGCTACTGCTACTACTACTACTACTGCTACTACTACTACTACTGCTACTGGTACTTCTACTACTACTGCTACTGGTACTTCTACTACTACTGCTACTGCTACTTCTACTGCTCTTGCAACTGACGGGGAGCATACACATGGCTGCACTGTATACCCTGGGTGGAGCTAAGCAGTTGCGGCATCCACTCGGGAGCCAAACCTCCTTATATTTCCCTGCACCCCGCCGTGAGAAAAGTCACTAGTCCAACCTTAGCCAGGCCCGCACCTGGAGTATTGTGTGCAGTTTTGTTTATCATGTTGAAGGAGGAGGAGGAGGAGGAGGAAGAGGAGGAGAAGGAAAAATAGAAGAAGAAGAAGAAGAAGAGATGCTGAGAAATTAGAAGAAAAAAAAAGTGGGGAATGAGGGGAAGTAACAGCGAAGAATGACAATAATGATGCCCACATTAAAGAAACAGTCACACAGGCAGGTTCAGAAAAGCGAAACTTATTTAACTTAATTAGCACAGACTACGAGGGGATCTGACTCAAGAATGCAAAATATTCAAAAGTGAATGATGATGTGGCAGCCTATCAGCATTTATCAATAGACTGTTAGAATTACACGAGATAATGATTATAAAATTATCTGCAAACATTTCCAGTTAGAAAGTGTGAAGCATTTTCCTTTCCATGGGGTTGTAAACTTATGAAACAAATTGTGCACGAATGTGCCTGTCGGCGTTATATTAACAACATTTAAAACTCTCGAATAATTATGTAGGACTGAACCCCGCCTAGCTGGATTGTATTAAAAAAAAAATACTAAACATTTTCCACTCGTCCATATCATGGAGGACATTTCAACAACGAAGTTGTTATGGAGTTAATGTTACTTTTCCTTTACCAAGTAAGATAGTGTAAAATGCACTTTTCCTTTATTCTTTCCTATCCTATAAAATTTCCATGACAGCTTTCTATGTTGTATGATGATTCTTCTAACATTTTCTTGCCAACTTTCTCTGTAGGGACTGATGAGTGTGAAATCCCTTCTTGGCTTCCTGTCCAGCTCATAAAATTAGAAACCAGTCAGAGTCTTTTCTGATTAAAAAAAAGAAAAAAAGAAAAAGAAAAAGAAACTCTAAAGGACCAATACGTCGTTTGCTGTTTGCTTTCATATATACTCCTTTGTACCCTCATCTGTCGCCCTCTTCCCACTCATCACCCTCGTCTCCTCACTCCTCACTCTCCTCCCTCACCCAAACCCGTATCCTTATCCCTCACCCTCCTTCCTCCCCACCCGTATCACTGTCCCTCACCACTCAATCACCCACATACCCTCACAGCCTACCGCCACTTGTAGGCCTACCCATGATTGACAAGGAAAAAAAAAAATGAGAAAGAACTTCCTTCCTCTCTATGTACTTTATTTCTTTACACACTTAAAACTTATGATTTTTCTATTTCGATTTTATTTTTGCTCTCTCTGACGATGATAATTTTATATTTTCTGTCTATTCTTGCGCTCTCCAGACGATTTTATTCAGCAGAGAAGAGCTTTTCGAACTGGGGGGTTAGATGTACCCTTCTTAAACCTCTTTACTACTAGGGAAATTTTCAAAGCTAAATGAAACAATCTGACCTTCGTAAAACCAAAATAAAGAACGTCCTTGATCTTAAGAGATACTTTGAATTTTCTTTGCCTGGGGATTACATTAATTTCATACTTTTCTACCTTCTAAAGTAATTTTTTTTTTTTCCTGTTTTTAGTACTCAAACGAAATTTTTTTTTAACAAACAATTTTCGTGAGAACTGTGTCGTCTTGTGGGGTTGCGTGTCCAGGATGAGTTTTTCCACATGCATGTCCATGTGTGTTTCTTTAGTGTAGGCTTATATAAACGTGTGTGTGTGAGTGTGTGTGTGTGTGTGTGTGTGTGTGTGTGTGTGTGTGTGTGTGTGTGTGTGTGTGTGTGTGTGTGTGTGTGGCCTTCGTGCATCCAACGGTTGATGCACTTATACACGTCATCACAAGACTTTGTATGTTCGCAGCTGTGCATGTGTGTGTGTGTGTGTGTGTGTGTGTGTGTGTGTGTGTGTGTGTGTGTGTGTGTGTGTGTGTGTGTGTGTGTGTGTGTGTGTGTGTGTGTGTGTGTGTGTGTGTGTGTGTGTGTGTGTGTGTGTGTGTGTGTGTGTGTGTGTGTGTGTGTGTGTGTGTGTGTGTGTGTGTGTGTGTGTGTGTGTGTGTGTGTGTGTGTGTGTGTGTGTGTGTGTGTGTGTGTGTGTGTGTGTGTGTGTGTGTGTGTGTGTGTGTGTGTGTGTGTGTGTGTGTGTGTGTGTGTGTGTGTGTGTGTGTGTGTGTGTGTGTGTGTGTGTGTGTGTGTGTGTGTGTGTGTGTGTGTGTGTGTGTGTGTGTGTGTGTGTGTGTGTGTGTGTGTGTGTGTGTGTGTGTGTGTGTGTGTGTGTGGCCTTCGTGCATCCAACGGTTGATGCACTTATACACGTCATCACAAGACTTTGTATGTTCGCAGCTGTGCTTGTGTGACAGTATTTATGCTTTGTGTGTGTGTGTGTGTGTGTGTGTGTGTGTGTGTGTGTGTGTGTGTGTGTGTGTGTGTGTGTGTGTGTGTGTGTGTGTGTGTGTGTGTGTGAAGCCTAAAACCAATACCCATACATGTATTTAAACATATACAATGTGTACAGTACTTACATATGTATAGTGCCAGGAGTGTATGAACAGAGAAGTTTTGAGTGTTTGCTTATTAATGTTTTTGCGTGCTTGTGAAGGTTGCGAGTGTGTTCCAGTGCCTTCTGTTGAGTGTGTTTGAATGCCTATGAATGTGCTAGAGTGTCTTTGAGTGTACCTGGGTGTCTGTTTGTATGTTTAAATGCCTATGTGTGTGCTTGAGTGTCTGTTTGTGAGTGTGCTTGAGTGTCTGTTTGCGAGTGTGCTTGAGTGTCTGTTTGTAAGTGTGCTTGAGTGTCTGTCTGAGAGTGTGCTTGAGTGTCTGTCTGAGAGTGTGCTTGAGTGTCTGTCTGAGAGTGTGCTTGAGTTTCTGAGAGCGTGCTTGAGTGTCTGTTTGAGAGTGTGCTTGAGTGCCTGTTTGCGGGTGTGCCTGAGTGTTTGATCATGAGTATATCTGACCGCTTGTTTGTGAGTGCTTGAATTTTAATGAGTGTGCTTGAGTGCTTGTTTGTGGGCACATTTGAGAGCTTGTTTAAAAATGTGCGTCAGTGTTTGCTTGTGTGTGCTTGAGTGCTTATGAGTCGCCTTGAATATCAGTGTGCTTGAGTGCTTGTCTGTGGCTCCTGAGTGCTTGTGAGTGTGCTTAAGTGCTTGCTTATGTGTATTTGAGTGCTTATGAGTTCTTTTTTGGGTGCACATGACAGATTGATTGTAAGTGTATTGAGTGCTCGTTGAAGAATGTACTTTTGTGTTTACATAATGTGCTTAAGCGTTGGCATGTGACTGTGACTGAGTGCCTGATTTAGAGTGGGCTTGGGAACAGAACTGAGGATGGGCTTGAGGGCTTGGTACTGCGCGCGCGCGCGCGTGCGTGCGTGCGTGCGTGCGTGCGTGTGTGTGTGTGTGTGTGTGTGTGTGTGTGTGTGTGTGTGTGTGTGTGTGTGTGTGTGTGTGTTTATTTACCTCTTCAGACTATTATTGTTGTTGCTACATCCTGACGATTTTATTCACCTTTAGAGAGACTTTTCGAGCTGAAGAGGACAGATGCAACCTTCAATCAGCCATTTCGATACGAGGGGACTCTCCTAGGTTGCATCAACACATACGGCAGAAACAAGAATAAAAGGAAATTGGGGTCCTCGGGCAGAAGGGATAGGGTTGAGACAGACAGAAAAAAAAAGCAATATATATGTTGCCCAGACGATGGACAAACAGAAGGACAGAGATTTACATAGAGACAGAGAATTGCCTGGTTATGAACATAATTAGATTCTTTGACGTGTAGAGGGAGAGAGAGACAACAGAAAATATTAAGTATACAATTAGAGATACAGAAAAAAAGATATAGACAAAGAGAGAGAGAGAGAGAGAGAGAGAGTTAGCCATATATATATATATAGAGAGAGAGAGAGTGAGTTAGCCATATTGAGAGAAAGACAGTGGCACGAGACTTGTATATAGAGACAAAAAGAATGATATAGACATAGAGAGAGAATTAGCCATATAGAGAGACGGACAATGACCGCGACTTGTATAATGAGACACAGAGGGAATGATATAGACATACAGAAGGAGACAGTTAGCCATAGAGAGAGACAGACAGTGGCACGAGACTTGGAACAGCCTAAGACAGATGAATTTAACAAGAAGAAAGGAGGGGCGAGAAGATAGGTTACAGGGGAGGAAAGGAGGGAGGAGGGACGGACGGACGGACGGAGATGAGGAAAGGAAAAAGGGAGAGAGGCATGAAGAGTCTGGATGGAGAGAGAAAAAAGGGCGAAAGAAAGGAATGAAAGCAAAGGATACGGGAGTGAAACAGGAGAGATAAAACAGGGGAATGATGAAGAAGGAATGAGAGGAAGGGGAGAGGAGGTTAGTTAACAAGGAGAACAAGGGAATTATTGCCTGACTCCGTTACACTCACTCACTCACCCTCCCTCCCTCACTCACTGACACTCCCACGCTCTGCCTTACTCTCTCACACCCTCCCTCTCTCTCTTGTACACCCTGTCTCTCCCTCCCTCATACTCTCTTACACATTCCCCTTCTTCTTTCATATTCCTTCCCCCCTTTCTCATTCACACCCTTTGCCTTTCATTCCCTCTCTTACTCACTCAAAGTCCCACAATCTGACTTACAATTACGCGTTGTCCTTTCCTTCCCTCATTCCCTCTCTCCTTCTCTCACACTCCCACACTTCGTCCAAACACTCACACTTCTCCCTCACCCTCATTCACACTCCCAAGCTCTGTTAACCATTCTCACACTTTCCTTCCCTCTCATATAGTCCTTCCAACCCTTCACTCCTCACATACACATTTCGCATTACATTCCCTCCTTGCCTTATTCATAGCCTCATTCTGACCTACACTCTCGCTTCCTCCCTCTTTCACAACCATATTCTGTCTTGCACTCCTACATTCTCTTTCCTCCTTTCTTCTCCTGATCTTCTCTCCCTCTCACCTCCCACTCTACTTCCTCCTCCTCCCACCTCAAAACACACGCCCACGCCCACGCCCACGCAAGCACGCGCGCGCACACACACACACACACACACACACACACACACACACACACACACACACACACACACACACACACACACACACACACACACACACACACACACACACACACACACACACGCACGCACGCACGCACGCACGCACGCACGCACGCACGCACGCACGCACGCACACACACACACACACACACACACACACACACACACACACACACACAGTCTCTCTCTCTCTCTCTCTCTCTCTCTCTCTTTCTCTCACACACACACCTTAAGCCCCACTACAGTTCAACGTTCTCAAAACTTTTCCTCCAATCATTCCACTTCATAATTGCTATTCCCTTCTTCCAACCTCTGTCTTGCCTTGAAATTCACCAGCATCAAACCTCTCTTAGTGGTAGGTGGTGGCGACCATCATCCACTCACTTGATGTAGTGCTGCCTACTTCTTCCTTAGCCTTTATCATTCTTTTTCTGTGTCTGCCCTCCTTTCTTTCTATTTCTCCCATCTTTCCTTTAACTTCTTACTGCTTTTCTTTCCTTGATAGGTGGCTTTACATTGAGTGACAAGCCAAATGGTTTCCTGTAAGCCAAGAAACCATTTACAACGCTGGGTGGTAACCATATAACCAAACCATACGCGCTCCCTACGTGTCAACAAGTGGGTTGGTGGAGGGTTACTGCCCCTCCCCGTAAAACAAATAACTCAAAGTGGCCACCCTTTACGGGATTATGGCGTCTGGCAATAGATAGATAGATAGATAGATCAAACCTCTCTTTACTGAGACACATATCTGCTCCTATACTCCACACCAGTCAACTTGACCATATAGTCGCACTCTCACAGACACCCTCCGAGACTCATGGAAAATTACTGTGAAATTTGCGAATAAATATATACTCGTACAGTTGATCAAAAATGTATGGCGCCGGAAGGGTAAAAATGATATCCTAAATGATTAACATAACTTGTGATTTTCCGATGTGATTAATCTCTTATCTAAATGCGCATTTGTTAATACGTTTGACTAGGACAGGGCAAGCAAGTGGAATATATGGCATACTCGCGAAATCAAGACTAAAAACGCTGAGTAGAATCATCTGGAACTTTGCAATAACCATCACTTGTAGTGCTACATTGTTTTGTGCCAAGTGTTCCCCGATTCTTTTTTAAATGATTGTATATATGTGAAATATGCCACCGTTTTATTAATGGAACAAAAAATTTTATCCATGTATAGCCAGACGCCATAATCCCGTAAGGGGTGGCCGCTTATCTTTGAGTTAGCTGTTTTACAGAGGGGCACTAACCATCCGTCAACCCACTTGCTGACACGTAGGGAACAAGTATTAGTTGGTTATTCGGTTACCACGAAGCGCTGTAAATGGCTTCCCAGCTTACAGGAAACCATTAGGCTTCTCAGTCACTCAATATAAAAACATCTGAAAAGGAAAGAAGAGTAATACAAAATGAAAGGAAAGAAGAAATGAAGAAATAGAAAGAGGGGCGGAGAGACACAGAAAATGAATGATGATGATGAAGGAAGAAGTAGGTAGCACTAAACTGAGTGAGTGGATGATGGTCGCCACAACCTACCTCCAGAAGAAAATTACCTTAACCAATTAGAGGCGACTGTTACCGAGCCAGTGTGCATCTACGGAGAAGTTCGCTGGCGTGTGATGCAGTACAGTATTCAATCCTTATATCTGTCTCTGCCTTAGTCAATCCCTATCCCCATCTCCTACCTTAATTCTCTGATCACTGCTTCATTAAAACAAATTTATCTCACTTTCATCCCTTGTCTTTCTTCTTATCCTTCAACTCGACTCTTTCCCTACCCACCAGCACAATCGGGAACCTTGGCTGAAACGTGTCGTATTCTTGGGGGAAGATTTTAATTTGCTAAAAGTCTATTGTTTGTGTTAATGACGTTTGTATAATCGATATGTATTGATTCTAAGTATGCTGCTTCTTCTTTTCCATCTCCATCTCCTTCTCCTCCTCCATCTCATTCTTCTCCTCCTCCAGCTCCTTCTCCTCCTCCTCCATCTCATTCTCCTCCTCCTCCATCTCATTCTTCTCCTCCTCCTCCTCCATCTCGTCCTCCTCCTCCTCTTCTATCTCCTCCTCCTCTATCTTCTTCTTTTCTTCTTCTTCTTCTTCTCCCCCTTACCACTCCTTCGTCACCACCTCTGTTCCTACACTATGAAGGAGTGGCTCTAACACGGCCTAAACTAGGTAATGCAAAATGCTAGAATTACATCACGACTGTTTCCTTCTCTTTTGTCTTCATTTACAACATCTTTTTCTCCTTCTCCCATTTTCTTATTAAGTCCTTGCACACTCAGCTTTCTTTCTTTACACCACTAGGGGTTCTTCCTGCTTGTCTGCTTTTACAATTTTTTTCTCGTTCTTTTTCTCTCGTTTCTTCGTTTGTCTTCATTTACAACCTGTCTCTTATTCTCTCATTTCCTTTTACGTTATTGCAGACTCCACATACGTCTTCTAATTCCAAGTCGTATCCTAGGTAGTTTAATTTTAGGGCCGTATTGTGGGTATCATAGGAGACTTTGCGCGACCTTTTCCTTACGTATGATGGTTTGCATATTACACCTTAACCCTCTCGAGTATATATATATATATATATATATATATATATATATATATATATATATATATATATATATATATATATATATATATATATATATATATATCGCTATCGACTTGATGCACCTCTCTCTCTCTCTCTCTCTCTCTCTCCCTCTCTCGACTGTTATCCTTTCAACAAGATCCAAGCTTCACTTCCATATGTTAATCTGGAGATCACAACATAGTCCTGCAACGACTCCAGTAGCATACATGAGGAAATATTATCGAGATGTCCAGACTAAGTCGTTAAGAGATTGGTGTTACGAATCTCCAAAGCCACATACAGTACAACCCTGGGTCATCAAATACAGAAATATCCCCTTCAGTCCAGGAAGATACTAGTTTATCATATTTCACTCTTGGTGTTCCCAGGCAACTTAATTCCGCTTTGGGGAGGCATATGGAAGCGAGAGAATTAAAAAAAACCACACCAGTAGCTCCATTTCCCACCAGTAGCCTTCCATAAGCTGAATATTTTCGTCGTGATAGCAAAAATAAAAACACAGGCAGAAAAATTCTAAATGGATGTGGGACCATGAGGGCCGTAATATGGGGCTTCGCTAAAATCTACGGAAGTGCAGCACCTCACGTCCGAAAACATTAGGGAGTGAGTGACGGGCACAACTACCCCAAGAGATGATCCCGCATCTAATAATAATAAAAAAAATAATAATAATAATATAAACCGAACTGGAGGAAAAGTAATGAAAATCTATGGAGGAAATGAGAAAGCACTGAACTGGATCTTTCTTTCTGTCTGGTGAGGACCCAAAATAGTGTCTTCTAAATCCTACATATTTCTGAACTGAGGGAAATCGTCTGGTGGTAATAACACGGAGAGAGAGAGAGAGAGAGAGAGAGAGAGAGAGAGAGAGAGAGAGAGAGAGAGAGAATCATCAAACTGAACCACGAATACTATTGATCTTATTTAGAGGACGTAAAGAAACACACACAAGAAGTCACCCATCAGCTGAATAAAATCGTCTGGTGGAAATTAGGGCTTAATCTTCCTTTAGAATATGACGTAAAACCATCAGCTTTCCATCCAGGTCCCTAAATGTTCTACTGGGTAAACAAGGACAAAAATACGCCATTGAATTGAAAGGATTATAAGTGAGGAGGATATGAGAAAGCACAGGGAGGTGGATCTTTGACTTCGCCTGTATATAAACAAAAATAGGTTCTCTGTGCCAGCTGTCCCTCTGCCCATCACCGTCCCTCCTTCCTCCCCTCTACAATAAATCACCCTCCTCTCTCTCTCTCTCTCTCTCTCTCTCTCTCTCTCTCTCTCTCTCTCTCTCTCTCTCTCTCTCTCTCTCAATTTCCATACAGTTTCTCGCAGCCTCCTTATCATAATCCCTCTCCCCCACGCACCATATCCTCTGCTTCCTATAACCCCTCCCTCAGACTCCCCACCTCCCCACTCTCTTTTATAATCCCTCACTCTTCCCTCCCACAACCCCTCCCCCTCTTACTATCCCTTCCCTCAAATTCCTTTCCTCACATCCCCTCCCTTCTTCCGTAACTCCCTCTCTTTCCTCCCACAACCTCTCTCCCTCCTTATATTTCCTCCCTCCCCTCTTTCATAATCCCTCCCCTTTGCCACCCACCACCTAAGGACCTTCCTCCCCCCCTCCCCTACCGAGAGCAGGATACCCCTCATAATCCCATCTGCAGGTGGCTCCTTCATCCTTCACGCTTTCCTTCACTTCTTCTTTGCGTCATTTAACCTTTGTAACTCTCCTTTCCTTCTTTGCTGTCCTTTAATTCTCTCTCTCTCTCTCTCTCTCGCTACTCCTGTCTGATTTTTTCCCCTCTTTCTTTGCCCACTTTCAGTCTTGATGACTTCTCTTTCTTCCCTCTTTGCTAACGTCAACTATTTATAACTTTCCTTCTCTCCTCCTCCTCTGTCTTTCAGTCTTTATCACTTTCCTGTCCTTAATAAATATTCTAGGTATACTTTATCCCTCCTAAGTAGCCTTCTTTTCAATATATAATAAAGTCTTTCCGTCATTTTATTCTCCCTATTTACCTCCCTCATCATGACAGTAATCTCCTCAGAAAATACATCTCGTACGAAAAAACCTGTTTCAAGGATTGCCTGTGTGTGTGTGTGTGTGTGTATGTGTGTGTGTGTGTGTGTGTGTGTGTGTGTGTGTGTGTGTGTGTGTGTGTGTGTGTGTGTGTGTGTGTGTGTGTGTGTGTGTGTGTGTGTGTGTGTGTGTGTGTGTGTGTGTGTGTGTGTGTGTGTGTGTGTGTGTGTGTGTGTGTGTGTGTGTGTGTGTGTGTGTGTGTGTGTGTGTGTGTGTGTGTGTGTGTGTGTGTGTGTGTGTGTGTGTGTGTGTGTGTGTGTGTGTGTGTGTGTGTGTGTGTGTGTGTGTGTGTGTGTGTGTGTGTGTGTGTGTGTGTGTGTGTGTGTGTGTGTGTGTGTGTGTGTGTGTGTGTGTGTGTGTGTGTGTGTGTGTGTGTGTGTGTGTGTGTGTGTGTGTGTGTGTGTGTGTGTGTGTGTGTGTGTGTGTGTGTGTGTGTGTGTGTGTGTGTGTGTGTGTGTGTGTGTGTGTGTGTGTGTGTGTGTGTGTGTGTGTGTGTGTGTGTGTGTGTGTGTGTGTGTGTGTGTGTGTGTGTGTGTGTGTGTGTGTGTGTGTGTGTGTGTGTGTGTGTGTGTGTGTGTGTGTGTGTGTGTGTGTGTGTGTGTGTGTGTGTGTGTGTGTGTGTGTGTGTGTGTGTGTGTGTGTGTGTGTGTGTGTGTGTGTGTGTGTGTGCGTGTGTGCGCGCGCGCGTTCGTGCGTGCGTGCGTAATACTAAAGGTACATAGATAAATTTATTAAAGAAAGAGGGGAAGACTATAAGATTAAGCAGCACAAACAAGAAAAGGGAATATTTTTCTCTTCCACCCTGAGCAACAACACCAACTCATACACAGTCAGCAAAGCTACTGTATGTAGTGAAATGGACTAAAGTGAATAGGTCTGCCGCGTATCAACAGCATGGGTCAAACTGAAGCAAGAAGAAGCATAACTGAAGCAAGAAGAAGCATAACTGAAGCAAGAAGAAGCATAACTGAAGCAAGGGGGGACACACATCAAGCGAGCAAGGGCAGGACTCGATCAATGAAGGGTACTTACGGTGAGGAGTGTTAGCAGTGTATCAGTAGCGTATGTCAAACTGATGCAAGAAAGAAAACATGTTAAAACGAGGGGACATTTGAAGCAATAAGGGGCGCAGCTGAAGCAAGGGGAGCCAGAATTCAAACAAGGAGAGACACAAAAGCGAAACAAGGAGGGACACATAGTGAGGACAGTGAGCTATACATCAGTAGCTTGTGGCCAGATAAAGTAAGGCGTGTCACAA
Source organism: Coenobita brevimanus (assembly GCF_032717465.1). Taxonomy (NCBI): domain Eukaryota; kingdom Metazoa; phylum Arthropoda; class Malacostraca; order Decapoda; family Coenobitidae; genus Coenobita; species Coenobita brevimanus. The sequence continues at coordinate 36,012,280 of NC_137046.1, forward strand.
ATGAAACACAGAGGCCACATACTAAGCAAGGAGGGGAGCACAACTGAAACAAGACAATGAGGATAATGAGTATTGTTTCAACAACCTGTGGTCATCTCTAGCAAGAAGTGGCAGAAATGATGCAAGCAGGGGCACATACAGTGAGGAGAGCAAACAGTGTATCAATAGCATGTCCCAATTGAAGGAAGGAGGGGCACACTCGGAGGCTGAACCACCCCGGCAGCTGGTGGCGCTCAACGAGAGGCTTCCGGTGTGGCTGATGGGGTGTCGCCTTGGATCGTGTTCTCGTCAGCTGAACAGACTCTCTAGCACCTCCTCCTTAGCAATATAATATGCTCCATGTCACAGCTTAACTTTCCCTTATGTTTTGCTAAATTAACCTGTATCAATGATGGAAAGAGATAAATATTGTTCGGTACAAGGGAAAAATGTGGTATGATAACCACAATAAAATGCTAAATAATAAGTACAAGCCAGACTCCTATGCTGATGATTATACGGACTCTTAAAAGGGATTCTAGCACTTCTTCCTCAGCGATATATTGTGAATAACACACGCAGATACGCGCTTGTGTATTGCGTACAGTTCGTTATAATCTGCAGGAATAAGAATCAGGAAAGCATTAATCAACGACTGCACAAATAAACTGGCAAAGAACATGTGCCAGCAAGCCTCCAAAGCTGTCAGGAGTACAGGTCCTTGGATCGTATTATCGTCAGCTTAGGAGCTTTCTCTTCCTTTGCGATATATTTTGCATCATACACGGATACTCTCACGTGTACAGCTTGTTACACCAGCATCCGTAGTGCCAGGTGGTTTTGTGCTTGGCTCTTTTGGTTTTTCTTCTGTCTAAACTTCTGTTTGTCCGTCTGTTGATTTGCAAGATTATGGATAAACTATTAACTGGAACTGCACAAAATCTGCAGTGATGATAGCGGGTCATCAGAAGAAAAAATTAAGTCTAATATGGTTTAGGTCTTAGGTCAGCGGGAAGGTCAAGTCGAACTGTTCTGATCCGATTTAGACCAAACTTGATGGAAATGTTAGGGGTCAGGAAAGAAGTGATTCAAAGGCAAAAGTTATAAAGAAAGGTCAAAGGTTCGATCCTATTAATCAAGTAGCTCTGATTCGACTGGACTAAATTTGGTGCCAAGGATGACATTATTCTGTTTTGAAAACAGTAATTTAAAGGACACTGGGCAAGGTCAGCGTCATGTTTTGCTGTCTCTATATTGCTGTTAACTGTGTCGACATCAAAACTAATGCAAGATGAAGCACTGAAATTACAGCATCTGCGTCCTACAGTCAGTCTGAGGATGATACTTTGACCTTACCCTGTACCTTAACCTTCGACCGCTTGTTCTTTAAAATCTAATTACTTTATTATTGCCTGACCTTCACACATTTAACTAAATTTGGTTCATACTGAATCAAAAATGCTTAATCGGTGGTATGCAGAAATATAATGATAAGAAAGAGGTAACAGAAAGCCTCGCAACACCACGAGAATACAGTCCCTTGCCTCCCCCTCCCTCCACCCACACACCCACACACATATACACCCACACCCACACCCACATACACACCCACACCCACACACACACACGACGAAACAAGTGAGGCAGGAAGCAGTGACTAAGTGTTACTCTCTTCTTTTCTCGTTGGATTTCATTCCCAACATTATTGCTGCACGTTTCCTTCCATGAACCGGACCCAAATGATCCTTAATGGGACTGACTCAGTGCTTACATCCATTACTACGCTTCAAGATTTTTTATATTTTTACGTACGGTCAAATTAATAAGCCTGAGATCGCGCAGGGGAGAGCAAACCTTCATAACATAATTATTACAACATATGAAGGAAAACAATAAAGGTGTAACTTTTCTACCTTTCTGCTAGTTCCATTATGTGAAGTGGAATGCAGTCTAACCATTTCCTATCCTCTTAGGGGTTTCAAAACTAACAACCCTACATTACGCTTTGTCTACTTCTTCGGTATCTATTGACAGTAATATGGTCCAGAGGCTTAGCTACGTCCCAGAATTTCACACTTTTTAAATAAGTGATTAAATTACCGATACTAAGACATTTTTCTTCCCTATTAACCAGCCATTGATTAATTCCTTCACTTTAAGCATTTCATTTAAGTCAAATAAAATTGTCTGATGATAGCAGGAGTAAAATATAAACAAGTCGTCGTGCTGATGGGGTGAGTGAACACGCGCTTCCAACCTCTTCAGTACAAGAGGTCTCCTTCTCAGCTGAATAAAAAGTATTGCAAAAACAAAGAATTAAAGGTTGAAAACTTGCAGAAGCTTTCCCTTTCAAAGAGGGCTGAACAAATGAAGGCCAAAACGCAGACCCTTTCACAACAGGAAGTCAAGCCACACTGCGTTTAGGACATTGGAGGTCACATGCAGAGATAAAAGATATGAGGTCAATGGTAAGTGGAAAGACAATTAGCAGAGTCGTTCTGGAGTAGATTAGCTGTGTATATGAAAGACTAAGAATATTAATTAACACTAGCATAAAATGAGTTGGAGAAGAAAGGAAAGGCAGACATAATAACAAGAGTAAACAGAGAATGAAAACTATGCAGTAAAGAAAGAGAGAAACTGAAGAAAGCCAGTAAAACGGGTGCTACTGATGAGACAAAAGGCCTTTAACTCCACACTGTTGCGAAATATGGTATATGGCGAGTCTCAACACCCTCATCTCACTCACTCACTCACTCACTCACTCACTCACTCACTCACACACACACACACACACACACACACACACACACACACACACACACACACACACACACACACACACACACCGCTCGCTGGTGCAGTGGTAACGTTCTCGCTTGCCAACTGGTGGACGGGAGTTCGCGCCTCGCTCAGGTTGCGAAAAGTTTCACTGACTAAGTGGGTGATTACTGTCCCCCTTGAGCAAGGGGACGGGTGTGTGCGTGTGTGAAGGTCACAGCCTTGCCCTTAGATCGGACTATATGAGCTCTCAGCTCCCTTCCGGGAGGGTAAAAGCTGACCATCACGACCATCAAGTGATCCTGACCGACCCGGTGAATTATAATTACACACAAGCACGCACGCACGCACGCACACGCACGCGCACACACATGCACGCATGCACGCACGCACACACACATGCACGCATGCACGCACGCACACACACATGCACGCATGCACGCACGCACACACACACACATGCACGCATGCACGCACGCACACACACACACATGCACGCATGCACGCACGCACACACACATGCACGCATGCACGCACGCACACACACACACACACACACACACACACACACACACACACACACACACACACACACACGCACACGCACACGCACACGCACACACGCACACACACACACGCACACACGCACACACACACACACACACACACAAGAACCGTACATTACAGTGTCGAATAAGTACACTGTTCAGAGTCAACAACTGTGCAGTATTAAAGCATGCTAGGAGTAAGTCCAGCTCACCTCATGTAAGACGCTGATTTTGCAAGAGAGGTAATGTGATCTCTCCATGAAAGATCGAGAGAGAGAGAGAGAGAGAGAGAGAGAGAGAGAGAGAGAGAGGGAGGGAGGTAATGTGATCTCTCCATGAAAGATCGAGAGAGAGAGAGGGAGAGAATGAGAATCAGAAACCAGGTGTACCATAATAAATGTGTAATTGTAAACCTTGCCCTGTGTCCTTGGCCTTTTACGAACTGATCTCAAACTGGAGTCTATTCACCCTCGCCTGACCTTCAATCCTTCCACCAAATTTGACCCATGTCTATTCAGAACTGTCGCGTTATGTGGACAAATCCTTGACCTTATGCTGTGACCTCGATCTTTGGCTGATGGTTCGCAAATCTCAATAAGTTCATCTTTTGCCTGACTTCAGAACTTCCACTAATTTTGATCTAAATTGGATCAAAACCGATTAAATTGAGCTTACCTCATGACTCTGATCTCTGACCTACTTTTCTTAAAATAAATAAATAAAAAGCATCTCCCCTCGCTTAACCCTCAACCTTTCTACCAAATAGGATCAAAATTGTCTAAGTTACATTGTTCACACACACACACACACACACACACACACACACACACACACACAGGGCAAGACAATACCTTGCAGTATTACATGTAGCCTATATGAGTGCGATGATGATGATGGCGATGATGATAATCTAAATGATGATGATGATAATAATAATAATAATAATAATAATAATAATAATAAATAAATAATAATAAATAAAAATAATCAAAAAACAAATAATAATAATAATAATAATAATAATAATAATAATAATAAATAATAATAATCATCATCATCATAAATAATAATAATAATCATCATAAATAATAATAATAATAATAATAATCATAAATAATAATAATAATAATAATCATAAATAATAATAATAATAATAATCATAAATAATAATAATAATAATAATCATAAATAATAATAATAATAATAATCATCATAAATAATAATAATAATAAATAATAATAATAATAATAATAATAATAATAATTATTATTATTATTATTATTTCACTACTGTCGCAGCGACTACATGCTGAACACCATGAAAAGCGGATGGAAAAGTGATGGGTGTCGTCATCAGCACAGTGGGCAGGGTTAGATGAACAGCTTAGAATGTTGCTGATGAGGAGGAGGAAGAGAACAGTACAAACGACAATATTCTGAATTTGGCGATAAGTAAACAGTGCAGATATTTATCAGAATTTGGCTGGACGTCCACAGCCTGAATGATAATCCAAAAGTGTTAATATGATAAGCACAAGAATAACAACGCACATACAGAACAATAATATCCGACATTTTCTTCAGCCGCTGTCAGTTTTTGGACTCTGAGGAAAATTTACCGGAAGAGCTGCTGGATTTTACAATAACGATAACTTATACACACTCTGACCTAGGTAGCACGAAAAGCGATAACAGGAAACTAGGGCTTGCATACTCGCCGGCCAAGGAAGATCCCAAGCACCTATTCTTTACCGATTTATTTCCGAATACGGTTGGCCAATATAATATGGACGATACTAATTCAGAGCATGATGATATTAGAACCCACTTAAACAACGCACAATGGGGGGGGGAGGTGTAATAAGCAAAATAAATCCTTTAGGAAGAGGTGTTAGGGAGCTTCTTAACCCGACGGCAATACGGACTCTCTACAAACTGGCTTGTTTACTTCAGGTCTTAGTAAATACCTATATAATCCGTCATTTCCTTGCTCAGTGGAACCGCTTGATCTATACAGCATTTTTGTGTGCAGTTGGAATACTGATCTGTCCAGTGAAAGGGCAATGGAAAATGCAAAACCGGTGGGAGATTTAAAAAAGAATAATGGGGTACGGGTCTAACTGAATGAATCAATAATCCTTTCGATCCCACGCACATATGTACAAAGGTATAATATTCAGGCCAAGTCCAGACCGTTTCATTCAGGTGATGGGAAATTAAGTATTCTATGAGGCACTTCAGACATTTTTTCAACCCTCTGACACTAGAATTTTCCCCCAGCTGAATAAAATCGTCTGTTGGTACCTGAGAAAAAATCTTAGTGCGTCCATTGAAGGTAAATGCGTTAATACAGTGCTATGGGGAAATTATGACTTAGCTTAAATAGGGAAATAATGGTGCATGAACAAGGGTAATACGGGAGGAATAGTCAGTGGGAAAAGGTGAACAAGAGAAGACTGATGGAAAAGGAAGGAAAAGTTAATACGGAAAAATCATTAGGAAAAAACAAATATTAGCCAGCTGATGGGAATACTAATACTAATACTCCAAACGCAGACTAGATGCATTGAGGAATAAGTTAAAACAGGAATAATGTTTTTAAGACAACACAGGTCCAGGAGTCAGTGGCTGTATTATATAAGATCTGATTTCACATGGAACCTGATATTCACTCAACCTTGCCTCTCAACCAGCTCTCTACCTACCTGCTTACCTACCCACCTTCCCACCGATCTATTTACCGTTTCACTTACCTACCTACTCGCCTACCTACTTACCTGCCTACATACCTACGATCTGTCAGTCTACCTGTCGCATATCTACCCATCTCTCTCTCTCTCTCTCTCTCTCTCTCTCTCTCTCTCTCTCTCTCCTCAAAATCCTTTCTCTTACTGTCACACCCCTTCTCTTAACAGGTGACACAGGAGACTTCGCAATGCCTCTTCCTTAGCGATTTATTTTCCTTCCTACACCTTACTTTCTCTTATACACTGTGCTTCAATACCATAGCAAAGGATATTAAAGTTTATCTATCTGTCTACCTATAGCCAGATCCCTTAATTCCGTGAGGGGTGGCCACAAACAAAGAGCCTCCACATCATTCTCTCCTCTACCATTAGCTGTCTTTTCTCCAGCTCACACACCCCTCTCTCACGTATCTCTCCACTCCATTCCTCTATCTCATTCTAGTTCTTCCCCTCTCCCGTTTCATTTCACCTTACTCACATACACTCTCATTTCCATCCTCTACTGCAACAGAGAAAAATGCTGAGGAAATTAAGCTCCGAAATCTCCAAAGCTACTTAGAATATGATCCCTTTACCCATTTCCATTTTCTTCTCTCCATCCTCATTCATTTTTTTCTACCTTTATTCATTCTCTAGTATCCTATTTTTCCTCTGCCAACGATTTTCCTTTCGACTGTCGTCTCCTTCCCGCCAACTTGTCTCCTTCTCTACCATTCTTAATCCCATCTCTCCCACTCCCACTTCCTTCTCTTCCTTCCCCTCCAGCCCAGCCCTTCACTTAGCACAATCATTATCACTTCACTCTTAATGGAGACGAATGGGGACAGCATGCAACAGTACGCAGGCATTAAGAATCTCCCATGTTTCTATATTTGCCACCGAGCATCTCCCCTAACTGCCAAGCATCACCCCTGTTTGCCTACATCAATCTCCCCTGTCTACCAAGAATCTCCCCTGCAACCAAGAATCACTCCTGCGTACCTGCTTCAGTACACCAAGAATATCCCCTGCCTACCAAGTCTCCCCCCCCCTAAATACTAAGAATCTGCTATGCCTACTTACATAATCTGCCACCAAAAATCTCCTCTTTCTTCCATATAGTAAGGTGTTTAGCGGCTGTGTGAATAAAATTAATAATCACAAGTAATTCTGTCACAGCGGAAAATATATGATATGAAGTGTTTGGTAGCTTTATGAATGAAGACTACTGTATATACAAGCAATCATATTAAAAACCTCAGCTTGGGAAAATTTTCAGAAACTGTAAAGTGTCAGGCAGCTGGATGAGTCAAGACAAAGGGATACACAACCAATCCCATCTACACCTAAAGCTTGGGAGACTTTATACATACGGCGGACCCAGGCGGGGCAGTGCAAGGGCGTGAATCATGTGACGCGGGAGTTTCGTTTAGGAAGATGAGCGACGCAGGAAGGATGCAATTCACAGCCGTCACGTATACAGCTCCTGACAACATCACTCCACGTTTTACCAGAACCTCATTGAAACTCTTACACAATATTCTGAGACATCCATTGGGCTCGTAAGATTGCATTACTGAGTTTCAAAAGTCATCGTTCGGTGTCTCGCTGTTTATCGTTATGAGGTGAATCAGTATTTATGTCCCCGACCCCACCTCAATCCCGCCTTTGACGTCACACTTCTGGCTTTCAGTGACCAGATTTCCTCTCCTACATGTTTTCAAAGCCGAGCCTCTTTGGTAACTTCGTGGATATTAAGAGAGATATACAGTTGTCCTCTTCATCTTACTCGTTTATCTTACTTGCAGTTAAGTCCACAAGTCATAAAAGACTGACCATTAAAGTTTCATTACTAACTATAAAACTAATTTACTAATATCCCCCAATTAGCTGTATAAAGACTTGCCTGCTCTAGTGGATGAAATATTTTGAACACACTGCCGACATACAAAATACACTTCACAGACAATCCACCTTCGTAATGCAGCTCCCTCACACAATACATTTTTTTTTTTTTAATACAAGAAAGAAGGAACCAAAGACCAGGTGTCTGCAAGATTGTTCCCTCCAAGAAAATATACCTCACTCCCACAGCACAGACAATCCCTCAGCATGACAACTACTGTACAGTGATCTCCGGGAGCGCTAGGCTGAAGTGACCGGTATCCAGCAGTCCATCGGGTTCACGTACACTTGAGCTTGGAACAACAACAACAACATCAACAACATCAACAACAACAGCAACAACAACAACAACAACCAATCCCTACACCCTCCCCCCAGTTCACAGTACCGGTTGTGTGAAGATGTGATATAGTCGAACACTCACATTCTAGATGGCATGAGAGAATTCCTAGCATCTCATTTTTAGCAATTTATCCCGCATATTACACTTCAGTATCCTCCTATGTTACTGATGCAAAGTATTTCGATGATGAAACTGCGTAAATCACATAGACGATAATGTTAGGGTTTAATATGCAAAACAAATCGCCAATGAAGAGGTGCTACGGCCTATACTACGCAGATCCACGGAACCGTAAGGCACAGCAGGCATAGGGAAGAGCATGCTAACAAACACCATATCGGGGACGTAACATGAGACTAACTTGTATGCCAACTGGAAGGTGGAAATTACGCAAAACCTCTTCCTTAGCGATTTATTCTGCATATTACCTTATTAATAATCCTCTCCTGTGTTACTGTTACAAAGGAAGTCGATAAGAAAATGAATAACAGAGAGAGAGAGAGAGAGAGAGAGAGAGAGAGAGAGAGAGAGAGAGAGTGGAGCGGTGGCATGAAGTCTCCTACGGTATATCACTCCATAAAGCCAGCCATTATCAACGTCAATGCACACCACCTGTTGATGCCAAAAGCAGCTGTGACGTGAGCCAACGGGGACCAAGGAAGAGGAAAGAAGGGAAGGAAAGAAGGAAGGAGGAAGAGGAGGAGGAGAAGCGTACGCACGAGTGAGTGAGTGTGTGTGTGTGTGTGTGTGTGTGTGTGTGAGTGTGTGTGTGTGTGTGTGTGTGTGTGAGTGTGTGAGTGTGTGTGTGTGTGTGTGTGTGTGTGTGTGTGTGTGTGTGTGTGTGTGTGTGTGTGTGTGTGTGTGTGTGTGTGTGAGAGATAGAATGAGTGTAGGCGTGTGTATGTGAGAGGCCACATGTCATACACTCTTCATTACACTAAACCGCTTTTCTCCGGTACAAAGATGTTTTTCGGGAGGGAGGGTGAGGGGACGGGAGAGTGAGGGGATGGAGGGTAATTTCAGCTGATTTTTTCTCCCCTTAAGAGTGATTCCTTGTTCTGGCGTGGCTATTGAAGACTACATCTAGCCCCTCCAATTGAGTTATGAAGGGGTTGATGGGGAGTGTATGTAACCCCTCCAAGTTCGACACTCACCCCTAAGCTGAATAAAATCGTCTGGTGGCAGCAAGAATAAAATAAAATATGCTTCATCGTATTCAAGGGTTGAAGAAGGAAGCTGGTGAGGTGAAGGGGCCGTATTCTCGTCGACTTGGAAGCTCACGTAATCCCTGTTCATCAGCGATTTATTCTACACATTACACCCTACTACCATCTTCTATAATACTGATGCAAAGTACGTCAAGAAATGAAGCAATAACAGGTAACACACAGGAGAAAACAAAAGTATATTGGGCAAGATGTATCAGTATATAACAAGAGCTACAAATTCACACAACATATCAAGTGTCACGGTGAAGGTGAGAAACAGTGTCCAATATTGTGTGTAGGGCCATAATTCAAGATAAGATAATAATACGTGATGCCTCGTAACATCTCTTCCTTAGCGATTTATTTTGCCTATTACATTTTAACATCTCTCGCTTTACCTCTTTTTAATAGGGACATTATTTTGCATCAGTAACACACACGAGAATATTAAGGTGCACTGTGTAAAATGAATCGTTGAGGAAATTGTGCAACGAAATATCCAAACCCATTTGCAATACGAGCCATATTATGAGTGAAATGAGTCGTGGAAAAGAAGGTTGTTTTTTTGATAATTCTGAACAGCTAAGTTATCACTGGAAAGTTTGGGGGTAAATTGTTTTCTACTTCAATTGTTTTTGTGTTGTGTCATTTGGGTTTGATTTGCTGAAGTGATGAAGCTGAATAGTGTGTGTGTGTGTGTGTGTGTGTGTGTGTGTGTGTGTGTGTGTGTGTGTGTGTGTGTGTGTGTGTGTGTGTGTGTGTGTGTGTGTGTGTGTGTGTGTGTGTGTGTGTGTGTGTGTGCGTGTGTGTGTGTGTGTGTGTGTGTGTGTGTGTGTGTGTGTGTGTGTGTGTGTGTGTGTGTGTGTGTGTGTGTGTGTGTGTGTGTGTGTGTGTGTGTGTGTGTGTGTGTGTGTGTGTGTGTGTGTGTGTGTGTGTGTGTGTGTGTGTGTGTGTGTGTGTGTGTGTGTGTGTGTGTGTGTGTGTGTGTGTGTGTGTGTGTGTGTGTGTGTGTGTGTGTGTGTGTGTGTGTGTGTGTGTGTGTGTGTGTGTGTGTGTGTGTGTGTGTGTGTGTGTGTGTGTGTGTGTGTGTGTGTGTGTGTGTGTGTGTGTGTGTGTGTGTGTGTGTGTGTGTGTGTGTGTGTGTGTGTGTGTGTGTGTGTGTGTGTGTGTGTGTGTGTGTGTGTGTGTGTGTGTGTGTGTGTGTGTGTGTGTGTGTGTGTGTGTGTGTGTGTGTGTGTGTGTGTGTGTGTGTGTGTGTGTGTGTGTGTGTGTGTGTGTGTGTGTGTGTGTGTGTGTGTGTGTGTGTGTGTGTGTGTGTGTGTGTGTGTGTGTGTGAGTGTGAGTGTGTGTGTGTGTGTGTGTGTGTGTGTGTGTGTGTGTGTGTGTGTGTGTGTGTGTGTGTGTGTGTGTACCCGCGCGCTTTTTAATGTAACGGTGAAGAGGAGAAATGCCTTACCTTTTATCGGTAAGTAATTACAGAAAACTGGAGAGAGGGAGAGAGAGAGAGAGAGAGAGAGAGAGAGAGAGAGAGAGAGAGAGAGAGAGAATTATTACAACACACACCTACAAAAACAAAACTCCGATAGACAAATTCACGGATCACTTTTTTCACTTCCCCTCACTCTGCATTCTATGTCACCAGGCCGTACTTTTCTTCCGGAAATTGAAGGCGAAGAGGAGAAGGAAAAAGAAGAAGAAGAAGAAGGAAGAAGAAGAAGAAGGAAGAAGAAGAAGAAGAAGAAGAAGAAGAAGAAGAAGGAAGAAGAAGAAGAAGGAAGAAGGAAGAAGAAGAAGAAGAAGGAAGAAGAAGAAGAAGAAGGAAGAAGAAGAAGAAGGAAGAGGAGGAAGAAAAAGAGAAAGAGGAAAATGAAGAAAAGAGAAAGAGGAAAAGGAAGAAAAAAAGAAAAAGAGGAAGAAGAAAAAGATGAGGCAGATGATGATGACGAAGAAGAAGATAAGGACGAAGAAGGAGGAGGAGGAGGAGGAGGAAAAAGAAAGAAAGAAAGAAAGAAAGAAGAAGAAATGGAAAAGAAACAAGAAAAATCAGCACCTCCGGTAGGTTTCAGCTTTATACCTTCATTTTGTATTAAGATTTTATTAACTAACTCAAACTGACTCGTAAATGAATGTGAAATAACTGACTGGAATATACAGTGTTCATTAATGCAATGAAAATACGCAAAAAATAGGAATAAAAAAGTGCAATGACAACTAAGACAAAATCAATCTATCTGTTCCACCGTATCTATTTCATATTTCGAGCATGTCCTTAAACTTCCTCTCTAAAGCATCATATCAAAAAGCATCATTTATTGGCACAGAGACCTATCAAACCTTTCTCAGTTTAGGAATAGTAACCAGCAGAGGAAAGTGAGAGGCAAAAAGAGGTGAAATATTAGGCAAACTTTTGTCAGCGACTGTACATATTAGGTACCATGATACAAGTAGGGCAAATTTCCGAATACATACAGTATACAGGGTGTCCAGCGTTATTTATTTATTTATTTATTTTTGGGGGGGTGAAGAAACTTCTTGAGATTATTCTAGGGCTAATATTCAGTAAAATAATGTTATATCAATACGGGTCTAATTCTCAACTATTACAGAAGGACAATTACTGATTACCTTAGGGGCGATAATGATCTCTTTCAAAATTAACTCATGTGATCACCAGTAATTGTAGTTCCATTGAGGTTTAAAATTGTACTCATGTTGACATAGCATTTTTTCTTACTCATAATTAGCCACAGAAGCACCTCCTGAAGTTTCTCAATAATCTCGAGGGACATTTTGTATATATGAATGATGATCGTAAACGTGCCAGTGAGCAGGCAGGGGGTACGTAAAGCCAACAGAGCACAGTGGAGAGCAAGACAACCAACTGTTCTAGCGATGAAGCAACCAGGAGTGTGCAAGAATGACTGCTTTTTATTCGCCACACCCTTCACGGTCTGTGGATACCTTGTTGCTAGATTAGTGTTTATTTTTCGTTAGATTAGACCGGACTGGCACTATCTCAAGCTTGCACCATTTCAGATAAATTTGCTGTTATAACAATAGAGGTATTCACAATTGGTTTAATCCATTCTCTGCATCTTGCAATCCTTTTTTTTTTTATCCTGATATGATTCTATTTGTTTCAGGAAAATCCGCAGCAGCACTCTGTCTAACTTAACCCATATGCTCCAAAACGTTTCGCTTTGTTTTACTTACTATAGGATCAGTCAGCTGAGGAAAACAATGCAGCACAAGAGTTAAGCTAGGGTCCTGTACCACTACTATACCTTCAACCTGAGAAAAGTAAATTAGGCAAAGCTAAACTGGGACAGTTTACTTGTATGGCAAAGCAAGTTAAGCTGCACGGTGTTATATCTGAGCAAGTTATGAGACTGTTAAGGAAGCGTTCTATGCAGCATTGGAGGTTGTTGTGCCTCTTCCTTTGTCATTGTTTATATATATTAACTAACATTTTCTTGAATCTCGTTTATATCTCTTTAGTAGATATACTTTGTATTAAGAGTATACGGGGGAGTTAGGGGTGTAACGCTGAAAATAATTCTCTGAGAAACAGAAATTACGAAATCTCCAAAGCTAGTTAGAAAACGCCCCTGAGCTATACGATGTTCTGGGAGGAGCTACATAACCAAATTAACATGCTACGAGGCCGGGATCTGTGTGTTTAAGGTGTCAGCACGAGACGGTGACACTAAGCAGGATCACGCTGGCAGTATTGTGTAACTCTATAGCCCTCAATTCCTGTTCCCAGCCAGTCACTCAGTCAGTCAGGCCTGCTCAGCCAACCACCCCCGCTGCTGCTGCTACCCGCCAGTCAGGATCGCGTGGTGGTGGAGGGCAGCAGGGCACCGCAGGGCAGAGCACCTCCCGTATTCATAACCCTCCTAAGATTAACTTGTGCATACACCAAACATTTCACAACCATATCAAAGTGGACATTAGATTCAGTTTTGTAAGACTGTTTGCATATTCGTCTGCCTCCACGGGTACAATTACCAGACTCTTCACGATTATATCAGAGTGAAGGGCAAATTAAACTGTTAGACTGCCTATATGTATACGTCTGACTTCACTCATGCAATTACCAGGCACTTGCCGATCAAATTAAAGCGAATATTAAAGAGATATTTTTTTTTAATCTGTGAAAAAAGTTAACTGCTACAGAAACCTGTTTATCTTATATACTGCTTAGAATCCTTTAAAATATGACCCCAGCAGGGCACCTCTGTTATGTCCTGCCCCTCCTTCCCTTCTACTGCGTGAGAACAGTGCCATAAAGCGAAGAACAGAATGGAGAAGTAAACAGTACGACAGTGTAAGAAGCAAGGAGATTATGATGCAGGAGAAATAAGCAGCAGGAGTAAAAGGCAGAAGTGCAAAGCAGAAGCGGTAAAAAGCAAGAATAGTAAGCAGCAGAAAGGGGTAGAGTGCGACCGTGTAAAGACCAGGAACAAGATGAGAGGACAGTGCTAATTGCTCCTCGACTAATGTGCCTAAATTATGTTTGTCGTCTCAATAACCCGCAGTGTGGGGCGTGGGAACTCGTATAATTTTAGATAAACAGTGAATTTATGCCTAAATGAGTTTTGCCATTAATACAAGTGATGGTGGGGACGAAGTGAATGACACTGAAGAGAAGCAAACCTCACAATCGACAGCTAAAGAAAAAATAATTAGAGTCACATTCGACAGCTTGAACAAAAAAGACGACCACATCGAAAGCTAAAGAAAACATAAGCAGACTCACAATTCGACAGCTTGGGAAAAAAGCATACCCCATATTCGACAGCTAAAGAGAACGTGAGCAGACTCACACTCGACAGCGGGAAAAAAGGCAGATCCCACATTCGACAGTAAAGGAAAGCTAAGGAAACCCAAATTCAACAGCAAAAGAAAAGCTAATGACACCCACATTCGACATCTGAGTGACATGAAAATAAACAAAGCCACATAGGACAGCTAAAGGACACAGGAGTCGACTCGGCGCCATCCGAGACACTGATCGGCCGCGACCAGACAGAACCTGTGTGTGTCGGTGTGTGGCAGGCTCCCCAACAAACAAACAAACAAACATCACAGCACAACACAACAAAACATAAGCATAAACACAAACACATACACAAACACAACGCATCCAATTATCCCCCCCTCCCCATACACACACAGCGCCGAGCAAGAGGACTGTCAACAGGTTAAAGTAAGCAACAGGTGGGTTGCCCTTGTTCACCATTAGTAAGTATAAACAACTTTTTAGGGTACTTATTTTACTTAACCAATGTTCTTCTGTACTCCCAGGTTTGTCGTTTGTCCGTAGTTTCTCATCCACATATTCCGTATCAAATTCCGTGACATTCTGCAAGATGACTAAGTGAATTCTACGGTACACTTATTATCCCCCGTTAGTTCATTGCAACACGAACATCTTTAAAATAAACTATCAAAACAACTTTCCCATGTTTAAGCAATTCGGGACAGTTCTTCATATATCAGCCCTCTATGTTTTTCTATTCCACATTAGGTATTACATTCAGGCCCAATCAGTTTTATTCTGGCGAGGGAAACCAGTAGCAACAACGGGATCAACTTTTCACTCTAATTACGTAGTTTTTCTTTCATTCCAGCTACTTCCACAGGCTTTTAGTCAGACTTTTTGACCCTAAGAGGTTAGATATGGCCCAGATTAATCCATTCATTCTTCCTAAACTGAATAAAATCGCCGGGTAGTAGAAGGAACACAATACCAAATATGTCACGGGATTGAAAAGTTTAAATATTAACAAAGCAATTATCTTTACCTACAGCTCACTCATTTTAAATTGATGATTTTCGTCCTTTTGTGGCCTATTCCCCGTAGCCCCGTGGCAGAATAAGATAATACCACGGCCCTATATCCCTTTTATTAACACTTCTTCGTAACTAGCACCATTTTCTAGTGTTAATCTCGTGTCATAATTGAGCAATGAAGATGGTGAGTGGCAGTTTTACGCCCGCTTAAGATGAACAGAGTATAGTGCTGTTGGCCTCGTTCTCTCAAAATGTGAATCGTAGCCAACCCCTTGATTCACATTAATGTCATACAGAGCTAAAATATCACGTAGCGATAATTCCAGCGTATACGAGTATCGGCTTCGGCTACTATGCTTGACCCTACCATGCAATCATCCAAGCGTCTGATAATCTTCTCATATTATGTGACTTCGTAAGCTTGCCCACTTAACCCCTTCAGTATTCATTAGTTTTCTTGCTACCTTCAGACGATTTCATTAAGCTTTAGGGAGGCTTCTCAAAATAGAGGGTTAGATATTATCATTCACCGATTCCTTCGCTACAAAAAGTCTCCCATACACTAAAACTATTGAAATAGTTTAGTGGTAGTAAGAAATAACAGACAATGATTAATTTTCATATACCCTTATAAAATGCGACTCCGTTAGACATCCCCTTTAAAAACGACAGAAAATGGAAGACAAGGGAGTGCCACATTGAATTTCAGTGCTCAAGTGGAACAGCGAGTGGAGTGTGTACGCTCTGAGAACTTTAACAGTATTATTAAGACCGAAAAGGCCAAGTGGAGGCACTTTTTTTTTTTCTTGTCAATTTCTGAATCAACTAACGAAAATGGACCGCTCCTGGTTTCTCCATATCGTATCTGGTTTCACTCTGTAATGTGGGATGCAGGCTAATAAAATAGATTTGTCCTTAGAATTCCCTACATGACCATCAGTAATTTAGAACTTAACTTGCATCTTCCCTCGTGTGCTAGTTTTAATAACACGTATCTGCTTGACTCGGGGCTTGATTGTGTTGGACTTGATTGTCTTGGAAGTTGATTGTCTTGGCAGTCGAGCGTCGTAGATTAGATTATCTTGGGAGCTGAGTCTTGGGAACTGAGTATCTTGAGAGAGGACTGTTTTGGAAGAGGAGTGTCTTCGTACATATTACCTTAGATACAGACTGTCTTGTGAGGAGTGTCGTAGGAGATTATTGTCTTAGGAGATGGAGTCTTGGAAGATGAGTGTCCTGAAAGTTGATTGTCTTGGGAGAGGACTATCTTGAAAGCTGACAGCCCTATTATCAAAACTGCGTGAGAGAAGGTGTAAGTGGGCCTCAAATTTTTGATGAGTTTAGCATGCATCCCGTATAACAGAGTGGAGTCGGCAGTGATATAAAAACAAGTCAGACATGTACTATTACCACATGCTTCAGAAATTCTCGGAAAAAAAACAGAAGAAAGAAAGAAAGGCTATGTGCACTCCTTCGCGCTATAAGTCTTGGGAGCTGAGTACGATGGGAACTGGGTATGTTGGAAGCTGTGTTGGGAGTTGAGTGATTTTCTTGGGCGACCAGTGCACTGGGAGAAAGAAGGTGAACGCAGAGAAATGAGGTGGGTGAGTGCGTGAGACAATAGCGTTCAGTCCACGGCGCCACTTATGTCCTACTTAAGTGGTGGTTAGATTCTGCTTCACTTTTGGTAACGGGCTCAAATCGGCTACACATCTTCTCCCATCTTTCCTTTAACGCTTACATATTTAACCAATCTATCTTTCAATCCCTCACCCAGTCGACTCACTCTGTATGTTGTTAGTAATACTACTGCGCAATGTTCTTCAGCTTAGACGCAACTCTTTTCGAAGTGGACGGGTTATATGAGGTCAACGTTAACCTCTTCACTGCCAGACACCATTCCAAAATTCAGTGAAATCATTTGAAAATTGCTGAAGTATACGGTACTGAATTGATACGTAAATGTTGTGACGAGGTTAACGCCCTTGAATCCGGTGCCGCAATATTTTTTTTACCTTATTCCTGCTACTTCCAGACAGTTTTACTCGAATTAGAAGACACTTTTTTTTTTTTTTGTTAATGACAATGAAAACTCTCCCCTTTCATATCGAAAAATCTCTGCTAGGCTGAATAAAACCGTCCAGCAGCAGCAAGAATAAAATAAATAATACGTCAACGGACTGAAGAGAATAACTCCTCAAATACGACGACTTCTTCCGTACTGTATTCTTGCATCTGCCATACGCTTTTATTCAGGATAGGGAAGGCCTCCCGTTGCGCAGGGATTAAATATCATCCATCCATCCACCTTTAGATCTTATCCTTCTCTGTCTGGGACGTTGGTGCCCAGCGTGCTGCAGTTTGGAATTTCGTCTGCTAATGTGGAAAAACAAATGAACGACGAACATGGACGGGGACAGACGGATGTCATTCCACACTAACGTGGAATTTTTCTCCACACTACTAGTTCACGTTATTTTTTATGAATATGGGGGATTTTGTCATGGTTGGGTGACATTACATATATCGATACTCAGATATTTCACAGTTAAACTAATGAATATGTAGCGTTTGTCTATAGTACTGTCGTTTAAAATAAGGAACAATACATCGTGGAACAGCCAACCAGCACCCACCCGGTGATTTCATTATTTCTTGCTGAAAAAATTACTTAATTTTTCACAAGACAAATGCCAGCCATTAGCAGGCCTCACTATGAAATAGTAATGAACTACCAAAATTATGTGAACCGAGTACTAGAAATCTTGGATGTGGATAAACTTACTCGTCCCTTGGTTGGTTATTTATTAGCATTTTTTTTTTTTTATGCGAGGAAGAAGGAACCAAAGGCCATGAGCCCGCAGTAACAGTTCCCTCAAAGAGAAAAACAAAATACAATAGAGAGCCAAATTCAAGATCCGATCATTTTGAGATGCCTGGACACACTACGTTTGAAAGACTGGAGATCATAGGCAGCAGGAAATACAGACAGAAGGAGACAGTTCCAGAGCTGACCTGTTGCATAAATGAAAGACTGAGAGTAACGGTTAACTCTTGCATTAGAGAGTTGGACAGAAAAGGGATGAGAGTTTGCTGCCAGACGGGTGCTACGCGCCCGTCGTAGAGGTGGAGGAATGCAAGCAGACAGTTCAGAGGAGCAGTGACCATTAAAGTAGCGATAGAAAAGAGATAAAGATGCAACAGTGCGGCGAAGAGACAGAGGTTGAAGGGAGTCAGTAAGAGGAGGAGAGTTAATGAGACGAAAAGCCTTTGGTGAATTATTAACTATCATAATTGTATAAAGTCCTTACACTTAAATCATAATAGGCCTGACATAATTACCAATCCCCTCACTCCCACTATTCACAGTACGACATATTTTATGGTAGTTGTACCAGCAACACATCCTCTGTCATCCTGGCCACTAAACGAGAACGTGTGGAAAAATGACGTCACAACCAGCGTGGAATTCACGGCAACTTTGCGGGCCAGGCCTAGGCAGATTAGTCCAGACATTTAAGGCGAAAGTGACCAGTTCCTTGACACTCGCCTTAGGAATGAGAAATATACTCCAACAGCCACTTGGATCTGAATATTTATAGGTCAACTCCCATTCCAGCACCTTGGCCAACTAGACTACCGGACGGCCATTAATTGCTTAGATGGTTACCACCCAACGTTGTTAAAACGTTTCGGGAAGTACAAGATATTATTTGCTTCTCACTCAGTATGGAGTCACTAAAAGACAGCACATCATTAAGTGAGTGGATGGTGTGTGGACACCATTACGTTTTATTTTATTCTCATCACCACCAACCGATTTTATTCAGCCAGAGGGCAACCCTGGTAATGATTTTTTTCTCTCACTCTTTCTCACCTACTTATCAAAAAAAGATATTGTATTTTCCGCACACTAGAAATTATTTAATCTTAACATTGACGCCATTATTTATATATATGGCGTTTCCTACTTAGGCATTACATTGCGCGCGCACACGCACGCACACACACACACACACACACACACACACACACACACACACACACACACACACACACGCACACGCGCACACACACACGCGCACACACACACGCGCACACACACACGCGCACACACACACGCGCACGCGCACACGCGCACGCGCACGCGCACGCGCACGCGCACGCGCACGCGCACGCGCACGCGCACGCGCACGCGCACGCGCACGCGCACACGCACGCGCACACGCACACGCACACGCACACACACACACACACACACACACACACACACACACACACACACACCAAAATCTACTACCCGTTTTCAGCATCTCGATCGCTAGGATAATATGATCACGTGTAAACCCTTCTTGATGATGATGATGACGATGGTGTGTAAACCCTTCTTGACAGTGATGATGACGATGGTGTGTAAACCCTTCATGATAGTGATGATGATGGTGGTGAAGCGATTCCTTGTAAGACCACAGTAATAACGAGGGTGATGAAGATGGTGATGAGGACAGCGTGGTTACGATACCGTGCTCAGTTAAACACCCCTTTTACGACACAGCACGAATATGCGTGACGAAGCTGGACAAAAACATGAGGAATATGGCATTTGAAACTGAGAAGGGAAAATTAGTGGGTCGTCAAGAGATAACACGAACTACTCAGTCTAATTCTCTCTCTCTCTCTGTTAACCGCACATGAAACTGCTCATACACTTTTTATTAATATGTAATGATAAAAGGGTTACAGGAAGAGTACCTTGAGATGGCCTGGCCATGTGGAGAAAATGAAGATTGAGAGACTGACTGGGAGAATGCATGAGCGAGGTGGTGTGAGTGAGAGGGAAGTAGAGACCGAAGATGAGGTGAAGGGATGGAGTGGAAAGGTATATGAATGAGAAAGGGGTGATCTGTAGGGAGAGCAGCCAAATGGAGGAGGACAGGGTGACATGGAGGTGATTTGTTTGTGGCCACCACTTCCGGAATTAAGGCTTTTGACTACAGGCAGGGAGACTGAACCAAAATAAATTAACTTCGCTATGAAAAAGACATGCATTTGTTCGACTTTTAAATACTTAACCTATCATATTTATAATTATTACACTTTCCGCAATAAAGGTCTAAAATTGAGGTAGATTTCCGAGATGCTTTGGTTCATTTTAAAGATCAAGACCAAATATCATTCTTAAAATACCAGGTAACTTCAAGCTTTTGTTTTCATTTGTCGTCGTTACTATTTATGTAATCCATTTTCATCGATGTTAGTGGAGGAAAGGAGGGGACACTGTGCACTCCAAGTTATATCTATATCTATATCACCCCATATCAGGTCCACTGCAGACCCGAAGAGGTGTCTGAAGGAAGAGCAATTCAGATGAAAGTTGACGTGCTGTATTGGTTATGTCTGTGTGTGTCGGAGTCAGTATGTAACATCGGTAGAACGAACAGGGTGTGATGATATGCTGGCGTATGAAGAGGACACAGCCAGTACCCACTTTAAATGTCCGCCATTGTGTGACTCATGCATTACGAAATGAATACGTGAACAAGTCATCGTAACTCTTCATTGCGTATTGTCTTTCGTTTTCTTTCTTTCTTTTTAACTTGACAGATCCCTAAGACCAGTAAACCCGGATGATGGCAGAGTGTAATGAGTCTGGAAGGTCGATTTGATTAGTAACCAAGGAGACAACTTACTGCCTCATAATTAAGTCTCATAGAATTTCAGGCAACTCTGATTTTACCCTGAAGCTGTGAGAATGGCCCAGTTCCTTCAAGTAATAACAAACTGACTATATAAAAACGTGTCTGTCTATGTTTTTCTATATCAAGTAAACTATTAATCTTATCCTCTGCTCATGTTCCATATTTATTATTTTCTTTTTAACGTCTGTCATAAATCGAATATAATGCTGAAATGACCAACTTTCCCTTCTCTTCAAAGCTCTTCAGTCTTCTGTAGGTTGCCACAATCTCTCTCTCTTTATTGTTTCTTTTCCTGTTGCTTTCTACCCTCCTTCCTTTAATACTGCCTAGTGCTTCTCTTTATACTACTGTCCTTCACCTGCTATCTCGCTATTCCTCCTACAGTCGATATTAGTTCTGACGCTCATATTTTTTTCTCCCTAAATTCCATTATTATTTTCATATTCTCTCCATCATTACTCACTCTCTATTCCCCTCCATTTCCCCTACCTTATTTGTACATAAATAAACAAAAGAGTATGAAGACAGAGGATAAATAAAGGATACATACAGTAAGGTGCCTGGCCGATAATTTCAGCTCTTACCTAACCTCTTCACTACTTTAATTATTTTTTTCATTTACTCTTCCTATCTCCAGACGATTTTTTTCACCTGAGGAGAGACCTTTAGAAGTGGAAGGGTTAGATATAGTTTTAATCAATCCCTTTACCAGCAGCAAAATAAAGTCGTCTGGTGTAGCAAGAATAAAATAAAAACGACGAAATCAAAGTAAAAGAGTTAAAGGATCAAGGGCATGACTACATTAGAGAAGCATGACAAGGGAGCAAAGACGAAGACTCCCGCTTCCTCCTTTCCCATACAGTTGTTCCTTTATTTCTCTCTCACACTCACGCCAATGGCCTCTTTTGCTGCACTTAAGACACTCTCTCTCTCTCTCTCTCTCTCTCTCTCTCTCTCTCACTAAAGGAGTAAAGTCACTGGGGGGTTTAGGAAGAAGGCAGGACAGGAACAAGACCCAGACGGTGAAACAGAGAACAGTGGCAGAAGACAGTGCTATGGTGTATTATTGGCTATCTAATTGCTACGGACTGGCGTTAATTTGAGAGTCCACCCCACCAACTCACTTGCTACCCTTCCTTGCCCTCTCGCCTTCTCCCTTCCCTTTATATCACCCTCCTTCCCTTCACGCCTAGACCCCGTGTGACTGAGAGGCTTTAAGCAGACCCATAAATAACGGAAGGCGGTTTTTAGTGTATGAAATTAACACCAAGGACACGATAAGTGGGGTGTATTCTCGTCTGCTTATGTTTTCGTGTAACTCCTCATCACCAGTTTATCTCTGTACATGGCACATTAATATTTTTCCTTGTATTATGCGTGCAAAGTATATCCTGCTAAAATAAACATGCACGGGAATAGCAAGATGTAGTCAACAAAATCCTGGTATATCGTTTAAGGCTGAGGTGGTAGAAAACCTCCTAAGGTGATTAAAATGCTGTTACATTACTCACTCCCTCAACCAGATGCTGTATACATTTATCGTCGAAAGCCACAGAATATCTTGCCCGATCGTGGAATTTCTAATCGCAGGTTACTATATGTAAAGCATGGCAACAGCAAAATGTTAGTTATGAAAGTTATATCGAGCATTTATTGACAGATTCCCCAGTCCTGGTGCAGTTCTCAGTTAATCCACTACTGAATTTTGTTACCAATCCCAGGCTACTATTGTGATCTAAAATTAAAGTAAAATTAAATAAAAGGACACGCTAAACAGGATGCTAGGTATCACTAGTGTATGGTGTGGTAGGGAAACTGTTGTATTGTCAAAAGAATATTATGGTGGTAGCTAGGTGGGGGCACTCGCTATCCACTCACTCGATGTAGTGCTGCTGTCAGGTGTCTGCCCTTTCCTCCATCCTTCTTTCCTTCCATCCTCTTCTGTCTTCCTTTCCTTCATTCTTTCCATGTCCTTCTGCTTACGGGTAACTTTACACTCCCTCTTCTGTCTTTCTTTCCTTCATTCTTTTCTCTTCCTTCTGCCTGTGGTGACTCTACACTGAGTGACAAGCCAAATGGTTTCCTGTACACCAGGAAAACATTTACTACGCTGGGTGGTAATCATATAACCAAAGTTTGGCGCCTGGTGGTTTAGTGGGTAATTATTGCGCTCCAATCGGATTAAGCCGGTGAAGGTTTATATCCAAGGGGTGGTTGGGGTTGATTGCTCACGTAATGCCACTCAGGGATGAGTGAGACTGGTCACTCATCTTAAATGTCAGGACCAACTGCCTAGGCCAGGGCTCCTACGCTCCTCATGGGGCAATGTAGGAGTGGATGATGGATGGATGGATGGTCGCTAAGCATGTGCAAGACAATAAATGGATGCCTCAGTGAATGGTCCACTACCAGTACCTGAATGAGACTAAGATCCCTGATGCTGCCATGGCTGTTTATACGGATGGGTTTACTGAATGAGGTAGAGTTAGAGAGATGAAACGGAGGCTGGTGATAGCTGGTGACAGGTTGAATAATTCTTATTTGATGTATGCGAATGATATTTTCCCTGCTAATAAACACGGAATCTCTGCAGACTGCTTCAGAGTTGTCCTAAATGTCTGTGAATGCCAAGATCTGAAAGGACATGTTGATACAAGATTAAAACAAAGGTCGATGCAAGAGACTGTTACTCACACCAAGATGTGTTGATGTAGGCCTACGGAGAATGCGTGGAACTGATAGTAGAGTTTAAGTACTCAGAACACTGATAGAAAAAGAGAGAAATTGTGTTGGCTATCGCAGTGTTTTGTTAGTTCATCAATAAACATTTGCTATAATCACGGCGCTAAACTTCCTCCTGGCCAAGCACTAAACTCAAGTGTACTCAAACGCCACTATTAGTCTTCAGCATAGAGCAGGTCTCATCATACCTAAATGTGAACTAAAGCACCGAAAACTTGGCGCTGATCGAACCAAAACATCACAACCTATAACACCAATGTTATCGTCATAACGAGACAAGTGACACATTACCAAGTGTCGCAGTTCCGCCTAACCATACAATGATTTTGATCACATTGAAGTATCGTTATCTACCGAAGCAACCCCTTGATACCTGGTCCAGTTACACAACACATATTAAGGCAACAACGTACACTTCACCAAATAGCCTCGCCCAGCTTAATCTACCATCTATCTTATCGTTACTGGCCTTAGTTAAACTAAATACAACACGATTTTTTTTTTTCTTCTTTTTTTTACTTCAGAAAACTGGCACTCTCTCACAGCCTGAATACTTGTTCATGGTTGCATGAAATTTGATGAGGATTAGTTATTACGCATAAATGAGTCTCCTTGGCTATTTTTGAAAGTAAGCCATCAGTATGACTACCCTTGGCTATCACTTGACCTGAAAGTAGTTAGACGAGTGAAAACACGCGCTGTAGTTACTCTAAATCTGGCACACATTCCTTGCCCGTCTCAAGGCTGAAATTCAGTTTGGTTTTAAACAGACAGCCCGCTCACCCTAGCATCGTTTATGATCACTTACATTAGCTAGCACAGGAGACTTTGTAGTACCCTTTCCTTAGGTATAGATTATGCATGTTAAACGATGACTTCCCCTTTTATGTTACTGTAGGCAGTTCTATTATCGACATGGTTTGCATCAGTGACAAGCAAGATGATAAAAAGATAGATTAGCAGACAAAGGCGATATGAAAGCTCCAAAACCAGCTAGAAATTGACCTTATAAGCTTCTTGTCTTCTCTAATTCCTTCACTACTGTAGATCTGTAATTAGCTGAATAAAATCGTCTAGCAGAATGGGATGAAGGGCTCCCTCCCACGTTGACCTAAATCATCCAGCAACAGCAAGAGTTCTGTTCGGAGCTTAATAAAATCGTCTGAAGGCAGCAAGATTAAACTACGAACCGTCCATATACAAGGCCGTAGATATGGCTGTGTCCTTCAACCGATTCAGTCCGATGACGCATTTCTCAGTTTATTCTTGCTACCACCAATCATTTTATTCAACATACCTCGTAGCATGAAGGTAAATGAAACCTCTAACTTTGTGTGTGTGTGTGTGTGTGTGTGTGTGTGTGTGTGTGTGTGTGTGTGTGTGTGTGTGTGTGTGTGTGTGTGTGTGTGTGTGTGTGTGTGTGTGTGTGTGTGTGTGTGTGTGTGTGTGTGTGTGTGTGTGTGTGTGTGTGTGTGTGTGTGTGTGTGTGTGTGTGTGTGTGTGTGTGTGTGTGTGTGTGTGTGTGTGTGTGTGTGTGTGTGTGTGTGTGTGTGTGTGTGTGTGTGTGTGTGTGTGTGTGTGTGTGTGTGTGTGTGTGTGTGTGTGTGTGTGTGTGTGTGTGTGTGTGTGTGTGTGTGTGTGTGTGTGTGTGTGTGTGTGTGTGTGTGTGTGTGTGTGTGTGTGTGTGTGTGTGTGTGTGTGTGTGTGTGTGTGTGTGTGTGTGTGTGTGTGTGTGTGTGTGTGTGTGTGTGTGTGTGTGTGTGTGTGTGTGTGTGTGTGTGTGTGTGTGTGTGTGTGTGTGTGTGTGTGTGTGTGTGTGTGTGTGTGTGTGTGTGTGTGTGTGTGTGTGTGTGTGTGTGTGTGTGTGTGTGTGTGTGTGTGTGTGTGTGTGTGTGTGTGTGTGTGTGTGTGTGTGTGTGTGTGTGTGTGTGTGTGTGTGTGTGTGTGTGTGTGTGTGTGTGTGTGTGTGTGTGTGTGTGTGTGTGTGTGTGTGTGTGTGTGTGTTATTGTCTCCCATTCAAAAATAATCCGGAAGTAGCAAGAACGAACTAAAAAAAAAAATACATCACCGGACCGAAGCAGTGACAGGCACAAAGGTGAATCGTGAAAAAAAAAAATAATAATAATGTTTATCGGGGATTTTACACTTAATAAACTAAGCACCTTCAGTCCAGTGTTTTTTTTTTTTTTTTCCTTTTCTCTCTCTCTCTCTCTCTCTCTCTCTCTCTCTCTCTCTCTCTCTCTCTCTCTCTCTCTCTCTCTGTCTCTCTTTCTGTGTCTCTGTCTCTCTCTCTTTTTTTGTTTTGTTTTTTTGTTTCCTGTTACAATTGGACGATTTTATTAAGCTATGGCGAGACTTTTCGAACTGGAGGGTTTAGACACAGTTTGTATCAGTCCTCTCAGTACAAGAAATCTGAGTATAATAATGAAAAGAAATACGCCATCGGACTGAAAGGACTGCACCAACTAGCCCTAAGTCTTATAGCACAAATTTAGCAACAACCGGCGAGGATACATTAAAATGGAAGTCTCGATACAGCAGCCTGCCGTGGGAATATGTTGAGGGAATATGTTTAAGCTTACCCTAAAACTACCTCTAATTCCAGAGGCGAAAATAACAAAATATAGACACCCAGCGAGGAAGACAATATGAAAAATAGACAAATCCAGAAATACCAGTCTGTTGAGATTATCTGGTAAGGCAATATATCTACGCCTACCTTGACACTAGTGGTCGTGTTCTAGGTGACTTTGGTGATTTCCTAAATAATTTTCCTTATTGATTTAGTCTGCACATTACGTTTACGCATCTCAATGCATGCTGTTGATGCAAACTAGGATGACAGTAAAACGATATACTGTAGCCTACATAAGAACATAAGAAGAGAGAATAACTGCCGTATGCCAGTTGGCCCGTGCCAGGGAACTCCTACATTGAGTGATTAAACTACTATAATAAGACAAGGATAGCAAACAAGGCTCTCCCCAACCAACCAAACCCTCCAGCCGAAACCGGCAGGAAACCGTAGGAAGAAACACCATGCAGGATAGAAAAAGCGGCGTGGACATCTGATAGGAAAAGAACAATGGTGAATGAGAAAAGAGACTACCGTAATTAAATAACGATACCGCACTCATCAGCATGCATGAGAATGTTAAAATGTAACAGGCAAAGTAAATCATTAAGAGAGAGAGAGAGAGAGAGAGAGAGAGAGAGAGAGAGAGAGAGAGAGAGAGAGAGAGAGAGAGAGAGAGAACTACGAAGCCTCCTGTGACTTCTAGAATACGTCCCTGTAACCCTAATTTCTGCAGACAAGCAATAATACTAACTTGCGACAGAGATATAAACAGCAAATTAATCATCCCAGTCTGCGGCGAGGGTCTGGTGTACGGAAACCTGTCTAAACCTACCCTGAAAGTCATCACATTTTCTATAAGGCAGACAATTGATAAAGAAAATAGAGCCATACACTGTCGCTGGGATGAGGCAGGGCAATGTAAACTAACCCTAAATTCTATTGAGATTAAGTAGCAGTTAATACCACTCAGGTGACTAAGCAAACAAGAACGATACACTGCGACAGAAATATATTTGGGGGAAATATGTTTAAGTCCACCAAAAGCCTAACTCTAATGTCTACGAAGATTAAAACTGAAATATATCCACCTGGAGACAGAAATTATATATAAAGAAAATTTTCGAAATATCAGTTTGTTATTAGGATGTGGTAGATAAATGAAGGTTTGTACGCCTACCCAAAAAGTAAACCTAATTTTTGCAAGGATAAACAAGGAATAAAACCATTTAGCACTGACAGATGAAATGAAAATATTAAGAAGCTGAAAATACTGGTCTTTATTTGGTAGTAGTAGCAATAATATTAGTAGCAGTAGCAGTACCAGTAGCAGTAGTAGTAGTAGTAGTAGTAGTAGAGTAGTAGTAATTATTATTATTATTATTATTATTATTATTATTATTATTATTATTGTTTATTATTGTTGTTACTACCACTACTACTACTACTACTACCACCACCACCACTAGTACTACTACTACTACTACTACTACTATCATTATTTTTTTCTCTGCGGCGGAACGAAGGATGAGACTAACCCTACCCAGCCCTCCGTGAAGATAACCCGACAATACAACCACCCAGCTCACCACCACCCTCCACAGCCTCCCTATTCATCCCTCTATTAATCCACACCACAGCCACCCCGTCACACCAGGCCCAGCGTCACACTTTCCCCTAAGGATCTGCCCCCCCTGACACACACACACACACACACACACACACACACACACACACACACACACACACACACACACACACACACAGTACCTTCCAATTGCTTGACGAAAAGATAGCGGAAAATATCAATCCATCTGAAACAAGCAATCGTAGAAACATACAGGGTTTTCTTTGTAATTCGCCAGTTGTAATTTTTCTTCAGACGGAATTGGGAAGATGGTTGTTTCCTTGACTACGTAACACCTCTTCCTCAACGATTTATCATGCCTACTACAACTATATGTCCTCTTATTATGTCACTGATGCAAACGTTGTCCATAATTAAATAGATAAACACCGAGGACAACAGTGAGGAGTAAAAGGCAAAATAAATCGCTAAGGAAAAAGTGCTACGAAATGTCAACGATAATGACTTTATGGGAACGTCTGAAGGTCGACCTCATTGACCTTGCCTACCCTTCAAGGAGTAGCCATCCTAGACATCAACATTCTAGGTCGCCCTGTAAGTGACATTGAGGGCATCGTGGCATCATTTTCCAGGCGATTTATCTAGCCTATTGCACCTTAACCTTCACTTGTAAGCTGTTTATATAGCTTTAATATCAATATGGCTTTACGGAATAACATACCGGGGGATACTGGGGTGTAACAGGCAGGATAAATTGCTTGCGAAGATGTGTAACGAATCAACTCACCCACTTAAAATATGACCTAATTTGTCTCCTCTAATCCAGTGACGTATTTTAGAGCTAATTTCTGCTACTTCCAGACGATTTTATACGGCTTAGGAAAGACTTCAAACCTGACGACTTAAATATATTCCGCCTTAACGCCTTCCTTACCAGGTGCTCCCCTATCCATAAAAAAGAAAAAATCGACTGTTAGTGGTAAGAATATGGAGAAAACATCGGACGCAGGGGTAGTAACATTTTGGCCCTCGTATCTGAGAACAAAAAGTCTTTCAGGCCAATTATAATATTCCTGTTTCATCTTTTTTGCCACAGGATCATGGGGCATCTTCGACGTTCCGGTTTAACACTACTTTCATCATTTTTCGATTAATTCTGAAGTCTCAACACACTTTATAACTAATTCATTTCATAATTGCATCGCTGCCTGGATATTTATTATAATCAAATGAAATCTTTATACAACATGTACATAAGCAGAGGGATACCGCATTTCGTTTGCAAATAGTCTCTCATAATATTCACATGAATCAAAATTATTTCTCCTTTACTGAAAATACCGTACCGGTACTTACAAAAAATATTATAACTATTTAAACATATATTTCTTGTGACATAAGTACGATTACCGATAACATTTCCATTTCATATTTCTGAGCAATATAGTGAACCAGTACTATTCTGACCTCCCTCCAGTATATTTACTGTGTGTGTGTGTGTGTGTGTGTGTGTGTGTGTGTGTGTGTGTGTGTGTGTGTGTGTGTGTGTGTGTGCATTATATATATATATATATATATATATATATATAAACTCAAACTAATATCTGTCCCACGTTTATTTAAAAAAAAAAAAAAAGTAGAAATATTTAGCAAGACTTTATCTCGAAAACTGAGTTCCAGTGCAGAAGTGAGGGACTCAAACCTAATTCTGAAACTTATCCATCAAACTTCAACTTACTTTACACATTCCAGGTTAAACACCAAATTCTCAAAATTTCGAAACTTTACAAGCTATATTAAACACCAAAGTCTCAACTCGGAAGTTTACCTAACCGATAAAATCACGACAAAGAACAAATCTCTTAACTAATGCTACAACCACCACATACTTGAGGCGCTAATTCACTTTCACTTTAGATAACCTACTTTATATTTTATATATATATATATATATATATATATATATATATATATATATATATATATATATATATATATATATATATATATATAATAAGCGGAAGGGTGCCGTTGTAAGTCTTCTATTTTTTTTATCCCAATAATATTCGCGATTTCATGAAATATTATCGTTAACTGATAATTGTAAATAGATATTCTTGAGTACGATAAACATCATGTAGCGAATATCTAAGCCGTATTGACGAACCACAACCCGTGTGCCTTCCCACTAAGGAAACCGTGTGCTTTCCCGCTCAAGATTCCCCTGATTTCTCCAGTTCTGAAGACGAGCTGGGACAAACATTCTGGAAGTCATCGAGGAGGTGAGATGAAGGGTTGTTCCCAAAAGCAAGGAACACAGAAGAATGGTCTTCGGGGAAAAACGACTGTAAACAAACCCTGAGCACTTGCACATGAAATTCGTTGTCTTTATTTTCATTATGCCAAAACATATTTAACAGACATGGTGATGATACAACTATTTCATGCTTATCCCTCTGTTACTACAATGGTTACCATTTTTAAACGCAATGAAAAATATACTTGTAAGTAAAGTTGTTTTATCGTTAACAAGAGTAGAATCTAAGCCATTTATAGTTTCTGGATGTCGCTAGAGAGACCCACCTCTCCGAACAGTTCCAACCGTGACGTGGGCAGTGACCCCCTCCCCCCCAACACACACACACAATTTCACCCGAAAGTTCTGGCTCGCACTGTGACGCGACGACTGATACAACTCAGTCCTGGTACAACAACATACTAGTAAGCTGGTGAGTGATGCCTGGCACTGAATCGGCTGACCTAAGATAATCGATCGCGCAGAAATTCATCATGTCAGTGACAGGGGAGTTTCTTGGCCTGGCCCCTGGCAGGGTCCGTCCATAACATGAGCAAGATAAGCACGCATTGCACTCACATGCTTGGCATCTTGCAACGCAAGCAAAATGTGGAATGAATAGGGAATGAGGTATTTACTTGGACGTTTTATGAGAGCGAACTAGGTAAGAGAAGGGGAGGTGAAACAGAACGAGATGGAAACGAGATCTTTTCGTTGACACCACAACTCACAGAATGGGGCGTCAGATAATAGATAAGTCGCAGAAGATACACAATATAACAGCCTTGATATACACAAACAGATGGATAGACAGATAGATAGATAGATATGCAGCATATTTACACATACGGATCTTTATATATATATATATATAGAGAGAGAGAGAGAGAGAGAGAGAGAGAGAGAGAGAGCCTGTGTGGTGTAGTGGTAGAGTTTGCGTTTCGTGTCCCGCCAGGGAAATAAACTTTGGGAGTGTTCATCTGGCCACGTACTGCATTGGCGGACACAAGGGATGCTGTGGTTGAACCAGTGTCGCTTATTATGAGTATGCTTGCACCCAGTCGGCTTGCGCGGGCCGATTACACTTGGTTCACAGACTACACACACATCCAAAGCCACTACAATTACACTTACAAGCACTTCTCACCCTACATACAATCTCTACTAAACAGCCTAAGCCACTTGGTAGAGATACATTGGCTGTATTGTCCCGACTTTGGTCAGGATAGGCCGGTCCTGCAGTGGATACTCAAACGGCTGATATATATATATATATATATATATATATATATATATATATATATATATATATATATATATATATATATATATGTGTGTGTGTGTGTGTGTGAAGTATACACCTGTATACATATCCATGCATTATTCTAAGCACTAGACTATCACCACAAATATGCTCCCAGCACTAGGCTATGGAGGTGACTATCCTCTCACATTCAGGTCACTAATCCTTTCCCTCAGAAACTGGGTCACCAGAATGAAATAAAGAACCAATACCAGGTTAGGGGAACATATAAGAGAACGGCTGGGGAAGGTCTTGGAGGAGAGGATGTGTAGTTTGTTCAGAAGAGTGGTATTTATTCCAAAACCCAAATGTGACAACTTAAGATAGCTCATAGAAATATACATAGAACCTGACAGCTTCAGGAAACCTTTGAAAGATACAAGAATATATTACGATACAGAGAAATCACCTCCTAGTTTCACACTGTCGTAGTAACACTCACCCAGCTTATGTAGGGACGGACGTGGGAGGCAGAGACTGGCTTCAGACGAGAATCACTGTGATGATGATGATAATGATGCCTTTTGGATGATAAGACGCACTCTGGGGAAGAATAAAACAGAAGTGGATGAGAAATAAGGAAAGTATTATACTTTGAAAAACTATTATATATATATATATATATATATATATATATATATATATAATACACGACTGCCCCTTTCTCGACAAAACAGAACATAAAATATAATCAACATCATTAACAAACTGGGCTATGCAGCGGCTGCACATGATCAACACCTCAACCTGAGATGCACAAACACTGGTCCACCATGTTCACTAAACAAGCTGTTGTGTATGCCTGACACTCATGCATCATCTGTCAACGTCATTGCTCCTAGACCAGAGCAGGGCGGTGTGTTGTGTTTTTGTGTCAGGTGTGTATACTCGTATTGTTGAGAATGACTGTAAGGGCAGCATATACAGTATATTACGTTTTTAGCTTTTCGTGGTCGGTTTTACATATGTGCGATAGCTCATGTTTTTCAAATTAACTGTGGAATGCTAAAATAATTAAACTGTTCCTCTCTAGATTTCCCCCTCTTTTTATGTACACGTTGTCCTTTCTGTTACACAATCCAGTCAGATACTTTTCTGTTTAGAACAGAAATTTTACCAGTTTTTGTAATCTAAGCACATTACTCATTCACCTCATACTCTGATGGTATTTCCTGCAACCAATCATTTCTTCGTGGCAGTGTCGTACCTATCCTGGCCTCAGAGGCGATGAAGGCTGGGTAAATGCCGATTCACTAGCATGTCAATTTATCTTGGTAAGCGGTCTGCAAGTGTCACTCCCCGCCGTCCTCCTCTGGCCACCCTTACCACTCTCTCACCCTACCCCCACTTCTGGATAAAACCTGTATCTCTTTTGTTCCTGTTCACCCAGCAGCATAAATGGGGACCTGGATGTAAATTAGACTGTTGCGTGCGTTATACTTTAGGAAGACTGTAACCTTGCAAAAACTAACTGCTGGCCTAAATGACCTGCGCAACAGAAAGTAATTAATTCTACGCCTTCTTCCACACAAAAGTTGCGCTATTTGTTGATAAAAATGGTCGGTTTGTTTTCATCTGAGGGAGATGGGCCACTGTCACAACCTGGATACTAAGCCTTGGTTGTATGAAATTTGATAAACCCTAGTTATGACGTAAGAATGAGTCCTCCATTGTCAATAGTTAGGCCAACCCTTCAATCGAGACACTAGGATGTGTCTTTTCTCTCAGGATAGACATAAAAATTAACACGAAACAATTTAATACTACAGTTACTGAACCATATTTTACAGGCACGAACTGAATTATGGGAACGACAACTTAGGGACCAATGATTAATACCCTGAAATAACGCACGACACCAGGAATCGTATTTATCAAGGATATTAACAAATTTCCAGGGTAAACACTTGTCAGTAGAAATTTACGGCTTTCATAAACAGTTTTGATGATAGTATTTCTAAACCTTTAATATTCACTCTGGTGTTGCGAAGTGAATGGAAGCTGTACGTGTGAAGACAAAAAGTAAGCTAAGAATAGTTTACACAGCTCTAATAAGAAATTTAGGTACCGCTGCCAACGAAATGGATATTGTGTATTCACCGGTGTCTCTGTGTACAAGATATCTCAAAAAGCTGTTCATTAATTTCAACGATATTTGGTGGATAGGTGTGCAGTGGGTCAAGGAAGGCTTATCAGATTTTGAGGTTGATCCTGATCCGTATGCAGGAAATCATAAATCTTATTGGCGCTGGCGGATGTCTGTGCTCCCTGAAACTGTATAATAGAATAAACTAAGACCGTAGACTATGTGAGACCGTAAATGTATTCGTCTGCGAAGAAAGAGGAACTACGACAAAAAATCATGTATTTTATAGGCATTGGTTCAGGTATAAGCTCTCAGAATGCTTTCTAGTTTTGCTGTGAAGTATTCGGTAGCTTTCTGGTAAGTAATGATAAGAGAATAGACCAGCAGTCTTTTGCTCAGTCTAATAGCTACTCAACTTGACTGTCAGGTCTATGATAGCTATATGACTGACGACAAAATATACACATCCAAAGTTATCCATAGCTGTAGTCCAAGATAGCTTGTAAACACGGATCCTGACCTCTTAATTAAATCCGGCTTGCGGTTTAAGTGTGAATGAACCCTGGGGTGTGGATACTTGAACTTAAGGAGAAAAAAAAAGAAAACGAGGAATGAATCAAGACATTAAGTTACGGGGTCTGAAACACAACCTTGATGGCCAACACCTCGACACCACCCTGTGAAAATAAATACTGTGTGAAGTAGATAACCCCGGGGTCGCGGCCAACGTCAAGAGGGGGCTGAGGGGGAAGCCGGAGGGACAGCGGGCGAGTTGATGGCTGAGTGCGTGTGTGAGTGGACGATAAACACCAGCGTACACATGGGAGCCCGGCTGTGTCATTAGAGTACACTGTGCTCTTAACCTAGGATTCTAAGTGGCTTTGGAGGTTTCGTAACACATCTTCCTTAAACTCTGATTCTGCACATTGTACCGCTGTATCCTTTCATGTGTAATTACTGATACAATCTATGTCGATATCAAAACAAACACAATTATACATATGCATACATACATACATACATACATACATACATACATACATACACATTACATATCTCTATCTATCTATTTGTGTGTGTGTGTGTGTGTGTGTGTGTGTGTGTGTGTGTGTGTGTGTGTGTGTGTGTGTGTGTGTGTGTGTGTGTGTGTGTGTGTGTGTGAGAACAGGTGGTTGTGACTGTGGTTGTGGTCGTGGGTGTGGGTGGGTGGGTGAATGTGTGTGTGTGTGTGTGTGTGTGTGTGTGTGTGTGTGTGTGTGTGTGTGTGTGTGTGTGTGTGTGTGTGTGTGTGTGTGTGTGTGTGTGTGTGTGTGTGTGTGTGTGTGTGTGTGTGTGTGTGTGTGTGTGTGTGTGCGTGCGTGCGTGCGTGTGTCTGCGTGCGTGTGCGTGTGTGTGTGTGTGTGTGTGTGTGTGTGTGTGTGAGAGAGAGAGAGAGAGAGAGAGAGAGTGTTACTGGTATATAAAAGGAATGCAGAGAACGGTAAGGTTCTGTGTCTATTGTAAATCGGAATGGAGAAGGTGTTACAAACCCTGCTATGCCACCTAAAAACCAGCATTAAATTTATCCTCTCCAGCCTCGCCTTGCTGTGCTTTTCTCATGACATCATAGCGGTGTAACTGAGACAAATTACCTGGGTGAATTCTGCATAATCTTAACCACAGACACGGAAGAACACTCCGAGAAAGCAACTTTTACCCCCTCACAGCCGGTCTAAGGGTCAAACCTTTGGCCTTGCCTTGTGACCATGATGCTCCAGCGATTACTCTCAAAATGGCTCACCTTTACCTTACACTCACATATTCCACCAAGTTTGGCTTTAATAGGATTAACACTGTTTGAGGTGACCTTGCCCAGTGACCTTGACTTTTCACCTATTCTTCTCATGATCAGTCACCTCATTATTGGCTGATCTTTAGCCCTTCCACTTAATTTGGTTTAAATTGGATAAAAACTTTGCATTATATATACTTTTCACACACACACACACACACACACACACACACACACACACACACACACACACACACACACACACACACACACACACACACACACACACACACACACACACACACACACACACACACACACACACACACACACACACACACACACACACACACACACACACACACACACACACACACACACACACACACACGCAGGCGCGCGCGCGCGTTCATTGCCCTCCCATGCTGCCGCGAGGGGGTCATACCACAGCAAAATTATACCGGTAGATCTATTATCATCATGCAATATCATATCATCAAGTACTTATAGAAACTAATGAAGGAATATGGCCTCTTCATTATCATGGAAAAATTAACACAGCCAAGCAACGAACTGCAACACCCTGCACTAGTCATTTAGGACACGAACGTAAACAACCACCACCACCATAAACTCATTGTTATAACTACCACCATCTGCACATCCTCACTCCCTCCACAGCACCATCATACAAGCGAGTGGTCCATCCCAGGGGTAGCCAACTTCATCACAGCTGGTTAAGTCGAGGACGATAAACACCAAGACTGATTTAATTATGGTACAAACTGGGGCACTAGAATCACATGGGAGGTGTTGTGGGGACGTAACCTTAAATATCTGTTTAGTCTCTTCACTCCAATGACAGATATTTTTATTTTATTCTTGCTTCCATCGGACGATTTTATTCAGTTTAAGACAGGCGTCTCGAACTGGAGGGGTTAGACACAGCGTTCATCAGCATCTTAACCAACAGAGGTCCTTCGTAGGATTAATTAAGCGTTTGAATGTAAAAAGAAAAAAAATTCCGAAGCAGAGTTGAAAATAATATCAAGTCTTCACGTAAAAGTCGATGGCTTGTAAATACATTACAAATTTGGGGGGGTTCGAAAATCTTTACCTCATAATAATTAGGTCTATATATATTCTGTGCAGTTTAGGGGTGACATCTGTTTCTTTGCCACTTATCATTATTATACCTTGATATTCTCTTTTATGTTATTCAGATATTCCTAGTATCGTCATAGTCAGTCTCAGTAAAGTGGAAAAAAAAAAAAAAAGTATAGTTAAGTAGGAAAAATAGCTAAGAAAAATGTGTTGCGAAATCTCCTATGCCACCGAGTCACTAATCCGTTTAGGGGCACATTAGGACGTGGGACAGGAGTAATTTCATCGAACCCTTTACACACCTATTTCACTAACGTACTCCCTTAGCTAAAGAGACAGACCTTCACTGGTTTGTATCCCTGTTGACTGGCCAGCTTCCGTAACATTCTTTCTGACGATTTATTTTGCTTGCGTTGTGACCGATGCAAACTATGATCATACTAGCAAGACACAACTAGAATAAAAGAAAATGTTTAGGTGTAATACTGGAATAAGTTGCTAAAGAAGCAGTGCTACGAAGTGTCCAGTGCCATTAATTCTAATTGGGTTGTCCCCAAACGTGGCTGTAAGCTTCTTAGCACCTCCTCCTCAGCAATTTATTTTGGATGTTACACGTTCTCATGCTTTTGTATATCGATTACAATGTTTTAATATCAATACATTGGCGTCAGTAACACAAGAGAATAATGTGGTGTAACGTGCAGAATAAATCGCCAAGCAAGAGACGTTCAGAAATCTCCATAGCAACTGAGATGATGGCCAAAGCAGTACATGTTACGATTGGGGCAGTGAGGTGGCAGATGGGTTTCTGTAAGGCAGTGACGTGACAGCAGGAAGGGCACTACTCATCACTCACGGCCCTATCACGCCCCAGGGAGCTGTGATGATGAGTGCAAGGAAAGGAGCCGAGAGGGAGATGAAGGGATGGGTAGCTGTTTGATGGCTGACGGGATGAAGGAAAGAAGGTTATGTGAGAATGAGGGCTACAAGGAAAGCTACTCAGATACTCTTCATACCACCGTAAGTGTCTGTACAGCCTTCAGCCAACCCTCGGATGTAAACGCTTATGAGCTGCGGTACATTCAGCTGGAGCACATTTAACCAGTTAGACCACAAGGCGTCCACCTGGTTTCCTAGACTAGCTACAAGAAACAGTTTGGCTTGTCACTAAATAAGGAATGAAAGGAAAGAAGCCTTGGCGAGGAAAAAGAGGAGAGGACGATGGGCGAGGGATGAAGAAAGGAGAAGATGAATGAAGAACAGAGGGGGAAGAGGCTGAACGGGGTCTATAAGAAGGAAAGTCTGTGCTGAGATTAGGAGGAGGAAAAATAGGTGAAGACGGAAAGGTGGGATAATATGTATGTGGTGATTGTAAGAAAATGGAAGGCGGAAAAGATGAGGGCTTTATAGCGAGGATGAACTGGGAGAGGACTTGAGGAATGGTAAGATGGACGGAAAGCAAAAGATGAAAAGGGATGAAAGCAGAAATGAAAGTATTCTAGATGGCGTAGAAGACTTCATAGCACCTGAGCAATTTACTATACGCATTACATCTTGGTATTCCCTTTTATGCAGTTGCTTTATTTATTCACTGATAGAGTCTGCTGCAGTGAGTTAAAAGTATCAAAAGTATGTAAAAAAAAAAAAAAACTTAGAGAGGTGCTACATGCTTCAGTCTTCTATGCCACCAATATTACAGATTAAAGGAAGATACAGTGGGTGAAGACTGAAAAGGGGAGTAAGGTGGAGATTGCAAAAAGGTAGTGATGAGTGAGCATTGCAAGGAAGGAGCACAGATGGGAGCCATGAATAGCTTTTAGGAGATGGGAATAGATTTTAGGAGCTGGGAATTGGTTTCAGGAGTTGGAAATAGAGTTTAGGAGTTGGGAACAAACTCTAGAGGAAGCTGAATGTAATTTTGAAGGAGGGGAAGTGCGTGTTCAAAGGAAGGAAATCGGGTGGACGGTGAAGTGGCGAGTAATAGATGAGTGTAGGATAGAGATGATTTGTGGGAGGACTGGTGGAAACGAAATAATGTGAAAGATCTGCAAGAGAATAATGAAGGAACGAAAGGCTTGGCAGAGTTCTAAGAATGGGCATGCGAGTAGGAAACTGAATGGACTAGCGCCTGGATGAGATTTAAAACTTGGAGAGTTTGTTCCTCACTTAAAGACACCTCATCAGCAAAGGGAGACCTACAACATTCTAATGGCTGGTAAAGGAGAGACTTTGTAAAGGCTGAAGAAAAGAAACGCAAATGGATGTTTCGAAAGAGCGAATACCGGGAGATGAACGAGGGAGAATTGAAGTGTGATTTATGAGGAGGAGAATATATTGTGGTATATAGGAGGGAAAAGAAAAAAGAAGACTGGAAAAGAAAAAGTACTGGCGGTAGGTG
>NC_137046.1:36056130-36076130 GCF_032717465.1 Coenobita brevimanus
CATCCCTACACACACTCACTCACTCGCCTATCCACACGATTAGCAAGTTACTAATGTGTGGTGGGGTACACACGAGGAGAATGAACCAGCATGTCTGAACACCTGAAGCACCATCCCAACTGCCGATTCACCGTTTACAGCGTGTTTCGTCTTCATGCTTCGAAGCTGATCAGTAGCGTGCTCGGACAACACTTGTGCCCGCAAAACTTGTGGACAAACCTTGACTAGTTTGACTACTGACTCATTCACTTACTCTGTATTCGCTCACCCGTATATTTATTTATTCATTCTCTCGCTTGCTCACGTACATAGTCGCGCACCCCCTCATTCCCTCAGTCGCCCGTCACTTACTCATTCATTTACTTGCTCTCTCTCATACTCACTCATTCACCATATTACTCGATCATACAAGGGGGGCCGGCCTTATCCATGAGATTAGCTACGCTTGCTTTATCACTGACTTAATACTTGCAGTGATTTTGGCCTGTAGAAATAAACTCAGAATATGAAGGCGTATGCAAGCCCTGAATTTTTTTACCGACTTACTGAATACTTTTGATAATTATAATGTGGTTATCATGCATACCACATTAAAAAGAACATCAAGCAACAACAGAGACGCCAAATACACCTTACATACCTTATGAGTTAACAAATGAACTCACAATGCATCCCTGCTTACTCTCCCGCTGGCTTACTTACTCGTACCTCCCTGCCAACCTATTTCCTTGGTTACCTCCTTAGATACTACCCGGACCATTTCCCTGCCTACTTACCTACCTACCTACTTACACACCTACCTACCTACCTACTTACACACCTACCTACCTACCCACCAGATTCCCCGACCTGTCTCTCTGCCGACATTCTCACCTACCTCACTGTTTACCTCCCTACTTACCTACCTACCTATTTATTTTCCTCCCTCCCTACAGTACATGGACGTTACAAGTGTAGTACCATAGATCTGGCGATACTGGCAATTCAATGACGTATATCCATGCCTTCTCTAAGAACAAGATAGAATCACTTTGCTCTCATATACAATGAATCTTGAGACTCATGTAACTGCAGTATAACCAATATCACAAATTCTAGCAAATACTGTATTCTGCAGCAAGATGAACAAACAGAGTGTTCACTAAAATCCTGAGACAGTCATAATGCTGGAACTTCCGTGTGCACCTCCCCTTTGGTTTCCGGGAAGCAGAACAACACAGGTACACGCCACTGAGAACCCTGGCAACCTCTAGCCGCTAAATCCGGGTCCCAAGCGTGACTGTAGTGTGGTGTCGGGGCTCTAGGTGAAGAACGGAGTGTACGACCTTCGCGTTTTTCGTACATACCGCAGATCAGACACAGTGAAAAAGCAGCTCGAGTATTATTGGATTCCCCACTCCAGGTAAACATTGGATTTATAGTGAAAAGGAGATCCAACCCACCAGAGATACCAGTCCTACCAGATCAACCACTGCCAGAACACGCACACAAGGAACGACAGGAATTCGGGATACAAAACTAAGACAGAGAGAGGGAATCCATGGGAGACAAAGCTCATATTATAAAGACGAACTGCGCGAAAGTGTGGACGAGCCCGAAGCGCCTTACTATAATTTCTGAAGTACAATTATGTGATGATGATGTAACGTGTCTGCCCTTTCTGTATCACTGCTGATTACACGCTGAAATATGAGATGCAGGCTGATTACATATAATAATTATTGGTGTTCCATAAATGACCATAAAAAATGGGGCCCGCTTACACTCTCGCTCACTCAGTTTTAAGCCCTTCCAGTCGGGAACATAGTTTTAAAGTTTATTAGACGGAGGTAGAAACTGTCCCCATTAACCTCTTTGCAACCTAATTTTTCTGCCGATGCTGACTTCAAATAATAGGGCTGTAAGAGACTGGTGTGAATTAGTGTGTGTTTCCTTTTTGTGCTATAGGCTGCATTCTTCTTGACACTGGGGGACTCGTAGTATCTTTACCTTGGTGATTTATTGAGCATTTTTCACCTTGATATTCTCTTAAGGTACCTGTAAATTTTTAATACCATACATTCCTTCAGCAATGTGTGGCAGGGTAAAGAGGTGTAATATGTAAAACAAATCACCCAGGAAGAAGTGCTACGAAACCTCCTACGCCAGTCAGAATACGGTGTTATAACAGGGAGGAGTGATGTAAGAGGACGAGCTATTAAATGTCCGGAACAATCAACTCCACTTATGCTGCTTAACTCGTATATCTGACTGCCTGAGTGTGCATGAGTTGCATGGTTTTCATCCTTTTGTTTATGACCTGAACTGGAGTACAAAGAGAGTGGGCTGGACTTAACTCTGACTGAAATACCGTACACACATTGTAGTTCTTGCGTGTCAGTCAATTTTCATGCAATTAGAGCAGGTGTGGGTTATGTCCCCCAGCCCAGTACTGCTGCATTTACACTCTTCGCTCCATATGAAAGAGAACGCTAAGAAATCGCAAACGTCCGCCAGGCCTCCATCATTCCCTTTTTTTAACCATAACTTGCGTTTTTTTTCACCTAAAATAAAATCACCTATTACTTTGATGATCCCCAGTCGTTACTCCAAATTCGGTGTAATTTTATCCAATAGTTTCCCCATAATGTTGCTAACAGGTAGATGGACAGACACACAGACAAGCGAACATACCGAGAAAAAAACATAGCCTTCTTATCGAAACCAGCTATAACACTGTCTGCGTATGGGACCTGACAGTCATTTTTATGATACTTCACTCTAACTATGAGGAAGTAAAGGAGACCACATAACATCTTCCTTCAGTGTTTTTAAAAGATTATGGGTGAGTATTTTGATTCTGGCCACAGGAGGTGATGAAAAGTTTTTGGTTCTGCAGTGCATTTATATCAGGAGTGAAATATCAACTACCTGTACCTTAATATCCAGATGGTATCAAGACAGGTCGAGAGTGGGCACGAATATGATAGTGATGACGTATTTATGAACTTTCTTTTCCGTTTAACTTGTGTATAAGATTGCTTGCCCACTTTTGCAGCTTTACTCATACAGCTACCAAATATTTTGCAATGAAATTATTATGAATACTAAAGTGAAAAATACGAAAATAAAACTACTTCTGAGAACAGTAATCTTAATTAAATACGACCCCTGATGTCCTTGACGCACCAGACCATTGCCCTCCCCTACAGATCTTCGGGTAATAATAATAATAACAACAACAACAGCAACCACAACAACAACCCACTCTATGCCAGTTTCAACGTTTCTAGCACCATCAGGCTCTGTCAGCCAAGATGACATTCGTTAAAAATATTTTTCTTAACCTCTTGAATCCAATTACTTATTTTTTATCGTTACTTGGAAACCATTTCATTACCTTTGGAAAAACCATCTGTAATGACAGGGTTAGAAACTGTCTTTATTAACTCCATCACTCCCTAATTTTTCTTTCTACACCAAATAACAGCCGGAAGGCTGAAAGACTATAGCGAAAGACGTAATAGGACTGAAGGGATTAATTTAAAAAGGCTAAATTCAGTACTCTGCTACTGGTCAAAAATGAATACGAGATGAAGCTGAGTAAAAGGCAGGGAGAGGCTGGGCTGTGGTTTTAAAACATTAAGCAGAGAGAGCGAAGGGATGTTTGATGGGCATCCATTTATAATGTCCTTGATAACACCCGAGCTGACACGGCTCTACTTGAGACAAAGGACACCCTTGTATCATATAAGAGCTGGCTTTGCGACACCACTGTATAGAGTCAGTTGTGAATATATAGTCGCCCCATGCACACCAACGCCCCTTAGCTCCTTTGATCAGTCATACGTAAGTGTACTAGTCTGCGTTCTTTGTGTGAAAAACAGGAAGGCGCTTCTGATATGTGCATTATATTGCGTTAACATTAGTTTTATGTACTCATACTTAGTACAGCCTTATGAACTTTCATTTTCCTTGTTGCAAGCAGAGCATAATAATAACTATCTAACAGGTTTGACGTGGAAAACTGTAACAGTATCTAGTCCACGTGTCGGGTTATCATCCAGTGGGTCGGCTTAATACCTAATGAATATCAGATGAGGAGACTCTAATTGGAACTCCCATTTCCTGTGATGCATGTTCACTACAGTATCATAATCAGAGCTTCTGCGTTCTCTACCCCATGATGCAGATAATTATGATTAAAGTTATTCCCCTCTCAATGTCAGTGTAAAATCAGATAACCGATGAATTAGTGCAAACTTACTACCCACATAGCAGAAAAATTATCTAGTGTATTAATATGCTGGAAGTAAACAATACTGGCTGTTGTGATGAGATTCAGGGTACGTAATATGAAAGTACAGTACACTCAGGCGCAAAATTTTGCCCCTGAATGTAAGTTCGACTGCTTCACACTCTGGGCATGTCCATTACTTTCCTCCCTGACCCATCATGTCAAACAGCATCGTCAACGGACAGAAAAACATACCAAGGCTCTGTCAGTTTGGGAATATTAGCAATCTCAGAGGAAAGTGAGATACACATGTGAAATTTTAGCCATGTTATTATCCCTGGCTGTACACCCTCACTTCAAATATTACTCCATTCATTTCTAGTACTCTCACCCATCTCTACCTCCAACACCTCCGTTATGAACGTCACACCAAACCCTACATCAACATTACTCATATCCCTCCCCAACATCCTTTACTACATCCGCGTCTAACAGATATCCATTCAATTTCTGACGCCGGATCCTGTCAGGAGGTCCTCGGTAAAGGGACCTTCAAGCATTTCTGCTCCTATTCGGTAACGATCCACTTCCCACCACACACCATCCTCCATTACATAGTCTCGCATTTTAGCTCTCCATCTTCTTTCCGTCTCCCTTTCCTCGTCCCGACCATCTCATCATACACCACTCTGGCCATAACCATTCTCTACATCATCCACCCTAAGACCATTACTCCTTCCTTTCTTCACCTGTTCCACTATATATCACTATTATTACGGCACAGAAAATACACAAACTTATACATTATCTTGGTTACCAACACCACTATTCCCAGCACTATTTCTGTCCCCCCAGTTTACTCTCATGTTACAACTGCCTCTGTCCCTAACACCATTTCTACCCATCCTCC
Source organism: Coenobita brevimanus (assembly GCF_032717465.1). Lineage (NCBI taxonomy): Eukaryota > Metazoa > Arthropoda > Malacostraca > Decapoda > Coenobitidae > Coenobita > Coenobita brevimanus. The sequence continues at coordinate 36,061,257 of NC_137046.1, forward strand.
AACACTCTACCTTCGTCTCTTGTCTCCTAACTCCTTTGCTTACGCTTTCAGATCATCCCAGCCAAGTTCCTATTTCGAAATCATAACGCATGCATTACTCTCGCCGGTATATTTTGCTTCGTGGCCTCCGTTGTACTTTAATGTCACTTACTAAATGATGCGCATTTAAAGACCATCAACAACTAATGTTTTTACAGCGTTGCATGAAAAAGTAAATGAGAACATTGCAGGTTTCTGGTGGAGGATGTGGTGGTGGTGGTGGTGGAGAAAACGTTGAAATAAACCATCACTGCACTCAAAACATTAGTCGTAGAGCATCCATTTCATAAGGTATACTCTCGTAGCCCCTCCCAAATCCCACCACAATTCCGAATCATTCCATTCATCTCTTTTGGCCCTCACACCCATTTTTATTCTTTTTCTTTACCCATGACACTTTCATTCTTGGAGGGTATTTTGAATGACCTTCACTGCGCCCAAACGGCTAATCTTACAAAATCTGATTCCACAAGATGTAATTTTCAACTCCGGTCCCAATACTCGTCAAATTTTCAACCCATCCCACCCATCCCTTTACTCACCACGCTCATTTCTTTAACTTCCCTTTTACGATTTCATGACACGACGCAGGTCACGTGGTCGACGAACACGCTGGTTAGTGCTATGTTCTACAAAAGCGTGAATGTCTTATATACTACTACATATTTCAGTAATAGGTACTGTATTGCATTACGGAAGATAAAAAATTCCAAAGACTGTAAATAGCTAACTGCCCAGGAAAATGATGATCCACAGAACGCTGCACTGTGAGGGTAATGACTGGTGAGTTATGCAGCATGACAAGGACGTAACAGCAGTAAAAATTGCGACCCCAGTCTCATCTGAACGTGTACCCGGCGAACTGCAGGCTGAAGCTGCCCTTCTCCTGCAACTCACAATCCTATTTTTGGAGGACAAGGAACTAAGGGACGACTGTCTAGCTAGGCAGTGGAGCATCTCGGTTAAATCGGTGCCAGAGCATGAAGGCGTCCCTCTCCACCACTGTAATAGCCGTAAAGAGCCGCAATAACAACGGAAACATTTACATATACGACAGCACTTCCCACTATACTTTCCAAGTGGTTATTTCGTTAATGCAATCTCAGTCACTAAATACATATGCAGAAACTTTCCTCAACAAAATCACCGTCAGTCTAGGCTACATCTTCCACTTTAGTAAACTCACCGGTACCGTACAAGTTTCTCCTCCTAGATTTTCTGACATCCTTGATCAGTACGTATCAGTTTTCATCAACATAATTCACTGCTCGAATCCACCGTCATATATCTGGATTTTATTCTGTGTGGCTTTGCAGATTTCGCATCTACTTTTCCATAGTGGCTTATTCCTCAGGTTACACCTTAACAGCCTCTTGCATGTTCTTGATGCAAACTATGTCAGTACTAAAACAAAGCAAATAACATGCAGGGAAGAGGTGCTACGAAGCGTCCTAAGACACCTATAATACTATCCCAATCTCAAACTCCTTCAGCCTGATGTTATACTATTTCATTTAATTTCATTCTTGCTATCACAAGCCGACTGTTCTTAAGAGCAGGAAAGATTTATTTTACTGATGAGACTCAAGAAGGTTGTATCTTACCCTCCAGTTCGTAATGCCTCTCCTAGGCTGAATAAATTAGACTGAAGGTGGCAGGAATAAAATAATCAGTACAAAATCTCTAGATACGGCAGCTTCAGGGTTCTCTCATTAATGCATTTGGTGTGGTGTGGTGTGGTGTGGTGTGGTGTGGTGTGGTGTGGTGTGATGAGGTGTAAGAGAGTGATTTTGTCAGGTGTGGTGTGCTTGTGGGAGTGTGATTTTGGCTGGTGTGGTGTGGTGTGGGAGTGTGATTTTGGCTGGTGTGGTGTGCTTGTGGGAGTGGGAGTTTGGCTGGTGTGGTGTGGCGTGGGAGTGTGATTCTGTCTGGCGTGGTGAAGTGTGGGAGCGTGATTTTGTCTGACGTGGTGTGGTGTGGTGTAGGAATGTGATTTTGTTTCCTGTGGTGTGACATAATTAAAATCGCTAAGTCTACGGAAGTGAAGCACCTCGCGTTCAAAAATCCTGGCTATGTTCCCGAGCTTTAAAAACATCATCGGACTGAAAGGTGTAATGTGGCCAGCTTAAATTGTTCGGGTCAGATTCAGTGGCCACATAATAAAACTAATAATAGAATCTCATAAAAACCGCCAATATTTCTTGAACGTTACCCGATACAGCCCGATTATATCATTCAAAGCATACTGTTGTTACCGATAGACGAATTTAAACAGATAGGGAGAGGCTCTAAAAACATGAAGGGTTAGATCACAGGTTCCCCAAATTATTCATTCTGTGGACCTCCAGATAAAGTACAATTGCATCTGTGGTCCCCATCTGCATCTACATATGAAGAAGGAAAGCAGCCTCGCTTGAATGGGCACATTCGACAAAAAATGTTTACAACTCTGGATTAGTAAACACAGAGATGCGCTTCATGCAAGTCAAAGAAAACTAAGAATATGAGCTGAAAACTTAGGGCGACTGTTGAGTGAATTTTTGCTACCATATGGGTTACCACTGGCTGAGAAATAGTCCTTCGCTATCAGGCTGGCCTCTCTCTAACTTACACACACACCCTCACCCCGGAAGATACCTCTCCACCTCATCCCTCCATCTCATCCACTGTCTCCCCTTTCCCCTCCCCCCTCCACCTCACACACATAGGTACACTGTCCCATGCAGTCTCTCATGCAAAGTACTGTGCGATAGGTATTTTGCAGGTAAAGGAGTAATATAATAATCTTTATCTCCCTGTCCCTTTACCCCGTCAATCTGATGGCGTAGTTATTAACATTAGGAGATATTCAAACTGGCGGATCAGATGTAGCCTTCATTAACCCTTTAACAACAAGAAGCCTCCCTAGCACTAAATATAATCGTCTTCATGATGAAAAATGCAAAATGAATCGCTAAGGAAGATGTGTTAATGAAGATGTGTTAAGAAATCTCCCAAGCCACTTAGATACGACCCTCACAGTGAGTCATTAAAGCAGTCAGGGAAGATGTAAGGAATCCATTTTTCTTTTTTTTTTACTGTCATCTGTATAAAACCTGCATGAGGAAGGTTTGATTAGCTTGCCTCCCACATTATGAAGTGCAGTCAGCAAACGATGCAAACAGATTTAAAATATCATATCATCATCACAGGGTTCAGACTATCACCATCAAAAATAGAATGTATCTCTAAAACTCTCGCGCCTCATTATTATCAATCCTTTCAATACGGGTGATGTCCTGTTTAGCTTATTTTTGCTTCTGTTAGACGCTTATATTTATCTTAGAAAAGCCTCTAGTACTATAAGGACATCACTGAGGCCGTATCTAATACCTTCAGTTTGAAAAGTGTATCCTAATCTAAATATAATTGTTAGAAGATGGAAAAAGAAGATATCCGCGGGCTCAGTAGGTAAATACTACGGAATTAAGTTGCCCTGCATTATTACTACGGAGTCAAGTTGTCCTGTATTATTACTACGACGTTAAGTTGTCCTGCACTACTACTACGGCATTAAGTTGTCTTGCACTACTACTACGACGCTAAGTTGTCCCGCACTTCTACTGCGGCGCTAAGTTGTCCTGCACTACTACTGCAGCGTTAAGTTGTCCTGCACTACTACTAAAGCGCTAAGTTGTCCTGCACTGCTACTACGGCGCTAAGTTGTCCTGCACTAATACCGCGGCGCTAAGTTGTCCTGCACTACTACTACGGCGCTAAGTTGCCCTGAACTGTTACTACGGCGCTTTGTCCTGCACTGCTACTACAGTGCTAAGTTGTCCTGCACTACTCCTACGGCGCTAACCTGTCCCGCACTGCTACTGCGGCGCTAAGTTTTCCTGCACTAGTACTACGCCACCAAGCTGTCCTACACTACCACTATGGCGTTAAGTTGTCCTGCACTACTACGGCGCTAAGTTGCCCTCCACTACTACTAATACGGCCTGCACTTCTACTGCGGCGCTAAGTTGTCCAGCACTACTACAGTACTATCCCGGCGCTAAGTTGTCCTGCACCACCCCAGCGCTGACAACAAGGCCTGGGACGTGGCACAACACACACCACTCCCACGGCCGGAAGTGCTTCACAGGGGAATTTAAACCAGTTCCCCTTTTATATCTTCCGGCTTCCTCTATCCCGCTGCTGGCATTTCAGGTGCTGATTTAACCCTGCGACAGCGAGTACGTCTTCATTCTATTCCTGACGAATTAATTCAGCTTTGGACAGACTTTTGGTACTGGATGGGTTAGCTGAAGCCTCAATAAAACACATGGCTTTCTTTATGTACACCAAATCGTCTTGTTAGAATAAAATGAGAAGGACGTCATGCGTAATTAGGACGTCATGCATAATTAGGACGTTAACCTTCTAACTGCTGTGGGTTACTCCGAGGTGAATGGAATCATCTGCAGAATATAGCGCAAAACTATTAATTCAAGGACAAAACTATAATAGGGGCATAATTTAACCTTTATATTTCCGTGCGTTTCTCTGAACTATAAATAAATCGTTTAACCGCAAGCGGATTGAAATGTAAGGCTGGTATTTCACAGCGAATGGTTAAACTCATATTAGCATTTATTTACTAGTTTGTTCCACACCTTGCCTATCAACATGGCTGGCACTCGACTCAACCCAAATTCCAGTGTTGTCAAAAATACTTCGAGACTGCTGCACGGCTAATGCATCAGAGCTGAAGATTCGAATGAGTTCAGTCAAGGTTCCTCAATATGTGGGCTTATGCACTATACGAACAGTTCTGATTTCACAGCCACAGGTTTTGCTTTGGGGGAGGGGAGGAAGTGTCGGTTTCATCCATTAACCTAGCCTTATGGCGGCGAGGATAGAGGGTTGAGTCAGGCAGCATGCATACCAGCAGATTCTTGAAGTTTTTTACTCAGCACTACCATCTGGTGCCACTGATCATGGATGGCACATTGCCATGTTAGTGACACAGATTAGCGACGAAAACTTCTTTTACACTATATGCGTTCAGTGCATACCTTCGTATTTACACCCTTTCCATACATGCCAAATATCTCTGAAAGCAACTTCAGAACGCTTCTAAACTCACCGGCAGTAACATATTTAACACCTTCTCGTGGGTAACCCTTTATTATTTTATTTTTATTTATGTATATATTTTAAATCTTGCCACCCAGATTTGCAGACTGTTTTGCTTCGCTGATTATGAGCCTCCAGGTAGTGAACGAAATAATTAAAGCAATACATTATTCACCCAATTCGAAAAACCTATCCTAAGATGAATGAATACGCCAAGACCGAGAAAAGGATAAAGAAGACCACGGCGACATCATCCCACACGGAGTTCTCAGGAAATAAATGGGGGATGAAAAGGGAAAGTTTGAGATAAGAAGGCAAATTTGATGTGAGGAAAGATATAGAGATGAATGGAATAACTGGTAGTAATGAATGACACTCTTGATGAACATAAGTTGAGTAGTAGTAGTAGTAGTAGTAGTAACAGCAGTAGTAGTAATGGTAGTTGTGCGATGATGATGATGATGATTATGAGACTGGGATGTAAGGTCATAGATACGGGGATTCCTTACTCTCTAGTCTTTCCACACAATAGCTTATTTTTTGTGAACCGATAACCATCACACTGGGATAAGGGATGGGCCCACTCCCACTTCCTCCGGCTCCTCCCGCTGTCTTATCTCCTTCCTCCTGTGCTTAATATAATAATCTATCTATCTTCCTATGGCCAGGCGCCATAATCCCGTAAGGGGTGGCCATTTGTCTCAGTTATTTGTTTTACGGCGAGGGGCACTAACCCTTCGCCAACACACTTGCTGACACGTGGGGAACACGTGTAATTTGATTATATGATTACCATTCAGGGTTGTAAATGGTTTCCTGGCTTACAGGAAACCATTAGGCTTGTCGCTCAATGTAAAGCCACTTGAAAAGGAAAGAAGAATTACGGTATAAAAAGTGACAGGAAAAATGGGAGAACTAGGAAGAGAGGGCAGACACACAAAAAGAATAATAAGGGTGAAGGAAGAAGTAGACAGCACTACACCAAATGAGTGGATGATGGTCGCCACGCTCTACCACATAATAATAAATAATAATAATAATAATAATAATAATAATAATAATAATCTATCTATCTATCTATCTAATAATAATAACAATAATAATAATAATAATATAATTATCATCATCATCATCATCATGTGGTGTGTGAGGAGGTGGGTGGGTGGGGAGTGTATGCACCTAAGGATTGCGAACATTTTTATCAACAAGGAATAAGGAACCATGACATATACAGAACTTCCAAAATTACCTCTCATTCCTTCCCAAACGATAATGGTCTGGCGTCTTCAGCATCCAAATAAACTGACAGATTTAATTCGTATAGTATAATTTTCCTACTTGCTCATTTTGTCTATTGTTTCACTCTTCGGTGCCTGTAGCTGACAGGTAATACGAACCAGATCTATAGAGGAAAATATCAAAATATTTGCGGTGATAAACCCAGGATTCCAGGAGTCTGAATGGTGAGCGAATGAATGTTTGGTCCATTTCACTGGCTATACTGTCTGTAGTTTTCCCTCTAACGTGCTTGCTTTATTTTTCTATCGTTTCTCTTCCCATGTTTAGGTGGGAAGAAATATCAGTGTGATGATGATGATGATGATGATGATGATCATGGTTTATTCGACTGGTGTATGTCTCCGAATTGCATTTCCGGCCAGGTGAGGACACTGACTCATGGACAATACTCCTTTGTTCCTCTTCCCGCCTGACTACGCAATATACTTTCAGGAGAATAGCGGGATCCGTGTTCTGGGTGGTACACGAAACCGTAACACCTCTTCCTTTGCGATTCGTTCTACATTTTATACATTTATGATACTTTTGTGTGTTAGTGATTAAAACGACATCGATATTAATAACAAGACATAAGCAACAAGCAAAAAAAAAGTGTAATAACGAAAGTACGTCACAACGAAAGAGGTGCTACGAAACCTTCAGCGTCACCTAGAATACGACTCACTAAACACGGAGAATATAGCTTTGTCCTCCCCCCACCCCTCCTGGCTACACAATATACGTCACATCTTTAAGAGAATAACGGAATCCATTTTACTACGTCACCAATAGGGCCGTATTACAGCGATTAATTTTACACATTACCTCTTTTAATCGTCTTGTTTGTCAGTGAAGCAAAACTATGTCCATAACAGCTGCCAGAAATTTCCTCGTATATCGTGAATCTACCATGAGTTAAAAGCCTAATGATATTTTGGGTGTGGAGGATAAGAAGTGTAACGTCGGGGGTGGGATTGCGAGAGGCAGACCAAAAAAGACCTGGGACGAGGTCATTGAATGTGACCTCAGGGATAAGGGACTGAATAGGGAGGCTGCCAAAGATCGAGCAGCGTGGAAAACCGCCATTACGTGACCAAGGCCGACGCATGCATGTTGGAGCCTTTATAAACGATACAATACGAACGATACGAATATAAAAGCAATTATCAGGGTGTAGTGTGCCACAAAGTCTCTTGAGCTACTTAGAATATGGCCAACAATAAAACAGCTCCATCTGACATGTTCATACTGGACTTTAAAAACTATTAACAGACAAGAAAATGACGACTAACATCCAGGACAACAGTGTCACAGTGTAATGACACGTGGTTCAGTGGCAGAACACACGAGTCGTAGTGATGGCCTTGACTTCCGTGCATGGATTCGACTATCCCAGAGGCGGCTGGAAATTTCGATCATGGACTGTCATCAGGGGCGTAGGTGTGTCGCCTGTCCTAAATATTCTGACTACGAAACCTTGGGCATAATCTTGAAGGGGGTAATAAGATTGGTTGCTAACTTTTTTAATATCAAATAAAAGTTGGTAAAGTTAACATCTTCAACCCAAACACGACATTTAATATTTCATCAGGCTACGAACGGAAGATATTACTCCTTTTTGGAGTGACCCTTCATAATGAAGAGAGTAATGATTATATTAACCCTTATATTTCCAAAAGTCTCTCCTGAGCAGAATGAAATCGTTAGCTGGGACAATGAATAAAACAGAAAAGACATCAGTGTTTGGGCATACTGTCGTCCCTGACTAATGCTTAATATTGTGGTTGTTATTTTTTTTTTATTTATGATAGCTACTTTATTCAATATTGTGGAGATTACATTTTGTCATGATGAAGGTTGAATAGGTATACCGGTTTATGAGTTTATGAGCAATGTTATGTTAATTCTCGGTATTATTTAGCCATTTTGGGTAATAAGACAGATACTGATGTCTTTTTTTAACAGGACTCCGGCATGCCAGGCTCTGGTGATAGTGTCATCCTGCCCCGCCCTGACCTCACCCTGCACCGCGCCCCGCCCCGCCCCGCCCCGCCGCAAGTCACACCTTCCCGCACAAGCCTCTCCTTGCACCGTGCCCCACCCCGTCCCGCCCCACCGGACGTCACTCCTCTCCTTATTACGGCACCCGAGGACCCCGCTCAAACTCCCTGTAGAGTGGGTGTGTCCTATGTCACGCCCCCACGCACCATGCCCCACTCCCGCCCCTCCAGCAGGTCGTACAACCTCAGGTACACCTCCACCTGGTCACGAGACTCCCGCTGCAGCTCCATCGGGTCATGGGACTCGAGATACAGCTCCATCAGATCCAGGGACCAAAGGTTCAATTCCCTTAGGTCACGGTCCACACTGAGGGACTCCATCAGGTCAGCAGCGTCAACGGCATGGCAGGAGACAGCACGACGGTCAGAGCCGCTGCGACGGGTGGCCAGGCCGCACCTGAGGTCAGCCAGGGAGTGGGCGGGGACTATGAGCAGCCGAGTGGGAGTGGGGGGCGCCGTGCCCCTACTGACCCCAGGGCGGCACCAAGCGGCTGCAGTAGTGTCGGAGGTGGGCAGGCCACCGCCCAGCCCCGCCAGGAATAGCCGCCGGGTGCATGCGACACTGAGGGTGTCGAGCGCGGCCCGCGCGGCGCGGTGGGAGGCCACCAGTGGCCTAGCGGCACTGGTGGAGTGCGGAGCGGCGGCGGGGAGAGCTGCGGCCGCGGGAGCAGACCGGGTGTGTGCAGCAGCGGCAGCCATGGCGGACGCCAGGCTCCAGCAGCTGCGGCGCTCCATCAGTTCATGGAGCCTATCAACCATCAAGAAGCCCAAGGTTACCCTCCCAAAACTCAAGAAACCAAAACTGAAACTCTTCAGTGGAGGCAAGACCAGGTGAGTTACCTGGCCACGCCTGGTTCAGTTTATCCTTAAACCTTGACCCAGAGTACCACAAAAGATTTCACCATTTTACTCCATCCTATCTTAACATGAAGAGTTTGATAAAATTGCTCTCCGATAAACCCGTAAACAATACCACCATTTCAGATGAATTCAGCTCAGACAACGCTACAGAGTCAGTATGAGAAGTAGTGCAGCTGTTTCTTGTTCTCCCGATACATATACCAGAAAGGCTCACATTTCACACATAAAACTTAGGCCCATGTATGGATATAGTGGTGTCCCCTTCTTTCATCAGGCACTCTCCTTCTTTGTTGATGACAGAGTAGGTGGAATTGGAGTGGGATTCTCAAACGTACTTACGATCTATTCTCTGCAATAACTGATTTTTCTATGTGAGAAGGACAAGAGAATACAAATTTTCAATACCTTTTCCTTCTTTCCGCAAAACAAGTCATAGTTACAAGAAAAATATTATCATAGCTATTATTCTTTTTTCTTTCCTTCTTCTTCCTGCGAATCGAAATGTGAATAACGTGAGGGAATTAATGGTAAACTTGTAAGTGAAGCTCCCTCCCGCAGGTCAGATTTTGATTTGCAGGAAGAACAAAAGACATGGGAAGTTTCTGCTCTCCCCTCTCCTTGTTCTTCTTCACACACACACACACACACACACACACACACACACACACACACACACACACACACACACACACACACACACACACACACACACACACACACACACACACACACACACACACACACACACACACACACACACACACACACACACACACACACACACACACACACACACACACACACACACACACACACACACACACACACACACACACACACACACACACACACACACACACACACACACACACACACACACACACACACACACACACACACACACACACACACACACACACACACACACACACACACACACACACACACACACACACACACACACACACACACACACACACACACACACACACACACACACACACACACACACACACACACACACACACACACACACACACACACACACACACACACACACACACACACACACACACACACACACACACACACACACACACACACACACACACACACACACACACACACACACACACACACACACACACACACACACACACACACACACACACACACACACACACACACACACACACACACACACACACACACACACACACACACACACACACACACACACACACACACACACACACACACACACACACACACACACACACACACACACACACACACACACACACACACACACACACACACACACACACACACACACACACACACACACACACACACACACACACACACACACACACACACACACACACACACACACACACACACACACACACACACACACACACACACACACACACACACACACACACACACACACACACACACACACACACACACACACACACACACACACACACACACACACACACACACACACACACACACACACACACACACACACACACACACACACACACACACACACACACACACACACACACACACACGCACACACACACGCACACACACACGCACACACACACACACACACACGCACACACACGCACACACACGCGCACACACACACACAGAGAGAGAGAGAGAGAGAGCTAAGAAAATCTTCCTCTCGTATCTGTGTATTATTTTTGCAAGATGAACATGCAGGAGACATTACAAGAGTCTGTACCCTCCGTGTCTGTCTTGTAAAGGAATAAATCTCTGTTACGAGTTCCTTTCATCGTAATTTTCTGGTCGGTTTCTTTCATCTGATGGTACTGTGCCAATCTCACAACTCGTCTACTAAATCGTGGTTGCCTGATATTCTAAAAGCTGTAGTTAGGAGACAGGAATGAGTCTTGCAGGTTAACAAGTGCTTCAGTCCTCCATTGTGACTACACCTGGCCATGAACCAAGCTGAAAGGGGTTAATGATCCTCGTTAGGCCGGAGTAAAGGTGCCATAGTGAACCTGGCTCCTGGAATGGACTGTTTGCTGTTGAGTCAGGTGTGGTGGAGGGCGCCGGAAGCCGACCCGGAATTAATGACGCTGGTTGGTAGCCCTGTCCTCGCCCTGACCCCCATCCCACTCCCTCTATTCACTGTTATTGTTGTCACTTTCACTCAGCCCTCTCTATCCCCTCATTTGTTTACTTATTCAAGCTACCTCCAGGCGCTTTTACTCAACTTCGGGGACTTCTTTTGCAGTGAAGAGGTCGGTGAAGGCTACATCTATCCCTTCCCCCAGTTCAAAAATTCTCCCTTTAGCCATGTAAAATCGTCTGAATGTAACAGGAAGAAACCCAAAATACGTCGCAGGATCGAAGGGGATAATAGAGGACCCGCAATTACCAAATGCCAGTAAAGTGGATTAGTATTACTGGCAAATCCTGATGTGTGAGGCAATGGATGGACCTTTTCCCTGGGCATGCTGGGGATACATCGTATTTTCGTATTTTCTGTTTCCTTGGTTCTGGGCCCTACCTCTTCCCATTCCTATGTAGGGGAAAAAAAAGTCATGAGACGATGATGACGATGATCCTAGTCCACGTGGTTTCTTGTTTTTCTTCATTTTGATCTACATTTCTTTCATGCTCCTCATTCTCCTTTTCTTCTACCTGTTATCTCTTCCGATTTCCCTTCCGTTTATCTAGAAAGGGACATCACAAAGCATGAAATCATCAGCTTTAGGTATTTTGGTCTCCCCCACCCTCCAAGCATCCAACCAATACCTCTCACCCTCCAACCATCCAACCTGTGCCCCTTACCCTCCAACCAACACCTTTCACCCTCCAACCATCCAACCAGTATCCCTCATCCTTCATCCAATACCCCTCACCCTCCACCCATCCAGGCAATACCCCTCATTCTCCAGCCAATACTCCCCACCCTCCAACCAAGATCCCTTGCCCTCCAACCAAGACCCCTCACCCTCCAACCAAGATCCCTTGCCCTCCAACCAACACCCCTCACCCTCCAACCAATACTCCTCACCCTCCAACCAGCACCCCTCACCCTCCAACCAGCACCCCTCACTCTCCCACGTGCATTAGTTGGATGATAGCTATTTCTGGTTCCTGTGAGTAATATTTTCGTCCGTGGCTATTTTATCAACCCTCACGCTCTCTCATCCCGCAAGCCTCTTCCCTCTCCTCTTGTCTCTCCCTTATCTTCCACCACCATTTCCCCATCCTCTCCCTTTTTCACACACCCCTCTCCGCAATCCCCCCACCCTTCTCTCCCTTCCCTCCCTCTTCATTTCTTTTTTCCACTGAATTTTCCTCTCCCTACGTAACTCACCCCCGTTCCTCCCTTTTCCTTCTCATCACGATCTCCCCCTCCTCTCTTTTTCTTTCTCTTCCTCTATCATTTCCTCATCCTTCCCTCCACCATCGCCCCCCTCTCCACTCCCTTCCTTCTCTCTTCTGCTCATTTCCCCACCATATTTCCCTCTCCCCATCTTTCCCAACTCCGTTCCTCTCGTTTCCTTCCCATAACGACCTCCCCCTTCTTTCCTCTTCTCATCTGTTATCATCTCCTCCCTTTCTCCTTCCCCTCTCTCCACAATCTGCTGTGACCTCGTTTTCATTTGTCCCTTCTCAACCATCGCTCTCATTATTCTCTCTTCTCCCCTCACCAACTTTCTATCATCTAGTTGCTTCCTCTCATCTTCCACAGAACCAAAGTCTCTCCGCTCCCCACTACTCCCCTTCCTCCCACAGTCTTGTCCATCGTCTCCGTGCTCCATACCCAACTCTCTTAATCCTTGACCAGCACCTACTCATGCCAGTAACCTTCCCTCACCCCATGTGCAACACGTAATCTCATAAATACCTGTTGATTCATTGCATACGCAGCTTAGTCTTGTTTTTATTTATGCACAAACTTTACGAAATACACGTAACTATTTTTGCTAGTTTTGTCGAGTAATGAATTTATATGAACTATACAGCACTGCAATAAAAGAGATCATCAATATACTGACAGTACTGGAGGAGATAATTTTAGGAGCTTCATTTGCACCAAGACGTCCACTAACTCACTTTGTTTTCCTCGTCTCTGTGTTGCAATGATTTTACACTCACCTGGTTCTTTGTCACTCTCCTCTGAATTGTACTCCTCCTTAGTGTGGCTGAACTCTACCTTTTTTCACGACTTAAAAATAGCACGTCAAGAACTACTGGAGAAAACCCGTTTCGTCTCGCCCTAATCCCAGGAGCGATTCTCTGGTCACTACAATACCTTACTCCTTGGCATCACGCTGTCCCCCATCACCTTACTCACTCTACATCCCGTGTCAGTACTCTAAGTATTCAGGAGACTTCGTAGCACCTCTTTCTTACCGACTTGTTTTGCATATTACAAATGAACATCCCTTTGTATCAATATAATTTTATTATCAGCATTATGTACATTAGTAACATACAAGAGGGTGCTGAGGTGTACCATGCAGAATAAATCGCTATGGGAGATGTACTACAAGATCTCTACACTTTAAATACGATCATCTTATAGTTCTTGAATCCCGTGACATTTTTTTTTTAGCTTAGTCTTGCTACTACCAGACGATTTTACTCGGCCTAAAAGAGTTCCTTGAGAATGGAAGGGATATTCAAGGCTATAATCTAATCACCCTTATTCAAAATTCCCCCCTTAGCTCGAATAAAATCGTCTGGAGGCAACAGGATGTGAAATAATGAATAAGACATCAGATGGAAAGGGTTAAGCGTCTTGGTACATCTTACATCAGCCATTTCCCCACATCTCTGGCACTCATTACTACCCTGCACATCCTACACTACCCTACACGCCCCGGAACTACCCTACACACCCTGGGCACTACCCTACACACCCATAACACTACCCTACACACACTGGCATTACCCTACACACTGGCACTACCCTACACACCCATGGCACTACCCTACACACCCACGGCACCATCCCACAAACCATAACACTGCCTTACACACCCATGACACTGTCCTATACACTCATGGCACAAACTTACACCCGTACACTACCCTATACCCATACAGTATCCTACACCCCTACCCAATCCTACACCCCTATGTTATACTACCCCTACCCAGTCCTACACCACAACGTTATACTATACTTCCCCTTACACTAACCTACACGCTCTACACTATCCTACACTCCGCACACAACCCAACACTCCCTACACTACCTTACACCCCTTGGCCCTTACACTACCCTACACCCCCTACACTATCCTACACCCCGTACATTATCCTACACCCCTCCCCACCCCTACCCCCCTAAACTACCCTACAACCCTTACATTACCCTACACCCCTACATTCAACAATGCTCATAGTCAATCCTGAGAGAGCGAGTTGTTGTAGGAAAAATATAGGGCACTTTTTTCTTTCCACTTTTTTTTTCCTTTCCTTCTCGGAGGACTGATGTGGTACGCGTGAGTTCTTTTTTTTTCTC
>NC_137046.1:36081130-36106130 GCF_032717465.1 Coenobita brevimanus
CGCACGCACACACACACACACACACACACACACACACACACACACACACACACACACACACACACACACACACACACACACACACACACACACACACAAATCTAGGAAAACGTGATGAAATCAAGGTTTTTAAAAAGTCACCAAGGATGCAATAATCTGTGCGAAGCTGCTATAAAATAAACTAAAATTGCTAAAACTTGCAAAGATCCGTAAAAAATGTGTTGCTCAATTGAAATATGCAGATAATTTGTTCTTTAACTGCGTCACGAGGGTAACATATCAATCACATTATTCTCACTAGCCTTGGACATACATTATTCTGCTTAGGAGATGCTTTTCGATCTAGAACGGTTAAATAGGGCCTTCATTAACTCCTTCACTGCAAGACCTCTTCCAAGCTGAATAAAATCGTCTGGTGATGGCATGGATAAATATAGATAAAAAGTCATAGAATTGAAGGGGTTAAGCGCTTCACTACAAAGGACTATTGGTACACTAATTCTTGCTATCTCTAAACGTACCTTATTCTGCCTGTGAAATATCAGTCGAATAGGAGACATAAGCTATTCCACTGTTGGGATGCCTATCTACAGGGTCGATCTTAGGTCTGTATTCTAAGTAGCACAAGAAGACACTCCGTAATTACTTGTCCTTAGCGATTTATTTCGCATATTGCACAATAACATTCCCTTGCGGGGTACTTTCGTCGTTGTAATATCGACATACCCTGCAATAGTAACATACAAGGAGATATTTAGATATGATATGCAGAATAAACTGCGAAGGAATAGGCGTTACGCTTTAAGTCACCATTATTTACGCTCTTTTTCCCATTGCGTTCACAGTAAATACAGAAAAACTGCCAACCAAAGATCCTTTGCCATCTGTATTGCTGATCTACCACTTCTCCCAAATTCACAGTACAAGGTGTGTGGAAAAGTTTAAGATATTTTAAATGACTACCCTGACATATAACGAGCTGCAGTTAGTACAGTTAAGATAATGGGAGAGTTTATGTGAGTAGGGTAGGGGGAAACAGTAACCGAGGGAGAGGTGGAGGGAGAAAGAGAGTCCGGGTGAGATGGAGGGAGGAAGGGAAACCGCGGGTGAGGTGCAGGGATGGGGTGAGTGTGAGTGAGAGGGTGAGATGGAGAGAGGGTTGCCTGGTGAAAGAGACGAGAGTGACGTGGAGGTGATTTGTTCCAGGCCACCCCATCCGGAATTAAAATCCTTGAGATCGAAAACGTATTCTGTTCCTGCTATCTCCGAACTGTTTTATGTTCTGTATTTTTGGATGGACTTTTACAATGGGTTAGACACAGCCTTCATCAACACCTGCAGTACCAGAAGTCTTTCCTAAGTATTATTCAGTCATTTGGAGAGAGCAAAATAAGTTACCTGGAGATAGCAGAATGTGCTTTGTCAGAGTTTAACATCTGTCTGGGTTTATGTAGAGAGAATATAATTTAGCACAAACATATATAACATACCTGCTCAGCCAGACCCTGGAGTGCAGTGTAGGTGGATCTGTGGCACGTCATATGACAGGCAGCGTAAATCTGCCATCCACGTAGCCTACAGCCAAATCTGACAAAAAAAAAAAAAAAAAAGTTATGGATTTTGTTAAGGGGCAAGAAACTGAAGCTAACCCATGCATGAAACTCTTGTCAGAATAAATAACCTGCATTTTTCCACCCCATGTAGCACAGGAAAGTAAAGTCGTGCTACGTCCCGCGTACAAAGCAACCGCTATCAACCTCACACTTGGTATTCGCACAAACACACATCCAGAGCACTCCACGGGAAACGCAAGGAACACGAGAAAAGAAAAAAAAATGAAAGTTTACGGTAAACAAGAAGAGTACAAGAACATCCGATATATTTCACCGCAAAAGAAGAGGAATGCTAAAAACAGATGAAAAGTGCTTAAAATGTGAAATCCACGGCAAGATGAAGAGTAAGAAAAATATGGATTTCAAGGCAAAAGAGGAAGACTGTAAACAATATGGTATTCACAACAAATTTTGGAAAAAAAAAAATGTCATAGCAAAACAAAAAGTGCGGAAAATAGGGAATCCAAATCACGAGAAGAGGAATGAGAAAAACATAAAGGCATTTCACGGCAAGATCGAATGCTAAAAATATTGGTTTCACAGCAAGGGAGGAAAAGCGCTAAAAATTATTAAAGGGCACCAAAATAAGAGTGGCAAAAAATGTGAGGGCACAGTAGAAGAGTAAAAAAAAAAAAAAAAAAAAAAAAAAAACGAGCACAGCGAAACAAGAGTGGCAAATATGAGAGCATAGCAAAAGAAGAAACAGGCCACAAATATGAACGCAAAACAAGAGTGCCAAAAATATGAGAAAAGAAGATGTGAAAAAATTAGAAAGTCTACGTAAAAAAAAAAGAAAGGAAAAAAAAAAGGGGGCATGAACGATTTACGAACCTTCTTGACGAATGCTGCAGTGACTGAATAATTGCGATGATGAGGGAAGAAGGCGGCTTAGGATTAATACCTAGCAACTGCACTGTGGTATATTAAGGAAAACAATTAAATCTAAATCAAAATCTTCCCCTAAAACACAACACACAACAATCGAGTTTACATCCAGGTTCCTAAATATACAGCCGGATGAAATGGGAGGTAGCGGGAACAGAAATTATGAATGCGTCATTGGACTAGGTCATTAACGATGCAGACCATTTTGATATTTGAGATACAAATTACACGCAAGAAATTATCAGCCTCCTTCATTCTAGGGACGTCTTTTTCACTGTATTTTAGTTATTAACTGAGATTATTATTATTATTATTATTATTATTATTACTACTACTACTACTACTACTACTACTACTTTTTATTGTTGTCATCATCATTATCAATTATCTTTGAGAGAACGTTCATAGTAGAGAAGTTTTTTGACAGTATTAAGTGTAGTTCTCTCAAGGCAACAAGATTTAAATAAAGAAAATAATAAAAAAAAGGTACGTCCCCTTGCTAAAAAGGTTAGGGCGTCCTGTGCTGCTAAACGCCGTACTACGAGCCCCAAATTTTTGACGATAAATTCTGATGCATTTAATGTGGATCCAGTGCGTCTGACTTTACTTCATCTTATGCTAATCACATTCAACAAGGTGGGATGCAGGCTAATCTCGTCGATTACAGGTGTTCCATCAATTTTCTTCAGAAATTAGGGACTGGCTTACATCTTCGTGCACTTGGGTTTTAACATCTTAAGTCCGATGATGTATTTCTCTTTATTTTCTTTTTAGCCAATACCAGATGATTTTTTTTTTTTTTTTTTTTTTTGTTCAGGATTGACTTCAGACTAAAAGACGTTGATATAGTCTTTTTTGACGCCTTCGCAACCAAAAAGCTCCTCTAAAGTGAAGAAAATCGGCTGGAAGTGGCAAATATAAACCAGCAAGTATTAGACATATGAAGGACCACAATACAGCCTCGCCAAAATGTAGCACCATGCGGGGCTTCGCTGAAGTGAAACTGCTGCTTGTGAGAATTTCGAGGAAGGTACAGCGAAGTACCATATGAAGTTTCCTTATAGTGTAGATGTCTGACAGTGCCGTTCCTAGAGATGCTCCCGCATTTAAAAATCAAGCCACCAGACTGAAGGGGTAAATAGTACAACCGTAAATCGCTAAGGAAAAGGTGATAGGAAATCTGCTACGCCAACAGCAACAGCACGGCTTCTGAGGTGTGTAGTACAGACCGTTTGTTGTCACCTGACCGGACTGGGCCACTCCTGTTCTATAAGTTTTCATTATGGGGCAGGTCACTAAATAATGTCGTGGTTGCGAGGTGGTCTTGGTTATGAAGTAAAAATTAATCTCCTTGGTTACGAGTCAAATCAGGCCTCCAATCTGACTACACCCAGCCATCAACTCAGAAAAAAAAAAAAAAAAAAAAGAGGGAACTTCGTCAGACTATTAAAAAAAAAAAAAGAAAAAAAAAAATCTGAAGCAGCTCATAAAAGCGTCTCTCAACCAGCTTGGTCATGAGCATAGATTTGCTTATTATTGTTGGCGTCACTCGAGTCAGGTGAGCCGTAAACCAGGAGGCCGCATTTACAGCTTCTCTTTACCTTCGGCTGTAAGTATGGACGGTATTCTAGGTAGCACTGGAGGCTTCGTAGCACCTCTTCCTTAGCGATTTATTGCGTATATTACACCTTTACAGTTTCTCGCGTGCTACGTATACTGTTTTGATATCGAAGGTTTGCATAAAAAACTTACGTGGATGTTGAGGCGAAATGTGCAGAAAGTACACACACACACACACACACACACACACACACACACACACACACACACACAAATATTCCTTATATGCATCCCAGAACACCTTTACCTTCACTCAAACACCTAGCAAACACCGCACAACCAACAAGAATTATTATTACTGTCAAAAAATAGGCGAAAACAAAGCTATTTCTGATAAAAATTAGGCAGTTATGGAGACTTGCACGCTATGGAAATTACTAAGATCATTGATAAAAAGGGAACCCAGACACCATCGGCTTGAGGACGTCCGTAATGTGATTCTGTGTGTGTGTGTGTGTGTTAAGGTTTAATGAGCGGAAGAGGAGGATGAGTGGTGATTGGCGGGCTGGTATGTGATTTGAGGGAGATTTTGTTATATGTCAAGTTCGCTATAAATAAATCTAGGTATAGCTGACTTTCTCTCACTCTCTCTCTCTCTCTCTCTCTCTCTCTCTCTCTGTTGGCCTGGACCTCGCACGTGCCCAGCCATGACGTCACAACTACGCACACGTCGCTGACAACAATTGCTTGACGTGGGAGCACAATATCAACCAGAGGAGTGTCCTTGTCCTCCTATTTAGCTAGTTATTGAATCTAGCCGGCCGAGTTTATAAGCTATTTTTCTCACTTGTAATGATGGTTTAAACGAGGCTATTTGTGAGATATGTAATGTTTTTAAAGAATACAGGCATCACTGCAGCACATAAAGTAACTAGATTTCAAGGACAGGAATAGTTGCTGCGTAAATTAATATACAATTGATACCCCTCCTTTTCTCCGATGTATTCCGTTTTCTGACATATCGTCTCCACCTCAAACGAATACACAAATCCAAATTACTACAAATATTGCTCTGTGACTTTTATATGTGGCACGTTTAGCACTTAAAAATCAAGGTCTTTTCCATATTCCGTGCATGCTATCCAAACGATTTCTTTTCTACGCTATATATATCCCATATAGTGAAAGAGATTAAAGGCATTTCTTTATAATGCCTTAACCCTTCTGCACGGAATGTTACTTTTTGTGTTTTCTTGCCACCACCAGAAGATTTTATTCGGCTTAAGAAAGGCATTGCCACCACCAGACGATTCTATTCAGCTTAAGAAAGACTCTGCGAACTGGAAGGGGTCTACGAACTGGAAGGGTAGATAGAAACTTCATTAACACCTTCACTACCAGACGTCTTTCCTGGGCTGCATAAAAATCATCTGGAAACAAGAATAACTAGAAAACACTGAGTGAGTCCATACCTCCGCCAATGCCAGTGCCATTAAAAAGAATCTGGATCCAGATCCGTGGAGATAATGTAGAGTACACAGGACCCAGATCCGTCCCAAAATTTGAATAATTCTTTTTGTGTCCATGGTCCACCCTTTCACGAAATTTCATTGAAATTCAATGAGAACTTTTGGAGATATTATGCGGGATCCTCTAGATCCGGAACCGCCCCAAAATTTAATCAATTCTTCCTTGGCCCGTGGCCCACCCTTCCACAAAATTTCATTGAAATTCATTGAAAACTTTTGGAGATATCATGTGGACAAACAAACAAACAGGGGTGAATATGGTACATAACCTCCTCCAACTTCCTTGGTGAAGGTAACAAACAAAGAAGAAGAAGAAAAAAAAAAACGTCGTTCAACCAAACGGGTAAATTAAAGCTTGTATTCTCGCAAGGTGAGGAAGCTTACTAACACATCTTCCTTAGTGATTTATTTTGCATGTTACACCCTAGTTGTCTCTTGTATCGCATTTATTCTTTGTATGATCGACACATTGCATGAATCAGATAAATTCAGGTATTAAAATCACACATGCAGAAATAAACTGGTAAAGCAGAGGCGTTCGGGTCCTTCCTTATCCGACGAGAATATGACCTTAAGTTGTTTTTTTTTTAATCTGTAGTTTTTCCAAAGTTTTTTTTTTTTCTGTAGTTTTTCCAAAGGTCAGTCATCAGTTGACAGCTGGAAATTTAATCCATGCAATGCGGTGATCTCATTCCTACTTAATGTTTTGCTCGGTTCAGACGCTTCTGTTGAATTTCGAAGTGGCTTTTCGAAATCAAGGTCTCAAATATAATATAATCTTCGTTAACCCCTTTCGTAAGAGAGATACGTCATGTTAAAGTACACTGTTTGAAGGAAGCAAGAAATAAACTAAAGAATTATGTCATCGGGCTGAAGATATGAAAAAAAAGTAAAGCCACTGAGGTAAAAAGAGTTAGTTGGTGGTACCGCGGTGGTGGTGATGTGGTGGTGGTGATGTGGTGGTGGCGGTGGTGTGGTGGCCTCATGATCATATGGACGTGAACCCAATGGACTGCAGGCTGAAGTGAAGGAGTAAAACCAAATAAAAGGAAGATACTTTATGTTGAAAGAATCAGTGTCGGCCGCGCCTCTGTCTGCCGCCATCCCCTTGTAAATCATACCCAGGAGAGTAGTGCCATTGTGCTGTTATTAGGGTAATTGAGAGAGAGAGAGAGAGAGAGAGAGAGAGAGAGAGAGAGAGAATGTCTAGGGGAGAAGAAGGATTATGCAGAAATGTCATACTAAGCAGAGGGAATATACTTTAGAAAAACAGAAGTATCTCAAGAGAGAGACTAGTAGGAGAATATAACATGTCATGAGTCCTTAGAAGGCAAGAGTATGCTTGGAGATAGTGTTAGAGTAGGAGTATGTCTGGTATAATGGGGAGGCTAGGGGTGTGTTTGGTATGAGTGGGAGGTCAGGGATATGTCTTGTATGAGTGGGGAGGCAAGGGGTATGTCTGGTATGAGGGGGAGGCAAGGGGTATGTCTGGTATGAGTGGGAGGCAAGGGGTATGTCTGGTATGAGGGGGAGGCAAGGGGGATATGTCTGGTATGAGGGGGAGGCAAGGGGTATGTCTGGTATGAGGGGGAGGCAAGGGGTATGTCTGATCTGAGTGAGAGGGGAATGGTATGTCTCATGAGTAGGTGTATTTTTGACATGAGGTTAGCGAGAAAAAAAAGTATGTCAGGATGAATAGAAAGAACGGAGACTGTATTTGAAGGTAACTAGAAAAAAAAAAAAGTAAAATTGTAAGTTTGGGGACTAAGTGAATTGGATTCTATGGTTAGCAAGAAAAGAAGTGTATTTGGGGATTGGTAGGAGAGGTGTTTATAAGGTTAGTGAGAAGTGTGTCTGGAGAGAATGAGAGGAGAAAAGTATCATTGGAGAGTGTGAGAAGAGAAGTGTGTTTGGAAAGAGTGCGAGTAGAAAAGTGTGTTTGGAGAGTGTGGGCAGTAAAATGTTTGGAGAGAGTGTGAGGAGAAAAGTGTGTTTGGAGAAAGTGAGACACTGTGTTTAGAGAGAGAAGTGTTTGGGAGAGTAAGAGGAGGAAAGTGCGTCTGAGAGAGTAAGTGGGAGGTCGTATGTGAGTGAAATGATGGGGTGGTAAATGCCTGAAGTGAGACAGGGAGAGAGCGAGAGGGAGGGAAAGCCAGGGGGAGCTAAAGGGAAGGCAGTGACAGGGAATGGGGATGTCTGAGATAAGTGAGATGAAGCGAGTATTTAAGGTTACAGGCTAAAATGGGGGAGAGGTATTTCTTGAGAGGTGGGAAGTTGAAGTGAGAGAATAAAACAGGCGAATAACAGAGAGAGAGAGAAAGAGAGAGAGAGAGAGAAAGAGAGAGAGAGAGAGAAAGAGAGAGAGAGAGAGAAAGAGAGAGAGAGAGAGAGAGAGAGAGAGAGAGAGAGAATAACTCACTCATAGGGGAAAGGTTGTTGGATGAAGAATTATTCAGTTAGAGGAAAAGGGGGTCAGATCTATTGCTTCTTTCCATTCCCTAATCATCTAACTTAACCACTTCAATATGCTGATGTATTTTATGGATTTATATCTTCTGGCTCCAAACGATTTCATTTCGTTTGGGAGGCACGTCTTGCAATAAAAGGGTAAATGAAGACTATCTAATCCCTCGTCGGTTGAGGAAGCTCCCTAACTTCAACTCCTAAGCGATTTATTTTGCTTATTCATCCTTACTATCTTATTCTGTGTCATTTAAAACACACTAATACCACCATATTCAGCATAAATAACATACAAACTGATATTACCTAGCCATATCCAGAAATAAATCATGAAGGAACACGAACTTGGAAACTTCCTTAACCGACGAGAATACGAACCCTGGTCTCATCAAAGTTGAATAAAATAGTCTTGCAAGAATAAAATAGCAAATACGTTCTCAGACTGAAGAAGTAAAAAAAAAATAGCAAGATATACATAAAGATTTTCAGACACAAACACACCACTTTAAACGGGAAAAAGAATGTAATTCTTATAAGTATGAGAGTAGAGGGGGACATGGTAGGTGTGGGGCTGGGGTAGACCAGGGTAGGAGTTGGGCTAGGCTAGGACAGGGTGGGAATGTGACCAGGTTAAGAGTGGCAGTAGGGTAGGGTAGGAATGGGGATAGGTTAGAAAAGGGTAGGAATGCTGGAGCTATGGTGAAAGTGGAGCTAGGACAGGAGTGGGGCTATGGTGCGAGTAGAGCCGGGGTGGGTGTAGAGCTAGGATGGGAAGGGGGTTAGGGTAAAAATGAGGTTGAGGAGCTTGAGTGAAGAGGTACAGGGATGGCTCGTGTCCAGTGTAACATGTTTTCTTTTTTTGCTTTATTGTTGGGCTTTATTGCTGAGCCTTTTACCTCCATTGAAACGCATTTTTTGTTGGCATAGGACCCTTCGCCACACCTCCTTCGGCGATTTATTTTACCTCTTACAAGCTAATATACGGTAACTCCAGTGACGCATTTTTCTGGCTTTTCTTGCTACCTCGAGATGAGTTAGTTAATCGCAGGGGACTTTTTTGCAGAGACGAAATCAGAGAAAGCTATATCTAAATCCTACAGTATGAAGAACGGTAAATTATAATCCCCTGTAAATAACAATAACAGGCTCAAATTACGTCATAGAAGCGTCTGAGTTAGGGTAAACACTGGCTCTGCGAAGTGAATAAAATCATCCACATACAGCACATTTTTAAAAAGTCACCCCAATGTTGAGATTAGCCATTGTACTCTGATGAATTCTGCTGGTTTATTTTTGCCACCTCTCTCTCTCTCTCTCTCTCTCTCTCACACACACACACACACACACACACACACACACACACACACACACACACACACACACACCTAACTGAATAAAACTATCAGCAGATAGCAAGACTGACCAATACAGGGTGATGGTAGTGAAGTGTGCCAACATTCCTGGGGCGCTGGACCACTAGCTTGTGATAGGATAATAGCATTCCTCGATATTATCCAATTGTACCTACACCACCAACGTAAAGCCAAGCCGCCGTTGCCTCTCACGTATTCTATATTCAAAGCACAGGCTATACTTAGGAGTTCCAGTAGGTATTTAACCCTTTTCAGTAATTTGACGTCTCTTTCACTCCAGCTATCGGGCGAACTATTTTATGCAACTTAAAGGTACTTCTACTGATAAGGTTATAAAAATATCTCCATATAACCCCATCCTGCCAGTTCTTCTGGGGGAGGGCATTACAGAGGATGCAGTAGTATGTCCTATTTGTCTTCACATGCTCGCGTCTCGTCCAGGTTCCTATATATTTTATACGGACTCTCTCTGCGAAATAGTCACTAAAACACAGATTTAGCACGCACTTCTCGCCCTACTTTCCAAAACCCCATCTACACTCATGCCTCACGCACTGATTTGGGGCGGGTCATTTCCCCAGTGAGAGAAAAGGTGTTGTTCTTCGGCCCTACGGAAAAGTTGCCCTTTAGAATCCGTAAAACACTGCTTGAATGTCTATAATAAAATTGCCAGGCGTGTGTAAGTGGGCCGTTCCAATACATAAACAGTCTCAGAGGACCTTCCTAAATCAAACAAAACCACCTGATGTTGAAAGATTAAAACGAAACCAGCGTCACCGTGATGAAGTGATTAATATCGTCTTTGTTCAGGCTGCAAAACAGGCTGTCTTAGGCACACATTCGAGGCACGTAATGTGAAATAATGAGCGAAATCGTCTCACATTTCTCTAACATCTTCAGTCTGCGGGCAAACGTCTTATCAGTTTCATTCTTGTTTACATAAGACGACTCTATTCAGCTTGGGAAAAACACTGTGATTTGAAGGCGTTACACAGAGACTTCATTAAGCCCTATACTACTTTGTTCCTCACGTAAACTGAATACTGTAAACCTGTCTGGGGGTACACCAAGGAAAAAAACATATGCCATCGTGAAGTAGCTAATCCCTTGTATCGGATAACGTACTCTTCATTTCACTACTGCTACCTTTAGACGATTTTTTTCAAATTAGAGTTGACTTCGAACAGGAGGGGTTAGATATAGATTTCCATAACCCCTTCACTCCGAGACGTCTTCTTTACTGCCGAATAAAACCGTCAAGTTGTTGCAAGGATAAGGGAGAAAACAGGAACTTTGGAGTGAAGGGGTTGACTCAGTACTGTGACGCGTTTTTCACTGTTTAGTCTTGCTAGCTACAGACGTTTTATTGTAGCTAGAGGGAAAGTTCTTGTAGTAAAGAAAGTTAACCATTTCACTCCATTGAAGCATATTACACTTTATTTTTGTTAAGAAACCGCTACTTTATTCATGTTTACAGAGCTTTTTTTTTTTTTTTTACGAATTAGGAAGCTGAATATAGCCTTCATTAACCCCTCCACTGCTATAGGAGGTCGTACGTTCAATACAATCGTCTGGTTGTAGCAAGAATAAACTATAAAATACATCATCGGACCAAATGGGTTAAGAAAAAAAAAAAATAGTCTGGATGTAGCAAGAAGAGAGTAAAAAGGTGCCACAGAATTGAAGGCAAGAACAGAGTAAAAAGTAGATCATCGGACTAAAGGGGTTAATAAAGACGGCTTCTAAAACACTCTTCGGCCCAACACGTCTCTCGAAAGTTGAATAAAACCGTCAGTCCTTTGCTAGATCAAAGAAAATTGGTGTTCTTTGGATGGGATTTTCTCTGTGATGGAATTGGCACACACACACACACACACACACACACTAAACCTTACCTTCAGACTGGCTACTTTCCCCTCACTTCACTTTTTACACTCGCTTTCCTCCCACCTACCTTTTTTCCATCATCTCTGTCATCTTTTTCGCCCCTTCTCCTCCTCTCCTTAATCTCCTTATTATTTTGACGTTTTCTTCTCTTATTTATTTATTTCTTTTCCCTGTCACCATTTCGTCCTCTCTCTCTCTCTCTCTCTCTCTCTCTCTCTCTCTCTCTCTCTCATCTCCCGTCACAGCTACCCCCAAATACACACTAACAGTTCTCTTTTAAAAATCATTTCCCACTCTATTAAATCCTATATCTCTACCATAATTTTCTTTTCTCTCTCAGTATTCCCCTCTACGTGCACAATCCTTAAACAACGGCAAAAAAGATATATAAGTTTTGCACACCCTGGACGTATTTCAGTATTACCTTTAAGCAAAAAGAAAATGACATTGTTTAGCCGAGGGTAATTCCGTAAGTCAACAAGATCAATACAATTAGTTCTGAACCCTGAACACCTAGAATTTCCATTACCTTAACAAAATCGTCAAGTATTAGCTGAATAAAAAAAATAAATAAAAAATGAACAGCAACAAAGGATAATATGATGCCTTCTTCAATAACACCCCTCAGTATGAATTCTATATATCCGTACGTCTTTGTGAGATAAGTATATAAGTACATGTAGGTTATTCACTTATTTAATTTGCTCTTCCTCCCTCTCACCATTATCACAAAAATATAGTGTTAGTCATATACGGGTACCTGACATTACCATTCAAGAAAGCTTTACGGGCATCAGGTAAAACATACGTATATTTCTATTTCTACATGAGGTTTGGTGAATC
This sequence comes from Coenobita brevimanus, assembly GCF_032717465.1. Lineage (NCBI taxonomy): Eukaryota > Metazoa > Arthropoda > Malacostraca > Decapoda > Coenobitidae > Coenobita > Coenobita brevimanus. The sequence continues at coordinate 36,093,284 of NC_137046.1, forward strand.
ATTTTTTGACTGGTCCATTTGTCACACTATTCGGTCGCTCAGCCTAACATACACCAAGTCAGCAAAAGCTCTCTGATTCGACCTGAGAGAGAGAGAGAGGTTATGTGTGTGTGTGTGTGTGTGTGTGTGTGTGAATAATGTAACCTCACACTTCTCACAGGTCTCATCACCCCACATTGCCACACCAGGAGGGGCGGATGGGCCAAATGAAGTGTGAAAAGAAGAGTCTTAGCAAGCACTTCTCTGATGCTGAAGAAGCTGAGAGTGGACGTGTGTGTGTGTGTGTGTGTGTGTGTGTGTGTGTGTGTGTGTGTGTGTGTGTGTGTGTGTGTGTGTGTGTGTGTGTGTGTGTGTGTGTGTGTGTGTGTGTGTGTGTGTGTGTATGTGTATGTGTGTGTGTGTGTGTGTGTGTGTGTGTGTGTGTGTGTGTGTGTGTGTGTGTGTGTGTGTGTGTGTTGGTATATACCCTCAGTATTTAAATCGAAAAAAGGAAAACACAGAGGCAGGTAGACAAATAAAGAGAGCGACGTGAGAATAATGGATACAGTTACTCCCAAACAAAAGCTTACATCTACAGTTTAAGAGCATTCACTTACCCAGCCACTACAAAAAAAAAAAAAAAAAAAAAAAAAAAAAATACATTTTCACTGATAAAGCTCTGTAACTAGCCTCAAAAGATGTGTGTGTGTGTGTGTGTGTGTGTGTGTGTGTGTGTGTGTGTGTGTGTGTGTGTGTGTGTTTATGTGTCTCTATGTATCTGTTTCTATGTGGGTGAGCATTGGTGTCTCTGAGAGGATGTGGGTGACAGGAAGAGGGGTGGCACAGGAAGGGTAGGAAGTGTGTGGGTGTCAGGAGGAGGAGATGTTCATAGTATCATACAGTTCACTTACATTTATCACTTCCCATTCCATGTGGGCTTTGCTCTTTTTATTTCTTCTCTTTCTGTGTCGTTTTTGTTTTATATATGTGTATTATTGTATCCCCTCCTTCATCTCTCTCTCTCTCTCTCTCTCTTACACACACACACACACACACACACACACACACACACACACACACACACACACACACACACACACACACACACACACACACACACACACACACGCACGCACGCACGCACGCACGCACGCACGCACGCACGCACGCACGCAGTCCCACTAAATAATCCATCTGCACTAACCTGGCATCACAACAATTATAGTGTTTGAATTTACCGATAATGATCCACTACAGTCATAGGCAATTTCCTCGTCTTTCCCACATACAGTAAAGAAAATAGTAATCTGTGGTTATCCAGGTGGAGAAATAATGAGGTCATATCTTTTGCTGATTAGAGCGCTTTAATGGCATTTGTTTTTCGGCGATCTATTTCGCCTGTTACATTGTAATATCCATTTGTGTTACTAAAGCCTGTCTTGCCGATACGAGACCGTGCCTTCTTGTATGTGTAGGGCCCACAAAATACTGCACCAGACAAACCAAGGAGAGATACAACGACCTTCTGACGTGTCTAGAAGAATAAGGTGATACTGTTGATGCTTCGCCACTGATATATTTTCAAGATGCAGTGTAGGTACTTTTATTCTCAGACGTGCACTGAGAGATCTGAAAAATATGTGATCAGACAGATGTAACATATACTGACAAGGGATGATTTTACTGGTCTGAGCGAGCGCTGTTGTGACGACGGGGCTTATCTGAATGGAAAGGGAATAGGCAACTTTCAGACATACAGTATATAGCACACTCATCATATACCACTTGAAAGCAGGAAACATTCAATAAACAAAACAACTAGGATGGAATTAAAGACTGCCAACATTTCCCATGGAGTCCACGACAGACCATACCTCACCCCCACACACAGAGATGACTGCCCCCATCCCTCCTGACAAAAGTTGATAAACTCTATGGATTCATATTGCCACACCTTTAGCCCCCAAAAGAAAGGTAAATACCTAAATCCAAAATATAAAGAAAGTGTCTGAACGAATTTGTCCAAGAGATAATTTTACAAAGTCTGAGGTAAACTGGTAAAGAAATTATGGAATGGCACCAAACTTAAAAAAGTTTGGGGGGAAAAAAAGAAGAAAGAAGAGAAACTGAGTGAACACGGTATGGTGTAGCAGCATAATGGGGGGAGCATAAAAATACCAGACAGAGGCCACACAGATAAGAAAAGCCACATTTAACCCCGTAATTTCGTGACTTAAAAACTGTAATAATACTAGACGGCCACTAAGCGAGCACGACGTGGTGTCAGCGATGACGTCACGATGTCTGAGGCCGTTGTTAAACGCACTGGTTTTATCCGGCCTTAACTCCCTCAATTTGGTGGCGTAATTTGGATTCTGCTATTGCTGACTACAGAGGAACTTTTATTCATTTAATTATTTATTTAATCATACTATATTTTTTATTTGCTGGTTTTGGGGAGACGTCTGGTAATGAGTTAAATCAGACTATTATCTAACCTTTCCAGATGCGAAAAGTCTCTTTACATCTGATTAAAATCGTCTTCAGATGGCAAGAATGAAGCGAACAATGTCGTTGGAGAGATGAATTTTTGTTTTCCAGCTTTTTTCCCCTTATTAATCGTCATCCTGTACTCCTTCCTGGCTTTTACTCTTCTCCCTTTATTCAACTGCATTCATTTCTCTCCTTGTTAAGTCTACACATCAAAATGAAGAGAGATACTGTATTTCCTCTGTTTCTTTCTTCTAAACTTATTTTTCTTCTTATTTGGCGCTTTCCTTTATTTCATCACCAGTTAGCTTCACACTTGGCATAATGGTTCCTTCAGCCAATAACCCTGGACTCCTTTTTCATTTTTCATTTATGCCTTTTAAATGGATTGATGAAGTCGAACGTCAAACTATATAAACACGCAGTTTTTGATGTCTTATGTTTATGTTCACTGGTCATCATGGCAATTTACACAGAAACGTGTCATTGTCCTGTTGCTGTGTGGAGACCATCTTGCATTGTCTCAAGGATGTTGGTAATCTTGTGTCGTTTCATCTTTTCATTCCTCTCTCTCTCTCTCTCTCTCTCTCTCTCTCTCCGACTTTTTCCTTCTTTGTGTGTTTTCTTTGTGTCCGCGTGTCTTCTTACCTTGCCTCATTTCTTTTGTCGCTTTACTACTTACATTTCATTTAGTCTCTTCTTTTTCATCCTTCTTTCTTCCCTGTTTTCATCATCATCGTGTTTTCTTAATTTCTCAACTCGTCCTTTTTCTCCTTAATTTCTCTCACCTCTAACATACTTTACCTCTCTTTACCTTTTTTTCCATTATCTTTTTCTCCTTTTTCCTCTTCCTATTTTTTTTTTCTTTTCCTACCATTTTTCTTTTCTCAACTCGACCTTTTTCTCGGTTATTCTTCCTGTCGATCTCACTGTTTCTCCTTTCTCGTTTTTTTCCCTTCTTTTTTTATCTTCCTATCTTCCCCCTCGTTGTCTAGCTTTTTACCGCTACCACTAAGTGTATTTCTCTTTTTTCCTCGTCTCCCCCTCTTCCTGTCTCAGTTTCTTGCCTCCCAAATCTTCTCTCCCGAGAGTGTAAAAATACCAATGACTCCCTGCTGTGTGAGAGTGCTTTACCTATACTGTATGTGTTGGGATCATTTTTATGGCTTTATTACGAGTAACTATGTATGATATATATTCTACTTTACTTTTCATTCACGAAATATTTGACTCAAGAGAGGAGCCCCTGAATGTGGTGGCACCGATATAACTGGATGGTTCTCCTACCCGGTCACATAAAGGTCTCACAGCTACCTCCCTATCCCCAAAAGGAGGGTGGTGGATGCAAAAGGAGGGGAATTTCAGCCTGCAGTTCACCGGGTTCACGTCCAGATGAACCTGCGGCCACAACACCAATATATCCACATTCACTTTACACTCACCCTCGTTCACCTTGCACCCCACTTTTATCTTGCCTCTACTCCTTTCTCTATACACAACTTGTCAACACGTCTTAAACAAATCCTCCTGGTTGGTGATGGTCGCCAGCTACTCTCAGATGCGTCAAAGTTTCATATTGTAGAGTTCAAGATAATGTAAGGATTTCAAGGGATTTCAGTTTAGTGTGAGAGGCATCTAACATATCAGTAAGGCTTAGATCAATTTTAACAGGATTCCGGAATATTTACGTAAAAAAAAAAAAAAAAAATCCAAACATTCCAGAATTCCTTTAAAACTGGTCTAAGAGTAACTGAAATGCTTTATGTTCCTCACTGCATTGCTTTTGGTTAACCCTGTACTTATTGTCACAAATGAAGTTCTGACTTGAGACAGGAGATGTATGTTAGAAATTGTGTCCTTTTGTTGTGTATGAGGATGGATTTTAGAAATTGTGTCCCATGGTTTATGTTATGGGGTTGGATGTTAGGAATTGTGTCCTATGGGGGGATGGATGGATGTTAGAAAGTGTGTCCTATGGTTTGTATACGTGGATGGATGTTAGAAAGTGTGTCCTATGGTTTGTATACGTGGATGGATGTTAGAAAGTGTGTCCTATGGTTTGTATACGTGGATGGATGTTAGAAAGTGTGTCCTATGGTTTGTATACGTGGATGGATGTTAGAAAGTGTGTCCTATGGTTTGTATACGTGGATGGATGTTAGAAAGTGTGTCCTATGGTTTGTATACGTGGATGGATGTTAGAAAGTGTGTCCTATGGTTTGTATACGTGGATGGATGTTAGAAAGTGTGTCCTATGGTTTGTATACGTGGATGGATGTTAAAAGTGTGTCCTATGGTTTGTATACGTGGATGGATGTTAGAAACTGTGTCCTATGGTTTGTATACGTGGATGGATGTTAGAAACTGTGTCCTATGGTTTGTATACGTGGATGGATGTTAGAAACTGTGTCCCACGGTTTATGTTCTGGGGATGGATGTTAGAGGTTGTGTCCTACGCTTTGTGTCTGTGGATGGATGTTAGAAACTGTGTCCTGATTTTTTGTGTATGTAGAGTATGTTATTTCCCGTGGCTTAGTGACAAAATTAGACAATACCAAGGCTCTTCATCCTTCCGTCAGCACTTCCTCGTGACTAGCACCATATTATAGGATTAGTCTCTTGCTTTAGCGCCATAATTAAGCAAAGAGATGCAAATTTTACGCCTAGTTAAAGTGAACAGAGCATAGTTGACTGGTGATATAAAGGTAGGGAAAAAATCTTCAAAATGAAGCCGTACACTCATAACCACTTCAGTCCCATAAGGTTTATTTTGATTGTATTCTGGCTGCCAACGTAATATTTTCTTCAGCTTAGGATGGTTCATAAGTAGAGAAGGGGTTAGTCAAGGCTACATCTAACACCTCCAGTAGTTAAAGAGAGAGAGAGAGAGAGAGAGAGAGAGAGAGAAACATCTTTTTATCCTTAAACAAGAAGCTACGTCGGTACTGTAAACTTAAGATATAACGTATCAGACAAAACGAAGGAGTGACACGCATAATACATAGACACTCATAACAAATCGCACAAAAAAAGGTGTAACGAAATCTCCCATCACACACACACACACACACACACACACACACACACACACACACACACACAAGACGGATTATACTTAAGATGCCGTCATACTGTGTTATTTATTACTTTCTAAGAAAAAAATAATTGTCTTCTTTCCCACTGACGCACATCCTCATGCACTTTCCCCTCTCTCTCTCTCTCTCTCTCTCTCTCTCTCTCTCTCTCTCTCTCTCTCTCTCTCTCTCTCTCTCTCTCTCTCTCTCTCACACACACACACGGTATCAACACCCTCAAAGATGTCTCCTTTTCATGGTGCCCGAGTTTAATCCATTTAAACCCCATTATTAGAGACGGGACGCACCTGCCCCTCTCCTCCCTTCCTCCTTCCTTCCTCTCTCCTCCCTCCCTCCTTTTCTTCCTGTTCCTCCTTCCCCTCTATACATCCTCCTTCCCTCTTCGCTTCCTTCCCTGTCTTCCTCCTTCCCTCTTCTCTTCCTTCCCTGTCTTCATCCTCCCCCCACTCCTTCCTTCGTCAATCTTTCTTTTCTCCGTTTCCTCCCAATCTCTAGCTTCCTTCCCTCTGTACCTTCTTCTTTTCCCCCTCCCTACCTCCATCTTCCTTCCCTCCCTCCCTTTCCTCCCCGTCATCATCTTACCTTCCCCCCCTTCTCTTCTCTGACTCGTCTTCTTTCCCCCCCTATCTCCATCTTCCTTCCCTCTCTTCCCCCTACCTCCGTCTCTACTTCCGTCTTCCTTCCTCTCACCCCATATCCTTCCTTATAATAGATCACTTCCTACATCATTTTTTTTATTCCTATTCACCATTCCCTTCTCTTCTTCTTTCCAGTACTTCCCTCTTTTTGACATCTGCTAGTTCTAAGCATGATTCTCTCTCTCTCTCTCTCTCTCTCTCTCTCTCTCTCTCTCTCTCTCTCTCTCTCTCTCTCTATCTATCTATCTATCTATCTATCTATCTATCTATCTATCTATCCATCTATCGATATCTATCTGTTTGTCTGTCTGTCTATCTCTACCTAGCTATCTATTCCTCTTTATGTCCGTCTGCCTGCCTGTATATCTATTTATCTATGTACCTATCTGTTTGTCTGTCTGTCTGTCTATATATATGTCTATCTGTCTTTCTATCCATCTATTTATCCATCTATCTATCTATCTGTCGGTCCCTTTCCTTTTCCTTATCGCTTCCTTTACACACCCTAATCTCTCCATCTCCCCTCCCAGTCCCATTCCACGTTTCCTCCGTACAGGAGCAGTGGACAAGAATTCAGAGTTAGGGCCAAATTCTGACTTCTTTATTTCGTAGCACCTCTTCCTTAGCGATTTATTTTTCCTATAGCACCTTAACCAATAACGTGCGCTCTGTGAGCAGGTGACGAGCGAGCGAGCGTTTGTACACACGCCTATCATAATTTCATCTTGGTGTAAACTGTCATCATTTCTGGCTAAACAGTTGAACAATAAGATAAGAGTATTTGAGCTAAAATATTTACTTCCTCTCTGGATGTGGATATAACGAGGCGCCGTAGCATTCATCACAAGCGCATTGTTCAATTCTCTGCTCCCGACCTGCAGTGTCAACGAACTGCGTCGGTAAACGCTTGGCTATTATTGATCGAATGATAAAACCCAGAAATGGGGCGATTACCCTTGCTGATTTCACCCCCCAAACACTGAAAAAACGTTCATGTAAAATCAAGAGCGCAATATCTGATATTTAATTGTTAGAATTAATGCAAGAAAACATGGTGTTACCACAGGAAATCTTTTAAAATTCAATTTCATAGTGAAGCACGTCAACTGAAGCCCTCAGTACATTCCATTGGGAAGCTGGGATTACAAGAGGTTTCTTTGGTCTCATGGGTAAATATATACCTAAAATCAAAATCTATGAAATGTATCTACTACCTGCTGAAAGAATCTCTTCTCTATTTCACACAAAAGAAAAGTTATTAATCTCTGAAAACCATTGCTGTCGGGCCGTGTCGTGTCGGGCCGCTCATTTCCCAACTGAACGTAAACATCACCTCGCTACGCTTCCTCGCTTCGCTCGCTCGCTCGTAGTAACTCCTGCATGTTACTGATGCAAAGTATGTCGACATTAAAAAGACGTAAATAACTTAAGAAAATATTAAGGTGTAGTATGCAAAATAATCGCTAAATAACAGGTGCTATGTAGCCTCCTGTGACATCTACAATACGTCTCTTAGCCCAGTCTTTAACCTTGCATTCCTATAACTTCTTTTCTTTTTTATTCTTGTCATTACTAGACGATTTAATTCTATTCACTGTAGGAGTACCGATATCTAACTCCTCCACTTCCAAACGTTTATTGTAAAGTGAACACAGGCATCTGGAAAATTGGGAACGAAATGATAAATACGCGATCGACCCGAAAAGATTTCTGTTCGTTTCTAGACAAAAAGGTCACCTACTAATCCACTGCGTCTACTTCTCTAATGTCTTTCACGTTCTCCCCTGACGCATCATATCGTACGGCATGTCCTTTACTTTCCTCCCAGACGCACCATACCAAAAAGGATTATCTATCTGCAAAGAAGCATCTCAAGTCTCTCTCTTAGCTTATGAATATTAACCTGTAGAAGAAAGTGCTATGTAGAAGAGGTGAAACGAAATACTCATTTCACCTTAACTTGGCCCAAATTTCCATCCTATTCCAGTTTTATTTCACGCAGCTCAATGACAGAAAAAGACAATGATATGTCTCTACATCCTTCTCATAGCACTTCCTCATGACTAGCATTATGATGTAGTTTTAATCCGTTGCTAAATCTCAGTATTCAAGACGGAGAGATAGCAGTTTTATACCAGGTTAAAACAAAATGAGTATAGGCGAACGTTTGTCTCCGTTTAAACACTACTGAGAAATTTTTAGCTTCTTTACTTCCTGCGTAGGATGTCATTCATCAAACATCCGGAGTAATTCGACTTGTCTCCATCCGTCTCTTGCTTTAAAGAATTTCACCATCTTTCCTTTTCCGTCTGTCTGCCTGTTTGTTATATCCGCCCTCTCTCTCTCTCTCTCTCTCTCTCTCTCTCTCTCAGCAGTAAGAATATGAAGGATGGGTGACGAAATGAGGACTAAAAGCGAAAGAAAATAAAGAAATCAGAAATAGGAGGCATCTGGAAAAAAAAAAATATGTTCACTTCTGGAATAGTTGCTTGTTTCCCCACTTCAGTTCGAGAGAGAGAGAGAGAGCGAGCGAGAGCGAGCACACACACACACACACACACACACACACACACACACACACACACACACACACACACAGGGGTCATGTGGTGCTGAGTGGCCATTGGTGTTGAAGATACAGCCTCCACCCCCACCTGGAAACTATTAATCTTTCTCCTTTCACTCATCACGTCTCCATTCCTCTATTAGTATGTTTCTTTTTTTTTTTTTTTTTTAGGTGTATATGATCATGAGTTTCGACTCTCTCTCTCTCTCTCTCTCTCTCATTTCCTTTAAATTCTTCGTCACTCCCTCATCCCTGCCACTCTCACCCTAAATAATACTAAAAAAAAAAAAAAAAAAGTGAAATATTCGACAACTTCAACACCCCTTCGACATGTAGAGGTGTATGGTATGTAGGAGGACTGCTGGGCCTTGATAGCAGGCTGTGAAGCCTATGCCCAGAGTCGGACACATAAAAAAAAAGAAAAAAAAAAAATTCCAAGAGATTTACCTACGCATTTCCATTCTTTGCCTCTCTACGTTAACTTATCGTTATATCACTTTATCATTACAGTATACTTCGTTCACCTTAACTTGACCCAGATTTTTCGTCCTCTCGCAGCTTATTTCCTGTAGGCCAGTGGTTCAGTAAGGCAATAACATGGCTCTACATCTTTCCGGTAGCACTTCTTCGTGACTAGCATTATTACTTACTCTCTTGTTCCGGCTCATCATTCAATGCAGACATTTTAGGTCGTTAAATGTGAAGAGTAGATAGACAGACAGATAAATAAATAAATAGATAGATAGATAGACAGACAGATAGACAGACAGATAGACAGACAGATAGACAGACAGATAGATAGATAGACAGATAGATGGAGAGACAGGTAGATGGATGGACGGATGGACAGATATTGCAGTCTACTTGTATTCACCAGTCACAGCATCTTCTTTATAGTATTAGCATTCTGGTTACAACTATTCTTTTTTCCTCGTTACTTTCATTTCATTCATTCCATCTCTGACAGTGCGATTCATTCAAAAATAATTACGAGTATATTCTTGGCAGTGGCATTATTTCCATTCAACAAGTCCTTCAGTACAATGACGTTAAATTTAACTACCGGAAGACGATTATATTTAGTCTTAGGGAGATCTATTGAAGTGACGGGGTTAAAAAGTAGTACCATCCTTCAGTAACCTCTTCACTAGGATAATTCTTTCTATCTAACCATCTATCCATCTATCTTTCTTTGTTTTTCTTTTCCTTTCTTTTAATACCGCCAAACAACTTAATTAACCCCAAAAAGGACCTCTTAAAGAAAACAGGTCAACATCGAGAGTGGCCAGCACGTGTTATATTGTTTACCACTATTATTATCGCTGTCACCATCACCACTACTACTTACCAACAACATTATGACCACTACCTAACCTTGCGTTATTATCTACACCTATCATGTTCATTTAATCTTTACTTACCACCAACATCTTCATCTTTCATCACCACTACCAACATTTTCCCATCACCCTCATTGTCCTTTCCTATATCAGCACAAACCATCTTATCCACAGGCATAACAGGAAAACATGAATACAAGTTGCGCGCGCGCGCACACACGCACACGCACACGCACACGCACACGCACACGCACACGCACACGCACACACACACACACACACACACACACACACACACACACACACACTTCTCTAAACAGTTGCATAGGTGGAGTTTCCACCGTTCCTCGGCAGACTCCTAAGAGCAAGTGACCATTTCTCATCATCAGCATCACAGTATTTCCAATTGTCACCATCAACACCTCAGATATCATCTATAACCATCATTACTAAACACATCTACTACTACCATCACTACCACCGAAACATCTATCAACCACAACCACCACCATCACTACCACCATCACCACCACTACCGAACATATTATTATGATCTCCACTATACTCGTACCACCGCCATCACCACCACCACTCACCAACTCCCATCTCTACTACTTCAACACCTCTAGTGCAACAAATATGACACTTATAACCACCACCACAGCAATCATCATCATCACCACCACCACCACCATCACCACCACCACCACAAGCATCATTGTCTACCACCACAACGATCACCACCACCACCACCACCACCACCACCACCACAGATATCACCATCTATAAGCGAGCATCACCACCACCGCAGATATCACCATCTATGAGCGAGCACCGCTACCACCACAGATATCACCATGTAAGAGCACCACCATCACCACAGATACGACTATCTATGAGCGTGCATCACCACCACAGATATCACCATCCATGAGTACCAGCACCACCACCACAAATATCACCATCTACGAGCGAGCACCACCACCACCACAGATATCACCATCTATGAACACCACCACCACCATCACAGGCATCACCACCACAAAAACCATCACCATCAGTACCACAAACATCACCACCTATCACCACAATCACAAATAACAGCCTATATATAGCACCACAACCACCACAACCAAAGCCACACACATCGCCACAACCATTACCACTACCACCACAGACATCCCGGTCTATCACCACTACCACCACCAAATGCTTTTAACACCATCACATATCCCCTATCCACTCTGCTACCCACTTCTTTTAAGCCATTCCCCTCCCCTTCCGCCCCTTCACTAGCAGTCTTAACTCTGTCATCCCGTCACTCTCTCTCTCTCTCTCTCTCTCTCTCTCTCAGCACCTAAAGCCAAACAAATCCATCTTCAGTCAATCAGAAGAATCATGCTGTTGTGTTGTTTAGTCTATATTAATACAGCAACGAGGGATGTACTTTAGGCGACATAAAAAGCTTCGTAGCACCTCTTCCCTGGCGAATTATTTTCCATATTACACTAACATTCTCTCCTGTGTTTATATTGTTTTAGTACCGACAACGTTTGTATAAATATATAAATAAATAAAAAAGTTCTTCAAATTATGCACCGGCAGACTTTCCCATCATTTCTGTCTTTCTGTTAGGTGTAGCCAAGAACTTCAGAGACTTCAATGATGGATGGATGGAAGGGTTATTCACTTTTACTAGGCACTCCGCTGAGGCTTCTCGTTTTGTATGTAGGATGATGATGATGATGATTAATACACCTATAACATATCTTCACACAAGGCAAAATAAATGCAATTGAAGGCATGACCCAATTTCACTTCTCTATTTCTCTAACATTTTGAACACCACAGGGAACACAGTTAAACCCATTCAATCCCGTGACGTTTGTATATTTCATTCGCGGTATCTCCAGACGATTTTGTTATGAGTAGGAGAGATATTTGGATGTGGAAGGGAGAGCTGCAGCCTTCATTACCTGGTCAGCAAGAGAGAGAGAGAGAATATGCGACACTGGACTGAAGAGTTAACCCCCATCAGTTCCATTATTTTTTTTTTTTTTTCATTTTCATCTTGCTATCTCGAAACTATTTTATTTAGTTCGGAAATGATATTCGAATTAAAGGAGTGTACTTACAGCCTTTATTAACCCCTTCACTACTTCGGTATTTCCCAAATTTGGCTAAAAATTTTCTGAACAGAGCAAGAATAAAAAAAAAAAACAATGAAGGGGTTTCCTCTTCTTTCTCTCTCATTTATTCTATCTACCTGGCACTATGAATCAGTCACTCCTTATTTAGTCATACCTTAATTAGTCACACCTTAATTAGTCACACCTTAATTATGTTTCTGCTTGTTCATAAGACAACCTGGCAACATTAAAACTCCTATATTCATCTTTTCAGGAAGTGTGTGTGTGTGTGTGTGTGTGTGTGTGTGTGTGTGTGTGTGTGTGTGTGTGTGTGTGTGTGTGTGTGTGTGTGTGTGTGTGTGTGTGTGTGTGTGTGTGTGTGTGTGTGTGTGTGTGTGTGTGTGTGTGTGTGTGTGTGTGTGTGTGTGTGTGTGTGTGTGTGTGTGTGTGTGTGTGTGTGTGTGTGTGTGTGAGAGAGAGAGAGAGAGAGAGAGAGAGAGAGAGAGAGCGTGCATGCAACTATCTGAATATAAATAGCAGAGGAGCAAAGCTACACATTCCACATCACTCAACCACCTACACTCTACAGACAGGCAAATGATCAATGTCA
>NC_137046.1:36108630-36213630 GCF_032717465.1 Coenobita brevimanus
TCTGCGATACTTTTATCTTATTTTGCTTATTCATAGTCGGTCCTCTTCCTTCATACTGCTACACCATATTTCATTTTTTTCCTATCCTTTCCCTTCCCTGATTCTCTGCCCTGTGCTTCTCATCCTCCACTTCCTTCTTAATCTCTTTTTTTTTTCTTTACATCCTTTCCTCCTCCTCCATATTCCTGCAGCTTTCCACTCTCGATTTTTCTTTCCATTATATTTCCCCACTACTTATGTTGTGCTTCATCTTCCTATTTACTTTCTTCCACTTCTTCTCCGTATCTTCTCTATATCCTCCTCATCTTCCTTTATACTGCTACTCCCATTTTCACTCCATTTTCTCTCTCTTCTCAGTTCCCTCTTTCTTTACGCCGTGCATCCTCTTCTGTTTTTGTTCCTTTTGCTTATGTTTAGTATTTTCCCAACATTTCCCTCCTATTTACACCCTTTCCATCTTTTCTGTATGCTTCTATAAACTACCTTTCATACACGGCTCTTCATTTCTTTTCCTCTTAACAACGCATTATTTCTTTCCCTTCCTCTTTTTCCTTTGCCGATTCTCTGCCTCTTCCTCTTCATCCTTATTATCTTTTTTGTTGTTCTCCTGTTTATTTCCATTTATCTCCCCTTTCCTCTGGTGCCTCCTCCTCCTCTCCTCAGTGTTTCTCGTCAAAAGCTACACAACAGTCTTTTCCTTGCTCTTTCCCTCAGCTTCTCCTTAACATACATTTTGCTACATTCGACAGCACTTTCTTCTTACATTCTTCTTCTCTTTCTTCTTCTAATCCATTCAACTCCTGTTTTTCACCTTTCAAACTAGAGGAGAATGCAGAATTACTCTAACCTTCACTAACTCTATAACATACAGGCGTCTCTCCTAAACTAACGAAAATCCTCCCGTGAAACCATAAAATAAAAATATGCGATAGTAGTGAAGAGGTTACGAGGGGATTTGCACACAGCCTCGAACACCAAAAAGAGCCTGTTTACGAGGAGTCCCTTTAAATAATACCTTTTCTTGAATAGTGTGAATGATTGTTGAGAGCTGAGAGAGACTTGTTCCTAGACCAAGACTTTATGCTGCTTTCCTCTCTGTTCTAGCATATGTATACACTGTACTGTAGTTTCCTTTGCTATACTACACACTGCTGTACTATACGATACATGAATTTCACTGGAAAAAGTACACGATAACGCTAAGATAATGAAAGCCTACACATCTAAGAACTGCTTAAGAAGAAACACTGGAATCATCGTAAGCCTACACCCAATGCTCATCACAAACTATAAATCATAATATCCACCTAATCTTTCCTTCCTTCCTTCCTTCCAGTCAATGTTAATCTTTAAAGAAACATTCTGTACGTCATTCTCGAGCAATTACCAGCAAGTGTGGCCCGTACAATAACCGCAATGACGTTAACGCTACTAAGAAATCAATTACTTCGCCCCCAACCTTCTTCCTGTTATTTATGGCTGAGCTAGGAGTTAATTTGCCGTAAGGGAGCAGAAAAAATGAGTTAGGATGCCGCACATGCCTACAAGGTAACCTGCTCCATATGCCCACCTTTGAGACAGACAGACAGACAGACAGACAGACATGAGAAGAAAAAAGGAGAGCAGAGAAGACTTGTATCTCTGGAGGGGAGAGAGAGAGAGAGAGAGAGAGAGAGAGAGAGAGAGAGAGAGAGAGAGAGAGAGAGAGAATCAGTAAAGAATGTAGCTCATTTGCGACGAAAATGGAAATGAAAAATGCAAACAATATGTAACTGTATGGAAAGTAAGAACGATTAAATCTACGTGTACATGTAAAGCACCTCGGTCAGCGCTGAATCTCACACACACACACACACACACACACACACACACACACACAAACACCCCCTCTCTCTCTCTCTCTCTCTCTCTCTCTCTCTCTTTCTCTCTCTCTAGCTTACCAGCATCTCTCTCTCTCTCTCTCTTTCTCTCTCTCTTTCTCTCTCTCTAGCTTACCAGTACTTATAGACCGATTTCCCGACTATTATTACAGCTGGATGCAATGTGGCGCGGTAACAAAGGGAAGGTGGAAGTGAGTAGAGAGGGTGGAAGTGAGTAGAGAGGGTGGAAGTGGGTGGCGAGGGTGGAAGTGAGTAGAGAGGGTGGAAGTGAGTGGAGAGGGTGGAAGTGAGTGGAGAGGGTGGAAGTTAGCAGAAAGGGTGGAGGTAAGTGGAGAGAGTGGAAGTGAGTGGAGAGAGTGGAAATTAGTAGAGAGGGTGGAATTGAGTAGAGAGGGTGGAAGTGGGTGAAGAGGGTGGAAGTGAGTGGAGAGAATGGAAGTGAGCAGAAAGGGTGGAAGTAAGTAGAGAGGGTGGAAATTAGTAGAGAGGGTGGAAGTGAGTGGACAGGGTGGAAGTGAGTGGACAGGGTGGAAGTGAGTGGACAGGGTGGAAGTGAGTGGACAGGGTGGAAGTGAGAGGACAGGATGGAAGTGAGTGGAGAGGTTGGAAGTGAGTAGAGGAGTTGGAAGTGAGTAGAGGAGTTGGAAGTGAGTGGAGAGGGTGGAAGTGAGTGGAGAGGGTGGAAGTGAGTGGAGAGGGTGGAAGTGGGTGGAGAGGGTGGAAGTGAGCTAATGAAAGAGGAAATGTGTATAGGAAGGTGGAAGTGAATACAAAAACAACAGACACAAGCACAGAAATATTTATAGGGATGCAAAGCAAGTTTATATAGAAAGTTGCTCTTGAGGGTTAAAGAGTGTGTCACAGAAAGGCTGCGGGAGAGTTGGCACAGTGGATGACAAAGTGAGAGAAAGAGAGAGAGAGAGAGAGTGTGTGTGTGTGTGTGTGTGTGTGTGTGTGTGTGTGTGTGTGTGTGTGTGTGTGTGTGTGTGTGTGTGTGTGTGTGTGTGTGTGTGTGTGTGTGTGTGTGTGTGTGTGTGTGTGTGTGTGTGTGTGTGTGTGTGTGTGTGTGTGTGTGTGTGTGTGTGTGTGTGTGTGTGTGTGTGTGTGTGTGTGTGTGTGTGTGTGTGTGTGTGTGTGTGTGTGTGTGTGTGTGTGTGTGTGTGTGTGTGTGTGTGTGTGTGTGTGTGTGTGTGTGTGTGTGTGTGTGTGTGTGTGTGTGTGTGTGTGTGTGTGTGTGTGTGTGTGTGTGTGTGTGTGTGTGTGTGTGTGTGTGTGTGTGTGTGTGTGTGTGTGTGTGTGTGTGTGTGTGTGTGTGTGTGTGTGTGTGTGTGTGTGTGTGTGTGTGTGTGTGTGTGTGTGTGTGTGTGTGTGTGTGTGTGTGTGTGTGTGTGTGTGTGTGTGTGTGTGTGTGTGTGTGTGTGTGTGTGTGTGTGTGTGTGTGTGTGTGTGTGTGTGTGTGTGTGTGTGTGTGTGTGTGTGTGTGTGTGTGTGTGTGTGTGTGTGTGTGTGTGCGCGCGCGCGCCGGAAGAAGCAAAACAAGGACTTAATTAAGAGCGTTGGCAAAGTCACTGTTGGGATGTACTGGCCAGAATGTTTTCAGAAAGTGACACGAGAGTTAGGTAGATGGGTTGGCAACGAGTGAGGAGTGAGTCAGACGGGTAGATTAGCTGGTAGGCAGGCAGACTGACGCAGGTAGATTTTACAGACTGAAATGGTACCAAAAAGGCATACTGGTGGGGAGAAGCTGATGAACGATGTGATGCAGAGGTGGGTGGAGGGGGTGGAAATGAGGCAGGGGTGAGTCATATTGGTAGAATAGTTGGTAGACAGTGGAAGACATAGGTGTATACTGCTGAAGGAGATGGCTGCAGTAAAAGGTATGTAGGTGGGCTGAAACCGGGGAACGAGGTGGTGCAAGGCTAGGTAAATGTGTTGGCAGTGAGTTTGTCATGATCGAGATTTAGGTAAAGTGCTGGCAGATTAATGCTGTTGAAAAATGTGCATAAGGAAATGAAAGCAAGGAGGTATGTTAGTGGGGGAGTCAGTGAACTAGGAGACAAAGAGCTGGGTAGATGAATCAGGAATGATGTTAGTGTTACTTAGATTCGTTGAGTGTAGGCTGATTAATCCCCTCAATTCCAGGCCTTATTTCTTTTTTGTTATTCCTGTGGCAACCAGACAAAATATTACTTAGCTTAGGAGAGGGCCCTAGCAGTGAAGGGTTTAGTTAAGGCTGTATCTAACCCCTCCAGCTCCGAGTTCCTCTCTTAAGCTGAATAAAATCGTCTGGAGAAAGCAATAACAGTGGATACTATGCGTCCTCGAAATGAAGGGGAAGATTATGTGTGAGCAGAGGTATATTTCGGAGGTCGAAAAAAATAAAAAATAACGGTGAGGGGAGAGAGAGAGAGAGAGAGAGAGAGAGAGAGAGAGAGAGAGAGAGAGACAGACAGACAGACAGAGAGGAGGGGGGAAGAGACAGAAAGGTGGGGGGAGATGATGAAAGAGAGGAAATTAGAATACAGATATGAAACAGGAAGTGAGTACGGGACAGGGAGAGCGAGAGGGGAGAGGAGAGGGAGTTAGAGAGGAAGCTAGGGGCTGGATGGAGACAGTGAGGGAGTAGATAAACGTATATGATTATGAAACCCGTAGTAAATAATAGAGGTGCTGAGGAGATGAGGAGAGCAGGGCGGAGAGAGTGAAGGAGAGAACTAGGACATACATAGGAGACCGGAGTGAGAAAGAGAGGGACAGGCTATGAGGGAAGCTTGTAATAGGGTAACAGGTTATGAAAGAAATGGAGGGAGTGGATAATACGGCTTCTGTGGGGAAGGAAATTTAAACCAATATAAATTTACGAGAACGAGGAAGCTACTAACAACCGAGGTATTTAGGAAGAGAGATATAGAGGAACACAGATACAGTATATAGGCAAAGAGATGTATACGAAACTAGGGGTCATCTGCAAATAATGGGTTGGATTCTGAGTAGCACAGGAGACTTCTTAGCACCTCTTCTCTGGCGATGTATTTTTTTATATTACACCTGAATATCCTTTTGTATATCACTGACGCATAACATATCGACTGAAAAGCGATATAAGTAAAAAAAAGACGACGATAAGGTGTAATAAACAAAATAAATCACCAAGAAAATGGGTATAACGCAGCCTCCTATGCCATTCAGAATACGGCCCTGTGAGAAGGATGGGATGGTAGGAATATTGGTGGAGGTTGTCAGTGAAGGGGTTAGTAGTGAGGCAAGGATGGGATGGTAGGAATATTGGTGGAGGTTGTCAGTGAAGGGGTTAGTAGTGAGGCAAGGATGGGATGGTAGGAATACTGGTGGAGGTTGTCAGTGAAGGGGTTGGTAGTGAGGCAAGGATGGGACGGTAGGAATATTGGTGGAGGTTGTCAGTGAAGGGGTTGGTAGTGAGGGTGTTGGCAGTGGTGTCGTTATATTTGGCACGAGGGCCGCGTGTCACTTGGACCATCAGTGCTGCCAACGGTGTCATCGGTAAGGCCAGTCATTCGGGGAACCAGGGTTTTTCTCAAGCGTTCGTGTTGGTACCCCTGGTCGTTGCGTCAGACCAGCTAAAAATAACAACAACATACGTCAACAGTGTCTTTTAAGAGAACAATTATAATTAGTTTTGTTTTACTGATGCAGGCTGACTTATTATCCACCAACACTATAATAAAAATAATAATAATAATAATGTAAAAAGGGATTGAGGAAAGTAAGTATATTTCTCTAGACTGCAGCATGTCAGAATTTCGAGTGAGATGTGGGCGTGTGAGGTGAGGGACGAGAGGCAGGTTTTAGGAGGATGTCACCCACAGATACATCAGTTCGAGGTCACTAAACTCAAAGTACCCATGATATCAGCTCTTCTTTGTGTTCATACCTCTTAGTTTAATCTGTGCTCTAAAATAAATTAAAACACAGATGAGAATACGAGCAGATCAGGTGTTTAGAAGGCCACATACCTGTACATATTACAAGGTTAATATGCAAATGACCAACTAAATGAGGTAAATATTTCATACAGGGAAGAGATGCATTTCGCTTTGCATGTAAAAAAAAGTAATACTAATAATATACAGTAATACTTTCTCTTTATAGTTAGCCACTTTAATATTTTGGCTGGTTCGTCACAACTCTCTCTCTCTCTCTCTCTCTCTCTCTCTCTCTCTCCATGGCAGCTTATTTCATCCACGCTTAATTTATTTGCATTTCATCCTGTTTTTCCCGTTCCTGCATCCCCTACATATACCCACTCGCCTAGCAGCTCACTGACATAAACAAGAGACGATAGGAGGATGGATTCTCTCTCTCTCTCTCTCTCTCTCTCTCTCTCTCTCTCTCTCTTTCTCCGACGTAAACAGAGAATCGGAAGGAGGGCGGACTTTAATAAATCTCCCGCCTAGGCTTAAAGGAACATCCGGCTGTTTATAAACCCATGATGGGACGCTCGACTGTGTGGCAGGTATATGGAGGGAAGGGACAGATGGAGGAGGAGGAGGAGGAGGAGGAGGAGGAGTGGAGATGGAGGGAATCCATGTGAAGGAGAGAGAGCAGAGAAGAGGAAAACTGAATTCAAGGTGCAGGGAGATGGAAAAAAGAGATGTAAATGGGGGAGAAGATCAGTAGAAAAAAGAAGGAAACAGGATCTAAGACCCGTGTTCTCGTTGGTCACGGAGGCTCCCTAGCACCTCTTCCTTAGCGATTTATTTTTGGATACAGTTGTTTAATATCCTTTTGCACGTTACCTATGTAGAGTATGGTGATATTAGAAGGATCTGTGTAACATGGAGAAGGATAGTAAGGTGCACAAGCAAGCTAAGTCGCTTGGGAAAAGGTGTTAGTGATCTTCCTTAAGCGACGGGAATACGAGCCAAAGAGACAAGATGACATAATGAGCTGAGACAGAAGAGCTGCGAATGAGGAAAGAGAACAGGAGAAGTAAGAGGAAATTAGAACTGAGGAGGCACGATGACAGAAGAGATGAAAATGAGAAAAAAGAATAGAAGAAAGAGGAAGACAGAGCTGAAGATGCGAGGAGAGAGAAAAAAGAAGAATTAATGAAAAAGCTCTAAAAAGACTCGGAAAATAAAGCTCAAGAAGTAAAATGAGGCAGAGAGAGAGAGAGAGAGAGAGAGAGAGATGGAAGACAGAATAATAAACAGAAAATCAAACAGGCCTGGTAAAAGGAGGAGGAGGAATATACGTACACGTAAACAAACTAAAAGGAAGGTGGTGAGGAGGCGGAAGGACAAGATAAGGGCGTAAGAGAAGCCGGTTTTAGGCATGGTGATGGCTGTGGTTGTAAATACTGAGCCTGTGTCCAAGACGTGCTTAAAACCCTTTCAGTCCTCCATTTTTTTTTATTTTTTTTTATGCTTGTTGCTATTAGACGATTTTATTTAACTTGGGACAGACCTATAGCACTGAAGGATAAAGGAAGTTTGCATCTAATTCGGGTAGTTCGAAATTTCTATCTAAAGTTGTATAAAATAGTCTGACCGTAATAAGTATAAAAAAAAGGTCATCAAAGTGAAATGGTCAACCACTCAACCGAGAATCTCATTTTTATTTCTGTCTTACAAGCTTCAGACGATTTTACTAAGCTTAGTAGAACTTCTCTAACTTATGGATTGGGTACTGCATTCTACAACATATCCACGAAGTGGTCTTTCCTAAGATGTATACAATCGTCTGGTAGCAGCATGAATTATATATATATATATATATATATATATATATATATATATATATATATTTATATATATATATATATATATATATATATATATATATGTGTGTGTGTGTGTGTGTGTGTGTGTGTATGTATGTATGTATAACTGATGGAGTTACTAATCTATGAGAGTCAGAGGGGAAGGTCGTGGGGATGAGGGAAATGTGAATAAAAGCAAGATAATAGATGCTGTTTTCATCTAACGGGACTTATCCACTCCCACAACCTGGTTAAGTCGTTGCTGCACGAAATTCGAGCCTCATGGTCATATGCTTCATCAAAAATTGTGACATTCCACATTTGTGCCATCGGCAAGCTCCACAAGTGGATTCCACAACCTGTTCGTATGCTTAGTCACACGTGTGGCACGGGGTGATATTGGTAAGTGCGGCGGTACAAGAACACTGGATTATAGTATTTCAATATATTATATGTATCTGAGAGTGGCTGAACAACAATCTTGCAGTTCACACTTTTATCCCAATGGTTCTGGCATTCAAAGATGGCACAAATGTGGCAACCCACAAATGTGGATTTCACATATTTAAGCATATCAGTTACCATCGAGTGTGATTCACGGCCTCCACATTTTTGTTTAAGCACACGACCATTAGGGTGGTAATTTTAGTGGCTTTGTAGATTTCGTTGAATGTCTCCCTCAGCAATTTGTCACATCATTATACCTTTAATCTTATCGTAAATAACTTAGGGAAACGACTCAAACTCGTACTGATACTAGAAGTGTATAAACAACATAAAAGGAAATATCATGATGTAATATGCATAATAAATGGTTAATAAAAAATGTGCTACGAAGTATTTTGTGCCACACAGAATCCGGTCTTGGGTCATAAAGTAAAAATAAGTTTCCTTGGTTATTATATTCGGTCTGCTTTCGTCTGACGGAACTGGCCCATTCTCATAACTTCGACAGTACAGTAAGTCATGACTGTATGAAATTCGATGAGCCTTAGTTATGGGGTAACTTTGTCAGGTTAAAGCAAATGTGGTATAGTGAGTCAAAGAGGAGGTGGTGCTGGTGTGAGGGAAATTCTTAACCCGCTGAACTCAGTATCGCACTTTTAATTTAATGCTATCTTCAAGCAATTTTATTTAACATGGGATAGACTTCTCGAACAGGAGGGGTTAGATAAAAGTATTGATAAACACCTCGAATAATAGACGCCTCTCCTTCGATGAATAAAATCGTCTTGAGCAAACAGGACATCAACGGGATCAGATTCAGGCCATGAACGGGATGGGTCAGGGGTGAATTAACAGTGATGCTGGACTGCTGGTGTGGGACATGACAGACAAGAATGAATTGATGGAGTCTGAAAGGAGAGCAAAAGACTGAGAGATGTATAGTATGAGATGTGAATTATATATGAGCAGAAATTACAAAAAAAAAAAAAAATGCGAAGGACGATGGTGAGATTTGGGCGGATGGTGAGTAGTGAAGAAAAGATGACAGTGGGAGAGCTGTAAAGTGACCTTACTGGGAAGTGGTCATGGATGAGTTAGTTCAGAGGTGAGTTTACTGTGAAACTGAACTCTTTGTATGAGACGACAGAGGAGAAAGGCATGTGAGATAGTGTTAAAGGGCTGAGAGAGAGAGAGAGAGAGAGAGAGAGAGAGACAGACAGACAGACAGACAGACAGACAGACAGACAGAGACAGACAGAGACAGAGACAGAGACAGAGGTGGAAATGACGATAATAAAAAGAACAGTAAAAACAGCTGTGTCAGAGAAGGCGAACAAAGAATATATAGACACGTAAAAAAGCTAGAGAGAGAGAGAGAGTACTTCCGCCGACCCCTATGAAGTTTATGATTTATTCCTGTATCCGGATCCACCTCAGTATCTATTCATCTTTTTCTTGATCCATTACCCACCTATCACCCAGACTTCACTCAAGTCCAATGGCAATTTTTGGGGACATCTTGTGCACAAAACGGACAAACCAACAAGGGTGAATACATAACCTCCGTCCAACTTAGCTGGTAAAGATAACGAAAAGGAAGGTGGTAAGTAGGTAAAGGGACAAGATAAGGGTGCAAGACATGCCGCTTTTAGAGATGGTGATGGCTGCCGCTTTAAATATAGAAAGTGAGTGAGGCGAGATCGTGCTGTAATAACTAATCTGAGGCCTGAATTTTCCGTCGGTTTTCGGAGGCTCCCCAGCAAGTCTTTATTATCAGGTTATTTCTGCATAGGATACGTTTATATTCTCGTCTGTGGTATTCATGAAGGATCCCAACCTTTTCTTGCTACGGAGACACATCCACATCGGCGAATTATTAACACATCACTGTTTTAATCGCATCTCCAGCTCAGGAAACTTTTAAGACTACGACCCCCACGTGTGATCATTATGTAAGAGTTTATTTAATCCCTTTAGACAGAGGATGTAAGTATTTCGTATTATTCTCACCATCTCCAGACGATTTTACTCAGCTTCGGATACACTGTTTGAACAGGAAGAGTTAAATAATACAGCCTTAATAAACCCCATTCTATATATGAGACTCCTTTCCAGAGTTTTATATGATCGTCTGGTAGCTTCAAGAATAAATGAAAAAGGACGTTCTGCGTATTCAGAGGACTAATAGAAAGTCAGCTTGTAACAAAGGAGAATGGGTCACGGATGTAAGGACGATGAGAAATGAGTATTTCTGGGAAAAAAAAAAAAATGCAGAGGACTAGATACAATGTGATAAGCCCTTTATGAATGATGCCCCCCCCCAAAAAAAAAAAAGCGACAGGAAAGTGGATGTACAGTGAAAAGGCAGTGAAAAGAATGTGAAAAAAATATAAGAAAGCAAAAGAAAGAATGAGACACGGGAGGATTGTATGAAGTAAATGATATCTGAGTAAAAGCTGTGTGAAGGAGTAGATAGATACGTACGTGATGAGACATGGGTAAATGGTGAGTAGGAAATAAGATGGGTGAGTAGGAAATAAGATGGGTGACTGGAAAAAGGATGACAGTAGATGAGCTGAAAACAGAGCTGGATGTATGAGTCGTGGATGGGATGGTTTACAGGTGAATTTACTGTGGTACTGGACTCTTGGTGTGAGACATGACAGTGAAGAAAGGTATGTGAGATAGTGTTAAAGGACAGAGAGAGAGAGAGAGAGAGAGAGAGAGAGAGAGAGAGAGAGAGAGAGAGAGAGGAAAACTACAGGGAAGTACGAACAAGGAAGATGTGGGATTTGGTATGATGAAAGGAAAGAGGGAGGGGGCGAAAGAAACAGTACATTCGATAATATGTTAGAAGGAAGAAAGGTAAACAGGAAGATGGAGGAGAAGAGTGAATGCGAGAAAAAGAAGAGGGCAAGATAATTATAAGGAACATGTGAGGTGAGAAGAGATGAGACAAAAAGGAGAGTGAAGGTGAGAAGAGGATGAGGGAAATGAAACGCATATGGGATTGAGAGACTGAGTGGAAGTGAGGCTGTGAGGGAAGAAATGCGATGAGACGGAAGCAGGAAGGGTGATAAGGGAGGAAGGGAACGGGGGGAAAGGGGGTAGGGAAGAGGGTGAAGAGGGAAGGGAGGGGATTTAAAGGCAGAGAGGGAGGCAGGGAGGCAGGGAGGGGATGAGGAATATATTAAAGCACATATGGAGGAAAGGAGGAAGGAAATTTAAATACTAAGAGGAAAGGAGGAAGGAAATTTAAATACTAAGAGGAAAGGAGGAAGGAAATTTAAATACTAAGAGGAAAGGAGGAAGGAAATTTAAATACTAAGAGGAAAGGAGGAAGGAAATTTAAATACTAAGAGGAAAGGAGGGAGGAAGGGGAAGAAAGATATTTAAAAGCAAATGGATGAAGCGAGGACATTTAAAACTGGAAAGGGAGGGGGATGGGAGGGAAAATTAACGGGAGAGGGAGAGGAGGAGGGAAGGAAGGAGATTTAAAAGGAAGGGTTTAAAAGGAAGGAGATTTAAAAGGAAGGAGATTAAAAGGGAAGGAGATTTAAAGGGAAGGAGATTTAAAAGGAAGGAGATTTAAAGGGAAGGAGATTTAAAGGGAAGGAGATTTAAAGGGAAGGAAATTTAAAGGGAAGGAGATTTAAAGGGAAGGAGATTTAAAGGGAAGGAGATTTAAAAGGAGAGGTTCGGAGCAAAACTTTCATGGGAGGGAGGGAAGGAGGAGAATGGAATACCAGGAAGGAGGAGATTAATAGGCGCTGAAGGAGGGATGGAAGAAGGAGGAGAAGGATTTAAAACAGGCAGATGGAAGGATGGAGGAAGATGTAGAGAGAGAAGGAGGGAGGGAAAGGAGAATGCGAGTCAGAGAAGGAAGACCGAGGAAGGAAGGAGGGAGGAGGGGAAGGAAATAGAGAGGAAATATTACACGTGAGAGAGAGAGAGAGAGAGAGAGAGAGAGAGAGAGAGAGAGAGAGAGAGAGAGAGAGAGAGAGAGAGAGAGAGAGAGAGAGAGAGGAAATATTACACGTGAGAGAGAGAGAGAGAGAGAGAGAGAGAGAGAGAGAGAGAGAGAGAGAGAGAGAGAGAGAGAGAGAGAGAGAGAGAGAGAGAAATCCGGAGAAAGAAAGGAAAAGATGAAAGTGAGATGGAAAGTAGGAACTGCGTAAGGGAAATGGCAATGATATGTGATAGATGAAATGAGTGAATGAGTGGATGTGAAAGAAGAGAGAGAAAGTAAGATAAGAGGGAAGCAGAGAGGGAGATAACGGAGGAAGAGAGGGAGGAAGGGAGGGAGCGAGAAGGGGAAGGGGAGGCAGAAGGAATGAAGGAGAAACAAAATGAGAAGAGCGCAGGAAAGAAAATAAGAGGGAGCTAGGCGTATAAATCCAATATATTTCCTGCATAAATTATAGTGGTTATAAAGATGGCTAAATATAATGAACTGAGAAAGCAAGAACAGCACAGAAAGTATATATAAATAGAAGGAATATTTAAGGAGGGAGGAGAGGATGGGAGATGGAGATATTGTGGAAGGTAAGATGATGGAAAGAAAGGGGTGTGGAGTAAGAGGTATTAGTGAATGAGAACCTGTGTGTGTGTGTGTGTGTGTGTGTGTGTGTGTGTGTGTGTGTGTGTGTGTGTGTGTGTGTGTGTGTGTGTGTGTGTGTGTGTGTGTGTGTGTGTGTGTGTGTGTGTGTGTGTGTGTGTGTGTGTGTGTGTGTGTGTGTGTGTGTGTGTGTGTGTGTGAGAGAGAGAGAGAGAGAGAGAGAGAGAGAGAGAGAGAGAGAGAGAGAGAGAGAGAGAATTAAAAGCACCAGGGAACTGACTAAGTGAGGGAGGGGATGAGGTAAGTTAAAAAATAAAAAATAGGGAAGAAAGGAGGGAGGAGATTTAAAGACCTGGGGAAGGGAGGAAGGGAGGCAAGAAAGAAAAGGTTAGGAATAAGATTTAATAGCATAAACATGGAGGAAGGGCAGGAAAGAGAAATAAAGGCAAAGAGAGAGGGAGGAAGCAGAGATTGAAAGCTAGAGAGAGAGAGAGAGAGAGAGAGAGAGAGAGAGGTGTTTGGTAGCTGTACTGAGTGAAGACAAAATATACAGATAAGAATATATATAAGGAATTCTAATCTCAGCTATAATCCTTTTATTTAAACTCGTCCTAAAATTACCATCTCTCCATCTTAAATGCTGAGTAGAAACAACTGATCAACACAAGAATTTGGTGATAGTCACGAAGAAGTGCTACGGAGATGATGTAGAGCTGTATCATTGCCCTTTTCTACCTCTGAGCCAAAGGAAATAAGCTGAGCCAAGTCAATGTGAAAAGAGTATAAAAAATTGTAGTGTTTATAATTACGGAGCCTGAATGTGTCCCAGGGAGGAAACAAGGGAGAGAGGGAGGGAGGGAGGAGAGAAAGGGAGGAAGAGACCCACCCAGCAGGTAGACGGGAGGGAGGGATAGGGAGGAGGAGGGGTGAGGGGAGAGGTAACGCCCACAACACTTCCGCCGGTATTCTCTCTCTCTCTCTCTCTCTCTCTCTCTCTCTCAGCAGTTTATAGAGACATTGTGTGGCGTAGGAGGCTCCGTGGCACCTTCCCCTTGGCGATTTATTTTGCTTATTATACATTACCATTCTCTTCTATATTATTTCTCTCGTTTAAATATTGAATACAGTTGTTTGTATCGGTATCACACAAGACAATACTGAGGTGTAATTTACAGAATAAATCGCTAATAAGGAGGAGTTGCGAAAACCCCAAAGCCATTCAGAATATAGCCTATACACTTAAAATACCACCCATACACTTAAAATACCACCCATACACTTAAAATACCGCCCATACACTCAAAATACCGCCCATACACTCAAAATACCGCCCATACACTCAAATTCCGCCAATACACTTAAAATACCGCCCATACACTTAAAATACCGCCTATACACTGAAAATACCATCCATGCACTTAAAATACTATCCACACACTTAAAATATCACCCGTACACTTAAACTACCACCCATACACTTAAAGTACTTCCCATGCATTGACAGCTTCGCCTATACACTGAAAATACCACCCGTGCACTTCGAACACATTTATAATTCCGCCTCATATACTCAGAACACACTTAGAATATACTCAGAATGCCGTCCATACACCTGGAACACTTAGAATACTTAGGATACCAACCATACACTTAGAATACACTTAAATACACTTAGAATAACGACCATACACCTGGAACACACTCAGAATATCGACCATACACTTGGAACACACTTAAATACACTTAACGACTATACACCTGGAACTGTTAGAATACACTTAGAATAACTACCTAGCACTTGTACTTAGAATAAAAGAACATAGTATGTACCTCTCCTCTAGTCTATATCTAGTAGTGTATAGTCTTTCATTTCTGCCTCTCCATTAATTTTCTCTGTTACACGTCTCTCTTCTCCTTCGCATCTCATACTTTTCTTCCTCTTTTTTATTCTTATCCTCTCCATATTCCCCCTTCCTCTGT
Source organism: Coenobita brevimanus (assembly GCF_032717465.1). Taxonomy (NCBI): domain Eukaryota; kingdom Metazoa; phylum Arthropoda; class Malacostraca; order Decapoda; family Coenobitidae; genus Coenobita; species Coenobita brevimanus. Next base: position 36,123,236 of record NC_137046.1, read on the forward strand.
TTCTCCTCTCCCCATATTTATATTTCCTCTGATAACTCTCCACATTTGTTTCTTCAATTACTTTTCTCGCCACATTTTCCCCTTGCTCTTTTTCTTCTCTCCACATTTCTCCCTTCCTCAGTTACCCTTCTTTTCATATTTCCCTTCCCTTTCTGCTTTTCTCCTTACAGTTTTATTCTTCTGTCTTCCTTCTCTCCACATCTCTCTGCCTTCCTATATTACATTTTCCTCTACATTTCTCCATTCTTTGTTGCTCCACATTTCTTCCTTCCTTCCTCTGCTGTGTTTCTCCGCACTATTCTTCTTCCTCTGGTACTCGACTCTCAAAATTTCTGTTTCCTTTCTTACACTTGTCTCTTCTTTTTCGCCATAACAACTACTCTCTGTACGTCTTCCTTCTTCTCTTACTTTTCTCTCCTCATTTCTTCTTTCTCAGCTACTCCTCTCTCTACTCGTCTTCCTTCCTGTGTTACTTTTCTCTGCTACACTTTTCGTCTCAATAATCTTACTAAAATATACTGTACTTCTCTCCTCGGGTTCCCTTTCTCCGCTACTTTTCTCCCTACACGTCTTCCCTTCTCTGTTTCTTCTCTCCTTCACCTCTCTCCTCCAGTTATCTCCCTTGAAGAGCACCACATCTCACGGGTTAAGAGGCTAAGCAAGATAGGTGAGGGTGTGTGTTTGTGTGGTCCATATCTTGTATCCACTCAAGGTATCTCCCTGTACACTCTTCCTCTTCTCACACTGGGAATAGACACTGGCAAAACTACTGAAGAGAAGTTGCTACACAGAGCAGAGCGATGTCGTGTCCGAATTTTGATCTTGACCCACGACCAACCTTCGATTGATCTGTAGCAATATATAACTTCTTCCTATCCTCACCCGAGGTCCATCCGTCAAGTTTTCCAAAATTAGATAAGGGATTCATGAGATAACGCCGCATCCTAAACTCTGACCCAAACCTGTGACCTTGACCTCTAATAACCCTGCACCAAATTCGAATGGCTTGTTCACACACACACACACACACACACACACACACACACACACACACACACACACACACACACACATCAATAAATCTAAATGACTCCTTCAGGGTATTTCCAAAACTTAGCTCGCCTGGTCACCCACATTTCATCAAGGACGCCGTCGCAGGAGTATATGCAACCAAAACATCACCTCCGACGACATCAATCTAGATCAAACTCGAAATGTCAACCACCGGATCCTCAATGGTTGCGTGTTAAGTATTTCGTTAAAAATGCCATCCGCATCACCAATCAACAAGTATTATCCGTCTGTCTGTCTGTCTACGTATCAAGAGCCATAAACTGCTGTATATTCTCAGAGGGGGTGGCCACAAACAAATTTTCTTCATGTTGCCCTGTCCTGCGTTGGCAGGTTATCCTCCTTTCATCTTACACAAACCTCACACATGCACAGCAGCCTTCCTGCTCACTCCGACCCTCCTGCTCATCCGTGGTCTCCCTCTCCCCTGATGTCCATTTATTATACTCAATTTTTTTTTATGTCTCCGACTCTGGGCATAGACTTCATAGTCTTTTCCCAAGGCCTAGTAGTCCCCCTACATACCATACACATCCACGTGTCACCGCTTCGGCGCTAACACCCACTGTCCATATTGAATACATGTTAGGGTTCTCATACAGGACTAGTGTACTGGTGTTAGAGGAAGTAATTTTATGACATGCCGGCGGGTCTTCAGGTAGATTAGTAAGGTCTACTTTATGAAATTCAGATCCTTAAACTGTTCCCTGTCCCACCGGGTTTTCGAACCTCGGTCCATAAGGACTGCAGGTTACATCTTTACCGATTCAGCCACCGCCTCTCCAACTCTCTTTTTATCTCACTCTGCATTAACTCCACATAACCAAACTCTATCATGGCACTCTTATTTATACTTTGCAGCACATCCACATCAACACCACAACGTTTCCTAACTTTGTCATTTCTCTTACTGTCTCTCCATTTAACTGTATATGCAATTCAGCACACTAAAAAAATAAATAAATAAATAAAACTTTGAAATTTAGGAAGTGAATCTTGCTTAAAAGCCTCCTCTGTAATGAACACCACTGAACAACTGTGCAGGGCTGGGAAGGAAGTAGAAAATTAAGAGCACATAAGAAAATAATTAAGTCTAGTTACGGAAACAAAGCGTCTCCCCTTGTGTGGAGGGAATTAAAAAGTGGGTTGAAGGGTCATGATTGTTATTTGTGTGTGTGTGTGTGTGTGTGTGTGTGTGTGTGTGTGTGTGTGTGTGTGTGTGTGTGTGTGTGTGTGTGAGAGAGAGAGAGAGAGAGAAAGAGAGAGAGAAATTCGTACAGTCGTTCTAGACCCCACCCTGTTCGTACACAAAAATGAAACAGGGCCCTAAACTGTAACTTTCACGGTTGTAATTCGATTTTAAAGGAAAATTTGGCACACACACACACACACACACACACACACACACACACACACACACACACACACACACACACACACACGCACGCACGCACGCACGCACGCACGCACGCACGCACGCACGCACACACACACACACACACACACACACACACACACACACACACACACACACACACACACAAATATCAGTTTTAAAAGTCCTCGTGTAACTGACAGGGATTACTCTAAGCCCTGCTTTTCTTCCTTGTTGCAGAGTCAATCAAAAAGATGAGGCGGCGACGGCGGCTGAGGTGAAGGCTGCTCTGCTGAAGGTGGAGGGAGGGGATGAAGAGCAGGATGGGCAGGAAGGGACGGGCTCTGCTGCTGAGGAGATGTACAAGCCTACCACATCAGGTACCTCTATATTCTTGAGCTAAACGACCGTATTATTATAACTGAGAATGCCAAAGGTATAAGTTAAAACAGGATTGCAACGCCCGAGCTATACAGTTCATAAAACGGGCAAATCTTTCACATTTCCTATACCTGTAACCTTAACCGATTGTTCTCAATATCAAATCTCCAAATCCTTGCCTGACCCTCAACCCTTCCATCAAGTTTGGTCCAAATAGGATACAGAACTGTTTGACCTGACCTTTGACCTACCTGTAATGTTTTAAAAATAGAATAACTTTATTCTTGTTGATCTGTCGACTATTCCATCAAGTTAGGTTCAACTCGGGTCAAATTTGCTTTAGTTAAACACACACACACACACACACACACACACACACACACACACACACACACACACACACACACACACACACACACACACACACACAGGTACGCACGCATGCACGCACTCACGCACATCACCACCCTACCACACTCGGATGTAAAAAAAAAAAAAATGCCAATCCACTTTCAACCACTTCGAGGCGTAAAGGGCCGCGGCTAAGCTACCGTAGTTCAGTACATCTAAGCACAGACAACCAGTATACTTTCCCTAATGGTAATACATGATCAGGAACATGGTCGATAAACATGTCACTTATTGAAGATTTAACCTACACGCATGCCTAGACCATCACTCTGGGACTCACTAACTACTGTACCACAAACCCCCTAATTTTTGACGATCAATTGTGGAACACCTGTCATTCTTAGATATCATTAGCCTGCATCCCACGTAACATAGTGTAGTCAGCAAACGGTATGGAGAGATCAGACATGTTCTAGCATCGCCACATCCTTCAGAAATTAAAGTTTTAATAAATGACTTCTCCACACTTTCGGGCTTCCAGTTTGTACAGTATAATAAGGCCCTGAGCTGCGAGTGAAAGTGCTTGTTTATACTTTTCTCTTGGTTCAAACACTGTACAGCCAACTCTGAATGAATGTTTAAGACTCTAAATTATGCATAGGGTTGTTTGCATACTTTTAAATTCACTCAGACACTTCACAACCAGACTAGTGTGTGTGTGTGTGTGTGTGTGTGTGTGTGTGTGTGTGTGTGTGTGTGTGTGTGTGTGTGTGTGTGTGTGTGTGTGTGTGTGTGTGTGTGTGTGTGTGTGTGTGTGTGTGTGTGTGTGTGTGTGTGTGTGTGTGTGTGTGTGTGTGTGTGTGTGTGTGTGTGTGTGTGTGTGTGTGTGTGTGTGTGTGTGTGTGTGTGTGTGTGTGTGTGTGTGTGTGTGTGTGTGTGTGTGTGTGTGTGTGTGTGTGTGTGTGTGTGTGTGTGTGTGTGTGTGTGTGTGTGTGTGTGTGTGTGTGTGTGTGTGTGTGTGTGTGTGTGTGTGTGTGTGTGTGTGTGTGTGTGTGTGTGTGTGTGTGTGTGTGTGTGTGTGTGTGTGTGTGTGTGTGTGTGTGTGTGTGTGTGTGTGTGTGTGTGTGTGTGTGTGTGTGTGTGTGTGTGTGTGTGTGTGTGTGTGTGTGTGTGTGTGTGTGTGTGTGTGTGTGTGTGTGTGTGTGTGTGTGTGTGTGTGTGTGTGTGTGTGTGTGTGTGTGTGTGTGTGTGTGTGTGTGTGTGTGTGTGTGTGTGTGTGTGTGTGTGTGTGTGTGTGTGTGTGTGTGTGTGTGTGTGTGTGTGTGTGTGTGTGTGTGTGTGTGTGTGTGTGTGTGTGTGTGTGTGTGTGTGTGTGTGTGTGTGTGTGTGTGTGTGTGTTCACCCCTGCTTTCCCAAACGATTTCATTCAACTTCAAAGGTTCTCACGTATTGAAGGGATTGTATCTGAATCCTCAAATCACAAAATTATCCCAGGCTAAACATAATTGCCTGAGGGTAATAAGAACGAATTATTACGTCGTCGGAGTGAAGCGGCTATCCCCTTTCACCCAAGGACGCCTTTTTTTTTACATTTTTTTGTGGTTCTTTAGATTTTGGAAGAACACCTGCTATAGTTATCGGGTTAATGAAGGTCAGTCAGTTTGAAAAGCCTTTCTTATGCAGAATTAAATGTCCTGAATTAGCAAGAAATATGTAAATGAATGAGTAAGTAAATAAATAAATAAAAGATCTCAGTGAAAGGCTTAACTGATCTATCTGCCCCTTCAGTCACGCGATGCATTATATACTTTGTTGCTGCTGTCTCCAGACCAATTTATTCAGCTCAGAGGGATACGTTTGCAACTGGACGGTGTGATATAGCCTTCATTAACTCTCATAGGTAGAGGTGTTCTCAAAACTGAATAAAATCGTCTGTAAAATCCTGAAAATAATATAAAAATAGACATCGGATTTTCTGTTCTTTTTCTTGCCACCACCAGAGTGCGGATGACCTCTTGTAATTCACCTCTCCAGTTCGGTGACGTATTATTAAATTCTTGCTACTACTTGATCATATTCCGATTAAGGTAGATGTCTTACAGTGAAGGGGATAGAGCTCGTTTATTTTCATTTGAGGGAACTGGGCCACTCTCACAACTTGAAATTTGACAAATCTTGATTATGAGGAACGAATGAGTCTCCTTGGTTACTAGCCAAATTTATCGTCCAATCTGGCTACATCTGGCCATTAACTGAGCTGACAGAGGATATGGATCTTTGTCAGACGAGATTAAACAGACTATTGTGAAGGTTATGTTGAACCTCTCTGAGTCCAAAAGTTTATCCAGAGGTAAATAAAATCACCTGGAGACAGCATGAACTAATTATATAACGTGTCAAAGGGCCAAAAAGGATAAGGGTTATTGGAGGGAACTAATGGAAGGGATCAATTATATTTCTACTCTTTGCCAGACGTCTCTCCTATGCTGAATAAAACTGCCTGGAGAAACAAAATACGAAAAACGTTACTGTGTTGAAGGAGTTAAAGATGGTATTCTTAGTGGCTTTGGTGTCATCGTAACACCTTTTCCTTAGCGATTTATTATATATTTTATTCCTCGATATTCCCTCTTACTGTATTCTTGTTTTTCTTTCCTAAAAAGTCTGCCTTAGTGACGTATAAAGGGATAAAAATAGGCGTAAAATGCAAAATAAATCGGTAAGGACGAGATGCTACTGTCTCCTAGCCACCTACAGTAATGCATGGTTCTAAGATTTTCCAATTCTTCCCCAGGGAACCAAGAAGAGGGTGATCCCAGCATCGTCCTGACAGTGCACCACGGAAACACGCCTCCCCCTCAGGACCCACCTCCGCCCCCCAGCCCGGGTCTACTCGCGCCCAATGATCACTTGGAATTCATTGACTCAGACGACCAAGAGGCAATTGATGGAGTGTGTGAGGCGGTCAGTCCTGAAGTCGAGTACAATGATGAGTGGTTCGACGCCCGGGGCACGCTCACTCGATCCAAGGACAATTTAACGAGTACACCCGACCACTGCGATGAAATGCGAGCAACTAAATATTACGACGCAGTTGAGGGGACAGCGCTTCAGAAAGACACCGGGACAGGTACTGACACAGGAAGCAGAGAGGCACAGAGATCAGTCAAGGCAAGGGAGTGGGTTAAGAGCTACAACGAGGATGCCGGGTCACGAACGCAGGAACTGATGCAGATGCAGAAGGCGGGGGATCCTTCGAGTCTTCCCAAGAGCAGGTCTGAAATCCGCCTTGATAGCATGGATGAGCCGCCGGAGAAATGGTCGAAGAGGGACGAGATTAAGCTGAATACAACTCAGGGAGACAAGCTTCTTCATCAGGAGGGAAGCACCGAGATCAAGGAACAAGATGGCGGAAACAAGCAAGAACCGGAAAAGGAGAACGTGGCCCGCAAGGAGAGTCTAAAAAAGGTATTCCAAGTTCGGGGAAAATTATCACTCAAGCCGATTATTGATTCCCAGCGTTCAAATTACACAAAAGCAGATCGAGTTCTCGCTTCGACTCCATATGCCCTAGCCAACACCTCTCCGACTATTCAACCTTCAAACAACAAAGATTCCTTGGACGTGTCAGATGATGGAATTAACTGCAGCTCAGGTGGCTTAAAGCCAGGTGGAGGACATGACATTAGTTCTTCAAGTGCTCAAGCAAGTCCAAATCAAAATGTTCATGAATCAATTTCCAAGGCAGAGGAGACCGTTCAAAAATCAGAGAAAGAAAACAAAGATGAGAAGCTCAACTCACAAGAACCTGATAAAGAACACCCCGTGAATGAAAAAACGGTGTTATCTAGGGATGATGATAAACAGGACATAACAGAAACGTTGGCCGATGAAAAAGAGGGATCACCAGCAACACAAGGAATGGACGGAAAATCAGAGACAAAGAAAAAGAAAATCCCAGGAGCAAGTATTCCTAAATCTATTAAAAACTTTGCTGGTTCTATCTTTTCTCAGCAGACGACTGGGAAAGGGAAGAAAGAAGGTGGAGAGGAAAAGGAGAAGAAAGAAAGAAGAAGTCCATTCACTAAAGCTTATCTTCTCAAGGGCTCCTCCAAACCAAAAACAGAAGTCACTGTACAGGCAGACAAAGACACAAAAACTGAGACTGAAGGACCTACTGAAACTGAGAGCAAATCAAAAACGCAAACAGCAGAAAGGGCGACGGTTATTCTATCTGATGCAACCACAGACGTTCCTGACAGTTGCGCAACCTTGGAAAAAGACGATAATGACAACAGTGCGGAAAGAAATGACAAGAAAACGTCTGAAGTTCTTCCTGATCTCCTTCCCACAGCACATGGACCTTCTGCAGCAAAGGACGCACTAAGAGCATCACCTGAGAGACTGGCTTACTTGTCGCCCATAGATTCAGACGAGCATAAATCCATTTCTCACGAGTCATCCCCAGGACTAGACACCTCGTTTGTGGAAGAGGATGGATTACGGCTGAGGAAGGATGCTTTACAGGTCATCAAATCCATGGAAAACGACGACGCTGCAACTCACTTCTACAGCTTCCTCACCACCTCGGAGTACCATACACCACCTAGGGAAGTCGAGGATAAGACTAATGCACCTCAAACTTCTCCTGAACCCCAGGCAAAACCTGTCCTCCCTGAGCCCGCAGAGTCCCCAGCTGATGATCCAACTCATGCGGCAAAACCAGAAACTGAGGTCAAGAATGACTCCACTGAAGAGGAAAATGAGGTGAAAGAGGAACAAAAACCAACCACTCAGATCGCTTCACAGACAGAAACTATAACTCAAGTTGAAGATAATACCCACAAGGAGAGCATGCAAGAAGTGGCAGAGAAAAATAGTGGCAAAGAACCTTCACCAAGCTCAGCAGCGGATGCCTTTGTCACTCCCCAGGCAACTGTTGCTGAAGCTGATGATCCTAAAATCCCGTCATCAGATATTTCAGTGCAGGAACATAGCTCACAAGTTGCTGCCTCAACCGTCTCCTGTGATCCAGTTCCTACAGAAGTTCCGAAACTCAAACTCGGTTCAGTCCTTCCTGTGGAGAATGAAGAGCCTCCTAAACCCAGCCCTAGGATTAAGAAGGGGAGATATGGCAGCTCTACAGCTGGAGCAAAGGCAGCACAGACCACCTCACCTGCTCAGGCCCCTACCCCAGCTATAAACAATGCTGTAAACTTGAATGGGAATGCTGTTAGTAATGGCACTGCTCAAAATAGTGCTGACAACACAACGATGGCCACTTTCCCTCGCCGTCATGCCCAGACCAAGCAGAAGATGGAGCATGAGCGAACCTCATCTGATTCTGGATATGTTGGTCCCGCCAGTTCCTGTTATTATGACGGCATCAGTAACACCAATACAGACTCAGAGCCCATATACTGGGAGATCAGTGACACTAATGGTGTGCCTCCTCAACCCAGCCCTCGAGGTAAGAAAGGACAGCAGACGCCTCCTGCCTCCAATGGTGACTCATCTCCAAGTACCTCCTCTCAAGTTGGATCCAAGCCAGTCCCAGAATGGATTAACAATCGTGCTCCTATTCCAAGTCCACGGACCAAGAAGCAACGATCCCTCCAGTCCCTGCCAACAGTAGTACCGGCGGAGGAGTCAATGGAAGAGGTGAAAAAAAAACTTCAGCTACTGTCCCAGAAACCCCCAAACGACGACGCCGCGGAACAGCGGCCTGCAAGAATTAGTGTCAGGGAAGGGGACCAGTTTTACAGTGGCAAAGCGGCATCTATATCTTACGGCTTCACCTTAGCTAACCAAGTTGCTAGAGCGCCTGCTGTACCGCCATCGCCACCACTAAGAGGCAGAAAAGCATCACAGATGTCCCTTCCGGCGGCCATGGCGGCGGAGGAGATGCTAAGTAGACAGCAGCAGAGGAGATCAATGCACGAAACACAAATCAATGCCAACACTGGCAGAAGCAGCAGCCCACCTCAACCACAGTACGTCAGACGGCGCAGAACAGATCCCATACAGGGCCTTCATCTACGCACCATAAAAAACGCAATTCAGGTAAGTTCTTATTACGGTAATAAGTTAATGAAGTTTTGACGTCAGTAGAAATAGATAGATAAACTTTTCAGTAAAATCCTTAGCATTGAGGATAATGGTCGATGAAGACCATTCAGCTGTGCGTGTATATATATATATATATATATATATATATATATATATATATATATATATATATATATATATATGATAAAGAGAATATAGAAATACGTTGTGCTTCCTACATGACTCATAACTGCACACAAGGCTTATAGACAAAACTCAAGTACATGATACAGATTACGATATATATATATATAAAATAAAGGCGAGTGTTTGAATGATTGTTACCTATAAACTCGGTTCCCTTAGGATCTACCCCCACATATGATACATATTCTGAATCGGCATGATCCAGGGAGTGTTTGGGTATATAATTAATTAGGATTAATTGTATGGTACATAACTACAGTAGGTATATATATTGGCCGATTGCCCAATCAGCTCCCTGCAGGAGCTAGCCTTAAAAAGTATATATGTATATATATATATATATATATATATATATATATATATATATATATATATATATATATATATATGTATATAGCTCCAAGTTGGTAATACTCGTGTTTGTTACCAGCACAACCACACAGTGAGCATACAGACAGGATTAAAGTAACAGGGTACAAACTGAGAAATATATGGACTCCTGAAATAGTAATGCCGGCTACAGGGAGACTGGACGACTTAGGAATACTGAATACGAAAACAAGAACTAAGGTAGTAGAAAAAATTATTAAAGTTACCCAAGAATATCATCCCTCAACATAGAAACTGCAAGCTTGAGGGGTAACCCTTAAAATAAGTTTCCTGCGATTAGGTAGGTAATATAATCAGCTTTCTTTGCATCATACATCTACAGTAAAAACGAAACAAAAAGCTGCTGTGCATAACCCAAGGGAGAGGTGGGTGTACAAGTGACAGGAAATACGATGACTAAAATATGTGTAGGAGGAACAAGGTCGTTTGGCTGGAAGGGGCGGATCGTACGATATGAGTCACGGCGAGGTGAATCAGGTGGTTAGGAAGCTTCGTAACACCTCTTCCTTGTTATTTATACTTACACATTACACTTTAACATTCTCTTGTATGTTATTTATGTCGTTTTAATATCAACATAAATTGCATCGATAACATACAAGAGGATGCCGAGGTGTCTTATATATGCAAAATAAATCGCTAAAGAAGAGTTGTTACGATATCTCCAGTGTTATTCAGAATAAGATGTTTTGTCTATTAATGTACAGCTGCGAACAATAACATCGTTCCATCTTTTAGTGGAATAATTATGAAACTCTTGCATAATATACTGAAAAGTGTGCTGGGGTCTGAATATCACATTACAGGGTTTGGAGTCATTGTTCACTGTCTCGTTTATTTGTGGCCATGAAGTGAACTGATACTGATGTCCGCAACTGTACACTCGATATCAACACCTTCAATTTGAGAATGTACCTCATGTTTCTGACTGGCTAAAGAAATGACTAATGATATAGTTTAGGCAAGACCAGTAGCATCTAATCCTTCTTGTTCAAAAAATCTATCGTGTTGTCTGGAGAAAGCAAAAACAAAACAAATACGTCATCATATTTAAAGAGTTAATATAATACCGCAGTTATGATCAGCAAATAATTCAATCCGATGTCTGTCAAGGCGGATAACCGAAACAAAAGAACATATTCTCTATTACTGATTGAAGGCGATTATGCGATTTTTTGCGGTTACTTTTTTTTTTTTTTTTTTTGTGCCAAGGTCATGCATTGAACCGATCCTTGCTGGAACGAGTTATATACAAGCCCTCTGCACATCCATGGGGCTTGCATTGGTGACTGCTATGATGTCTGTCCTTATCTGTCCCTGCCCCTTCCCGAATCTCTCTGTTTGACTGCCTTGGGTCGGTCGCTGAGTGCAAAGTTAGGAGATGAATAAATAAATAGATATAATAACGACGATAAAAATAATAATGATGACGATGACGATGATGATAATGGTGAAATGCAAACTTCGCCACTAGGAATCTACACACAGTAATTATAATCGATGGTGGTTTGCCAATGGGTGTCGGTGAACGTGCCTTGCTACTCGTCAGCGTTTGCCATTATTCTAGTGTTATTGGTTTCTGACTCTCCTCATTCTTTTACATGAAGCTGTCATTGATGTGCATATCCGAAAAACCCAATACAGCTCAACTTCTGCCAGTAATGTCGTCCTGTCGCAATGAAGTGATTTACATGGTTCTAGTCTGTAGCGCTCGACCAAATTTTTGTGTGCTTACGTTTTCTGAATTCCTGTTACTTTATTTCCATCTCACTGTCTTTACTCGTACTACATTGTTAAAAAAAAAGACAAAAAATATCTAGGTACCGGTATAATTTATGCTTAAAACTCAACCTATGACTGAAAATGAAGCAAAGGGCAAGAAATGGGATAAACAAAAGTAAATTTTTCACGTTAGCATGTTCCACACAAGAAATTCACCTCACCTTTAGTCAAGCATAGTATAATGAAAAGTTGGTTAGATTCCGAAGTTCAGATCACAAGTTTTCGAAAGTCATTGCTCATTGTCTCATTATAATTGTACTAAAGTGAATGAATATTAATGACCGTAACTGTACATCCGTGGGCAGAAATTTGCTGACAACCCTCTACCAGCAGTGTGTCCCATTTTCCATATTTACCATTCCCAATCAGACGACAAAGAGTATCCTTCCTTCTCACACTCTCCTGTTGTGTGCATCATACAGCTATCACATTAAAGAAAAAAAAAATCACATCACCTTCCACTGTCACATCCGGGGAAGAGTTGGCGAATTGTTGCTCACGGCTATATACTGAGTGGTATAAAAGGTACAGCAAACGAAAACAGCGTCACCCTACTTTTAGAGCATTCACGATTTCGGAGATACTTAAGGCTGGGAAGAATCCACACGCAAAAGAAAAACTATCTCTTGCAAGCGAAAATCCCTGTTTAAAACACCTGTATCCATTCTTATCATGATATTTCAATTGGCTGTTTTGAATATTTGGGCAGGATATCATCAAGCGTTATATGTGTCAACAAATATTTTTTTTTTTGCAGGTTTTGGCGTAAACCATAAGATATCAAAACTTTTCATGGTTTTTTCCATTACGGAGGGAACGCAACACCCACCTATCCACACCCTAACCTTTCGTGCTTCTCCATTACGGCGGGTATACAACACCTGTTTATCCATACTAGAAATTGTCGTTCACTTACCAATAGTGACCATGCAGCACCCGTCCATCCACGCCGACTCACCTTTATTTTGTCATCTTGTATAAGTCCAGGTATATCAAGTGAACTGATCTTGATACTAACTTCCTTTTCCTCGACTGCCTTAGGAGAGAGCGACCTTTGCAGACTTTCGGCCTTTATCTTCAACGTTCTGGAAAAATGAAAATGAGAAAATAAATAAATAAACAAGTCTAGCAAAAATGTAAACAGCTAAATTAATGGAAAATAAATAAAATAAATAAATAAATACCCAATCGATAGAGAAATAAAAATGAATAAAAAAAGATAACCAGACAATTCAATAAAAAGTATAATTAAAACTCGGGTAAAATACGCGCCAAAGTCAAATTCCATCGTAGCACACATCACACCTACTGCTTTTACCCAATAGCATCTATCGCCATCATTAAACTGGCATATTATTTCATTACCACCGCAACAATGAATGTATTATTATTATTATTATTATTGTTCGTGCGTTACTGTTTTCATCTTGAGGTGCAGAGTCTTCCTTTCTCAGGCGTCCCTTTGTGTTACGGTGACGTCAAGAATTGTGACGTCAAGGATTGTTGTGACGTCATACTTTGCTGCTTAGAGGCTAGAGTCACCAACATACCTATGATTACTTCCCTATCGTAACAATTTTTCCCCAGCAAGGACGAGGAGAAGAGGAAGCCGACTTTTTCCATCTTTCTTGTTCATCCTATAAAACAAGAGTCCTAATTAAGAGAGGAAAATGATCGCCGATTATATCAATTTCCTGCAGGATGAACAAGGAAAGGAGTCGGTAATCTTCTTTGTCTCCAGCTCCTCTTGCAAAATAAATAAATAAATAATAGTGACAAATAATTATAAGTTACTAAGGGAAATGCATAAAGAATAAATTTGTGATCCCGGGTCCAGTGACGTAAGAGGACTATGACGTCATGACTCCGCTCTGCCGTGTGACTCAGGTCCGTTTTCTATTGTGGGTGGCATGGGAGACTTCGTGGCACATTTCCTTCATCGACTTGCTTTGCATATTACTAACTCTTTTCCTCTTGCTCGTCACTGTGGGAAACTATGTCGATAATAAGGGCCGTATCCTCCTGTAGCCAGCATAGAATACCGTAACTCCTACTCCACAGCGATTTATTTTGTATATTACACGTTTTATCCTGTGCGTTACTGAGGATAAATATCTCGTAACCATAAACAGAAGTTACATGGGAGAGAATATCACGGAGTAACATCGTGGCACTTCCTCCTCAGCGATTTATTTTGCATATTACACCTATGTATATTATAAACAGAAATTACATGTGAGAGAATATTAGGAAGTAACGTCGTGGCAATTCCTCCTCAGCGATTTATTTTGGGTATTACACTTTTGTATGGTCTTTTACATCACTGAGGCAAACGATGTCGGTACTAGAAATGAATAAATAACACAGGAGAATATCACAGTGTACCAGACATAATAAATCGCCAAGAGAAAGGTGCCACGAAACCAGCAATTGCACCCTGAATACGATCCTTAGCCATATATGCGATCGACTGATTCCAACTCGGATTTGTTTTGCAGCAAGGGAATTGACAGTGGGGCCTGGAGGTCAAATGGGTTAAGGCGCTCGAACGGATGCAGCGTGTGTTTATATTTAAGGCGTGGTTGGAGTTTATTGCTAAGAGTACGGTACTCATGGGCGAATAAGACTGGTCACCCTTGCCTTATATATCGAGAACGAGTAGCCCAACCCTCACCCCTACGCTCTTGATGAGGCAAACAGTAACTGGATTAAAACAATGAAAATGGTATATTCTTTCCGTGCCTCGCATCTTTATATAAACTCAAGACTAACTGTGAGGGGTAGGAAAAGTTTCCATGATCCCCCACCTCTATTTTTTATGGTTAGAAAGCCCCAACCTCACGTCGACCTTGCATTGATTCGATTCCCACGAGGTGACTGGGGGTTTTCCGATCACGCCATGCCATCAAGGGTTGTTACCTGGTCACCTGCCTTTAAGTGTACAGGACTAGGATAGCTTGCCATCCACTTCGTACACCTCGCAGGAGTAATGTGCAACTGTTATCGTCTCATCAAGCAAGGAGGGTTCTGGAAAGGGACGCCGTCATGAGGTGGCACTGATATAACCGAGCGACTCAACTAGCTGGTTATACATTCTTCACTAACTTCCCTACTCCCCGACATGAGGATGATGGATTGCAGAAAACGGGTAACTTAAACCTGCAGTCCACCAGATTCGTGTTTTAGATGACCCGGGGCTACAACAACAACAACTACTACTACTACTACTACTACTACATGGCAAGGAGAGTGTAGAAACTTTCCCTACTCACTGTCCTTCCAGCAAATAAAAATACCGGTGTTGAGTTACGAGAGCGACCTGCCCGAAAGCTTGTTCTGAGGAACGTAGAATATTTTGAGTGGCACAGGTGGTTTCGTAACTCTTCTTGCTTAGCGCATTATTTTTTCATATATATTACTCTTCCTCTGTATACTGACACCGTGTACCGGTGACATAAAAAAAATATAAATATATTATGAAGGAATCGATAAAATAAATAGCCGAGAAAAACTGCTACGAAATTTCCAAAGCCACTCGGAAAATGACCCTGCATTTAAAGGCCCTGGGGTGAACAGGTACGTGACGTCATCAGTCGTGTTGACGCGCGGGGGTGGGGGTGGAGGGGAGGAAGCACAAAATTATCTTACGTTGTGGTCGATTCCGCATGCGGCATAGGATTGTAGTGTTGTTGCTTAGTGCGTAATTCTTACCGGTATATTTTGCATACCTTCACGTTATGGTGTATGTTCCTTTTATCCTTATAATATCGGCTTAGACTATACCAAAACCATAAGAGTATACTAAGGTGCTGTGTGTTAAAGAAAATGATAATGAACTTGTGTTCCTAAACCTCCAAAGCCACATGCAAAACTTCCCACACAATATCATACCGCACAATCGCTCCGGAAAGTGTCTGAGGACAGAGTATGATCGATGGCTTCATAATGAGTGTTGTTGCTGCCTTCTCCTCCCCCCAAAGTAAATATTTCTGAATGGATTTTGCATTTAATTTGCTGCATAAAGTTTCTTCCTTATGCCGCGGTGATAAAGGACGGCATGAAACGTTACTGGGGATTATTTTCAAACGCTTCGTCCACGCTTTCAGAATATTAAGACGGAAAATTTTCAAATGCTTTCGGCCACGGGGGTACTGTACGTCCTACCTCAGCCTATCGATTCAATATTACTCTGCTTTTTAGCTTCCAAAAGCACGATATAAATCTAGCATAACAAAATCTTATGTGCTGGTTAGTGGAGACGTGTGTTTTAGATGAACGCAAAACAGAAGGAATAACAATAAAAAAAAAAAAAAAAAATCAACCAGAGGTGACCCAGGCCAGAGACCTCCCCGTAGGCCATAGGCACAGTTAATGAAAAAAAAAAAAAAAAAAAAAAAAACGGTACTACCCAGGGTCGAATTTTTCTTATCATGGGAGGTTTCGTAGCAACAATTCGTTGATTATTTTCCTTAGTACACCTTAACCTTCTCTTCAGTGCTGTTTATGCAATCTTAATATCAACAGCTGCATCGAAAGCATACAGGAATATACAGAGCTGAAATATGCATAATAAATCGCCAAGGAAGTGGTGTGACGAAAACCTCACGCCCCTTTTCAATACGATCTCCGTTCTTATTTTCCCTCTTTGCAGATGTAAGGACCCTAAACAAGGCTACCGTAGTCCAGTATATTTAGGAGCAGATAACTTGACTACTTCCCTTAGTTGTATTTAAATCAATGGTATAATGTACTCTAACTTGACAGATTTTTGTCCTTCTGCAGCTTATTTCACGTAACCCAGGTCCAGAAAAAGACAATACTTCCGTTCTACCTCTCCATAACACATCCTCCTGACTAGCAATATATTTTCTTACTAATATCGTGTTACAGCTCAGCATTTATGAAAGGGTGATGGAAGTTTTAGGCCAAGTTAAAGCAAGGAGTAACAAGAATAGTCACTTGTTTAGGGTTGGAATCTGTAGAGGGCAGTCACTCCGACCGGTGCGTGCTAACAACAAACCACTAGGCGCAGCAGATAATTAATATGGACTAATAATTATCTATCCTGTGATACTTGCAGGGTTATCTCTCTCTCTCTCTCTCTCTCTCTCTCTCTCTCTCACACTCTCTCACACACACACACACACACACACACATCAATACTGTTATGACACCAAGGTTATACCTCTCTCTCTCTCTCTCTCTCTCTCTCTCTCTCTCTCTCTCTCTCTCTCTCTCTCTCTCTCTCTCTCTCGCAGTGTGTGTGTGTGTGTGTGTGTGTGTGTGTGTGTGTGTGTGAGGGAGGAAGGTAGAACAAGGAAAAGACAAACACTGTCCAAGCACCGTGCAATGAGATAGAAAATTTAAGGCGTAATTCCAGATGGTACAAGACGCTTCGTAGTGCCTCATCCTATTCTATCTATCTATTGCCAGACGCCTCAATCCCGTTTGGGGTGGCCACAAACAAATCGCCTCCAAGTCGCCCTGTCCCCCGCCATTTCACTGCCCTGCTCCCAACTCACACCCCCCTCCCTCATATACCTCTCCACCCCACCTCTCCATCTCATCCTCGGCCTCCCCCTCCCTCTTCCCCCCTCCACCTCACTCACATACACTCTCTTCGTCAGTCTTTCACCCTCCATCCTCTCCACATGGCCAAACCACCTCAGTGTGTTCCTCATAACGCTTCCTATCACATCCACATCCACACCACAACGCTCCTTTATATCCTCATTCGTCAGCCTGTCTCTCCACGTGACTCCACAGGCTCCTCTTAAATAACTCATTTCCACTGCTCTCACTCTTGACTTGTGTCCTTCCAACAATGTCCAAGCTTCACTTCCGTACGTTAGAGTTGGTATCACAATACTGTCATGTATCACAATACTGTTGGTATCACAATACTGTCATGCCTCATCCATAGCGATTTATTCTGGATATTACATCTTAGCAGACTCGTGCATGTTATTTATTCAGTTTAAATTTCGAGATACTCCACATCAATAACCTACAAGAAAATACAGAGACGCAAAGTGCAGAATCAGGCGCAAAGGAGATGTTACGCAGCCTTTTAAAATTCGACCTAGTGCATCAGGGGGTCGAGGTTGGTTAGGAATGCGGACACACTATTGACTCACTGACCACTTGACTCCGATGACGGGTTGCGTGAGGCAGGCCGAAAAAGACCTGGGATAAGGTCAAAAAGTGTGGCCTCAGGGATAAGAGACTGAACAAGGAGGCTGCCGGAGATCGAGCAGCGAGAAAAGCCGCCATTAAGTGACCGAGGCCGACGCATGCAAGAATGTTGGAATCTTTATAAACGATAGGACCTACTCTATGGGCTGGTCCACACATACAGCGCTCCTTTTTCACTCCGCCGGGTAATTTCCCTTGTGTTTTGGGAGACGGCTCAGTCACCGTTTTCAGTGTCTGCGTTACAACATTTGTTCATCTTCTACTCCCACTGCCACACCAGACAGCCGTCCCCACAGCACATAAGCCAGTCAGGTGAGTGTCCAGTGGCGTGCTATTTACGGACCAAACCGTATATTCTATTGTTGCTACCACTGGACGATTTTCTTCTGATCTGGAGCGACTTTTTGAACAGAGGAATCATATATAAACCACATTAACCATTTCACCATAGCGCGTTTACTCCAGCCTGACAAAGATTAACCACTTTCACCTCTGTTGACGGCCAAGTGGGTCAGAATGGAGGAGGGATCGGACTTGTAATCAAGGAGAGCTATTCCTGCAACATGACATTAAGATACATAATAGCCTATCATTTAAAAACACAGCTTCGATTTATGTAATGGGAGTGGCCTAGTTCCCTCAGATAAAGGAAAACCCATTATACGAGTGTGTGTGTGTGTGTATATATATATATATATATATATATATATATATATATATATATATATATATATATATATATATATATATATATATATATATATATATATAAATATAAAACAAGAGTAGTTAAATACAACCTTCATTTGTTAAACTAGCAGGATCAGATAGCGTAATTAATCAGTCAAGCCTTAATTCCTTAGGATAGGTTAGATTGGACGAACGAAGGGCGTGTGTAAGGATGGGGAGTACGGGCAACCTGTGCGTCTGAGTGAATGTGAGGTCCCTTATTTGGCTGGCCAAGGTCCGGGATACAGGGTAAAAGAAGGATCGTGATATTCTGCTGATTATTATCTCTAACTCTCACCCTCACTCTCACCCTAACTCTTACTCACCCTCACTTTCACCCTCACTCAAAAGTACTTCGCTCCAGGAAAAACTGAACAAAAGAGAACCAAAATCAAGATCCGTTCGCTTCAAGATATCTGGATACATTGCGCTTAAAAGACTGGGGATTATAAATAGGGAAATGCAGGCTGAAGAAGACAGTACCAGAGTTGACGTATTGCATGCATGAAGAACGGAATGAAGTGGTTAAATCTTGCATTCAGGGCCGCCGACAGACATCACTAGGCGCGAGACAAGATTATCAACAACGGATCCCCCTCCCCCTGAAAACTGTGCTGAATATATTTATACTCGGCCTCTATTTCACGGCTAGGCCGTTCTCTAACCAACGCGTGACGGCACATTGATGCACTGCCCAAAGAATCCTGCACCTTCCTCTTTCTCTCCGTAAGACAACGATAGGAAATTATAATATATTATGTAAAGAAATGTGAGAAATACTACTTAGAATGTATTTATGTACGTGCATTTCTGACTGATAAGTTCATAAGAGATCAAAACAAAAGAAGACGGTGGGTCAGAGGTTCTTCACATCCTGACCCTTCAGTAAGACGTAAGATTATAGTAATATAGAACTCTCTTCTGTAAATGTTACACATCATCGTTTTAATGTGTTAACAATTAACTATCCCTACTTCCTTTAATATTTTTTCTTTAGAAATCCAATGTCATTATAGAGTCAACTTTCCTATGTTATATTTTCCTCCCTCTTAAACATTATTTTGGAGGGCGAGGGGTCCCCCCTTGGCCCCGGGTCTCGGGAATTATCCACAGCTCCCCCCCCCCACCTCTTCTCGGTCCTGCCTGCATTAGAGAGATAAATATAAAGGGGAGATAGTGCGTTGCCGGACAGGTGCTGTGAACCCGCTGCAGTGGAGGAGGAATGCAAGCAGACAAATCAGAGGAAAAGTGAAAATGAAGAACACGATAGTAGAGACATAAAGATGCAACACGGCGGTGCAGAGAGAAAAGTTGCATGGAGTAATAGGTGGGGAGATGAAGTCTTAGCCTCCACAGTTTTAAGAAGACCTGTATGTAGTAAGTCCCCCCATACCTAACAATTGTACTCCACCAGGGGCGAATTAAATCCCTGTACAAAGTCAGCAATTGCAAAGGGGTAGAGAAAGTACGACGTATGTTCAGCACACCTAACCTCTGGGGAGATTTTGAAAGAGAAGAGATGTAATATTTCTGTGGTATATCGCAGAAGAAGATATCTGAAGCTATTTGAGAGATAACGAAGGACCGAGTCGTGAATTTTTTTTTAATATTAAGGAATCTATATTTGGAAGATTCTGGAGGTTAGAAGATGGAGGAATTGGGATTTTGACGGGGTGAAGTATAAGCTGTTTGTATGTTTGTGTGAAGCGTTTGTGTTTTTCATCTTTTTATTCAAGTATGCGTATGTGCTTGTTTAACCTTTTCATTGCATTACGTATTTATGACCTGAATAAAGTCGTTCGTCGTAAACTGAAATAAGATATGAAGCGCTTTATTCCCAACCAAAACGTTAAATCTCTCTCTCTCTCTCTCAGTATTTTTGGTGCCCTAGATACCTCTTGGGCATAACAGTCAAAGGGTTAAGGAGTTGATTGCGAGATAATGTGCGTATATTTTCTCTTCTTATTTGTTCACGTAGCATTAAGGTTGTATTAAAGTATGTATTATTGGGTTACTACATATATTCTAACCCGACAAAGATCTCTAACACCTTTAAGCTCAGTTGATGGTCAGGTGTAGTCAGGCTGGAGAGGTGATTATAGTAATCAAGGAAACTCGTCTCTACCTCATAACGACTCGGCATTTAAGTTGTGAAGGTGTTCCGTTTGTGTGTGTGTGTGTGTGTGTGTGTGTGTGTGTGTGTGTGTGTGTGTGTGTGTGTGTGTGTGTGTGTGTGTGTGTGTGTGTGTGTGTGTGTGTGTGTGTGTGTGTGTGTGTGTGTGTGTGTGTGTGTGTGTGTGTGTGTGTGTGTGTGTGTGTGTGTGTGTGTGTGTGTGTGTGTGTGTGTGTGTGTGTGTGTGTGTGTGTGTGTGTGTGTGTGTGTGTGTGTGTGTGTGTGTGTGTGTGTGTGTGTGTGTGTGTGTGTGTGTGTGTGTGTGTGTGTGTGTGTGTGTGTGTGTGTGTGTGTGTGTGTGTGTGTGTGTGTGTGTGTGTGTGTGTGTGTGTGTGTGTGTGTGTGTGTGTGTGTGTGTGTGTGTGTGTGTGTGTGTGTGTGTGTGTGTGTGTGTGTGTGTGTGTGTGTGTGTGTGTGTGTGTGTGTGTGTGTGTGTGTGTGTGTGTGTGTGTGTGTGTGTGTGTGTGTGTGTGTGTGTGTGTGTGTGTGTGTGTGTGTGTGTGTGTGTGTGTGTGTGTGTGTGTGTGTGTGTGTGTGTGTGTGTGTGTGTGTGTGTGTGTGTGTGTGTGTGTGTGTGTGTGTGTGTGTGTGTGTGTGTGTGTGTGTGTGTGTGTGTGTGTGTGTGTGTGTGTGTGTGTGTGTGTGTGTGTGTGTGTGTGTGTGTGTGTGTGTGTGTGTGTGTGTGTGTGTGTGTGTGTGTGTGTGTGTGTGTGTGTGTGTGTGTGTGTGTGTGTGTGTGTGTGTGTGTGTGTGTGTGTGTTTAATATAGCGGTGTAAATGTGTACTGAGAGGAGGGAAGAAGTACAGTACAGTGAGTGCATTCACGTTTCTTTATCACCACCTCCTCATCTCTATCCGCGAGCGACTCTCCTCCTCCTCCTCCAACCCCTCCTCTTCCTCTTCCTCTTCCTCCTCCTCCTCCTCCTCTTTATTCTTGTCACTCATGGCCTGATGCCTTTCACTTGTCCCATAAACACTCTCATGCTAGAATATTAATCCCTTCAGGCAGCGAAGGGTCCCCTAGGATAGATGAAGATAGATAAGATAGCCTAATGGTAACAGGAATGAGAGAGAGAGAGAGAGAGAGAGAGAGAGAGAGAGAATTAGTTTTGCTCCACAACCCACTCTTCTCGTCACCATGGGAGGCGTTCTGGCGTCTCTTCCATACAACTCTATTTCTGTTTTTGGCACGCTGATGTTCTCTTTCTGTTATTTATGCAAACTATGACTATATAACGAAAACATTAATAACACACGCAATATTGGTGATAGCAGTAGTAGTAGAAATAATAATAGTAGTAGTAGTAGTAGTAGTAGTAGTAGTAGTAGTAGTAGTAGTTGTTGTTGTTGTTGTTGTAGTAGTAGTAGTTATTGTTGCTGTTGTTGTTGTTCTTGTTCTTGTCCCAGGTTCATCTGAAATGTGAACCACGTGGACAATAATATTAGCAACTATCCTCCTTTTGGGGATGATGAGGACTCAGGGAGTTAAGCCTCACGTTCATATTGGTACTACCACGGGAAGGCGTCCCCCTCTATCACCTACAAGATATTAATAATGTGTAATACGTGAGATATATCTGTAAGGGAGAGATGTTTAAAAGCTTCCTAGGTCGATGAGAATACGACAGAAGGAGATAAGCCCTATGTTGGAGAGCATGAGAGGCGGAGGATGTTGAGGAAAGGGAGTACTATACAAGCATTCCCTTCAAATATTAAAACCTATTATCATATGCTCTGTGTGGGGTACAAACAGTGAGCATGGGGATTGAGAGAGCCCTAAAGAAAGAGAAACTCAGGATGCTGGGCAGTGAGAAAGAGTGAGGAAAGACAAGAGTTCCGTACTGCACAGATACTTCCTCCCAACACTGAGGGTTATACTCAAGTGTGGGGTACAAAGAGTGAGAATGAGAGAACCGGGATGTCGAGCAGTGAGAAAGACGGGGGTGAGGAAGAGGAGGGTTACTGATCTGACATCTCCTTGAGAGAGCTCTGATCTGACATCCTCTTGAGAAAGATTGGGGCTAAGGAGGTAAAAGAGCATAGTACTGTACAGACATTCACTTGAAGCAGTGAAGGATATACTCTGTGTGGAGGACAGTGGGAGGTATAGTCCTAACCCAGTTCGCGTTTGCAAGCAGGAGTCAGCTTTCAAGGAAAGCTGAAATTATTGCCTTCATTGCAAGAAGTAAGGCTAAGAAGAGCGACTTAAACTTGTCTTATTCATTTACTTATTGGTAAAAACTTTTCAAAACGTCTTCGCTGTTCTCAAACCATTAATCATACAGCACCTATTTTCACAGGATACTCTCATGGTTTCTCTCCACCACACCCCATTTCCATTCCATTATATTCATGTCCCTCTTCCTCACGCTCATTTCTCCCCCCTCCCCACACCGGACACTTTATTTTTTTAATAATAATTTGAAATAAACCTTTACTGCACGTAGATCGCTAATTCCACGACAGTCGCTTCCACAGAGTAAATTTTTCTGTCCCATTTCCACCGCCCACTTATTTTGCAGCCCATTCTACTCATTCTTTTGATCGTCACTTTCCTTTCTTTACGAGGTGAACGAACACGCTTGTTTATATTCGACTGGATGGACTTCTTTATAGGAGACACATGAAATCCACACACCTCCGAAATCACTGAACAAAATTTCTGGATTTATAGTCTGTGCTCCAAATGACAAACCCGTTGCACACGTCGAACTGCGGAACTAAGGGGTAAGGAGGGGGTTACTCACACCACAGATGGAATACGGATTATGCTGCCTTAAAGTCCTAATTTCGTATTTTCCCTTTCCTTGTTTCTGGATCCTCATCCCACTGTCCGAGTGGAGAGTGTCAAGATGACCATGACTGATCATTGATGATTGATGATGATTAATGAATGATGACTAATGACTACCGAATGATGAATGACAACTCAATGATGATGATGATGATGATGACTATTCAGGTCCTTCACCCCAAGGAAGTCGTTTGCCAACTCCACAGCTCGCTGGGAGTGGATAAACCGCGGCTGTTCTCCAGGAAGGAGGAGGAGGAGGAGGAGGAGGAGGTAGTTTTGATTAAAAACAATTTAAAAACTGTATAGGGTTAACTACTGTAAAGTTGCGTCAATTGTTTTAGGGCTAACAGCGGTATTATCTGCGGTTATTATTGAGTTTCCTGGCGTTGAGTGAGGCTAAATAATTTTTATATGCTCATTTATTTCATTCAGGCTACCGCTGACGTAGAGGAGAATTTTCGAATTGGACGGGTAAGACATAGCCTTCATTTACCCCTGCAGGACGAGATGCGTTTTCAAAGTGTTTGGAGATAACATGAATTTAAAAAAAAATCAAATGCTCCTGTGACTCACTTCCAGCTGAATAAAATCACCTAGCGACAGTTGCAATAGAGTACTAGGGCTGTACCCGATCATGAGAGGGTTAATGGTGAAAGTATTAACTCTCTCCGACTCCTTTCGCTCATTCGCAACTGAATTAAATCGTTTGGCGTTAGCTGGAATAAACAACAAGAGAACAAGCGACATATGAGAGGGTTAAAATGCAGTACGTAAAATTAATCACATAAGAAGATACGTCGAAATCTCTTATGCCTTTGAGAACGCGAGATAAAAGGATGAACGAAAGGGGTACGGGAGAGGGTAGGACAAACGCAAGGCACAGACGGTGAATGAGAGACCAATGGCAGTAGTCTGTGGTAGGATGCAGTTCAGGTTATGTTAGAAGTAGAACAGACACATGGCACAGACAGTGAAAACAAGAAACAGTGGTAGTAGACAGTGAAAGGGTGTAGGTAAGGAGCAGACTGGAGTGGAGGACAGGCTAGATTCAAGGCACGGATGGTGGAGAAGAGTAGAAGGGTTTAGGGCAAATGCGATGAAACAGAAGACTGGTTTGGTTTAGATCACTTGTAGGTCAGGACAGATACAAGGCACAGATGATGATGAAGACAGAAGAAGGATTCAAGGCAACTGTGATGAAACCGAAGACAGTGGTATGGTGTAGGAAAGCAGGGCAGCTACAAGGAGCTGACGCCAAGAAAACAGTGGCAGTAGACAGTAGTATGGTGTACAGGTTAGGAGGAGAGTAAGGAAGATACATGGCCCACACAGTGGAACAGAAAGCAGTAAGTAGTAAACAATAGTATGGTGTACTGTAAGATAAGTCAAGTTAGGAGGAAGGGAGGACAGATTTCTGGCACAGATATGAAACAAAAGAGAGTGGCAGCAGACAGTGGTATGGCGGAGGTCAAGAGTGGTGCAGAAAAAACACATGCCAGAAAATAATGACAAAAGACACTGGCATGGTATAGGTTAGGGTTGTTATGGACTTGCGTGGAGGATATGGTAGAAAATAGGCATAGACAGTGAAACCAAACACAGTGGTATGGTATACATTAGATATTTGACCACTGCGAACTGGTATTGGCCTTTTTTTTCCTTAATCACAGCTTATGTGGGAAGAAAGCATGAAGTTAACAGAGAACGGCGGGTGGGGGGAAAGGAAAAATAATGACAGAGTAAAGGCGTATGGCGTAAGTTAAGTGTATTTTTAGGTATATGTCTTGTCTCTATGGCGCCTTATTTATATCCATCCTGTAAGGTGAGGGTGTTGACCGTGTGGCAAATAAATTCCTCTCCCCACTCCCACCCCACCACCTCCTGCTTGAACGTAGCCCTGTCCTCCGTATCGACAACACTCCTTAGTCACTTCATCGCCCCCTTCAGTAAAGTCAAGTGGTGGTCAAAGAGGCTCGTGTTAGTACCCTTGACCTGTGTGGAGCTGGGGGGTTTGGTATGTGATAGAGAGAGAGAGAGAGAGAGAGAGAGAGAGAGAGAGAGAGAGAGAGGTGTGTGTGTGTGTGTGTGTGTGTGTGTGTGTGTGTGTGTGTGTGTGTGTGTGTGTGTGTGTGTGTGCGTGTGCGCGCGCGCCCCTCCTCCACTTCCCAGGTCTTGGCGGGTCAAAGCATGGGGTCCGCATAAGTTAATGAAGGAACTGTGCCCAACGTGCTGCTCCTATGACACGCCCGTAAAATGTACTGCAGTTGCCTTGAGATTGGGTCGGGTCGGGTGTCGGGGCCAGGAATGTGTCGGGTCTTTTTTTTTTTTTTTTAACCTCTTCACCACGACTTTTATTTATATATATATATATATATATATATATATATATATATATATATATATATATATATATATATATATATATATATATATATATATATATATATATATATCCGTGCTATTTCCAAACGATTCTATTCGACTGAAGGAAGACCTCTTGTAGTGAAGTTCAGAAATACTCTCTCTAGGTAAACAAAATATAACTGATTCTTAAAACGAGTATAAAAACGAGTCGGTAGAAAGTAAACCTATCAGTAAAATGTATGATACAGTATTAGAATCACGCGCTAAATTAACAGTTCTCTTGCTGTTTCCTTCTTGAACCTGCTCCGGAACCGATTTAGTACAGCTTGAACCGAATCTTTGGCTGATTATATCCGGTTCTGTATCACTGCTAATCAGACACACTGGCCCGTAATCTCGCCGGGCTCCCTAACGCCTCTTCCTTAACGATTTGTTTTTTGTATATGGCTGGTTGATATCCTTTTGTACGTTGTTTATGCAGAGTAAGGCGATATTAGGCTTTATGTATAACAGAATAGGAAAGTAAGATGTAATAGGCAAGATAAATCTCTTGAGAAAAGGTGTTGGGGAGCTTCTATACCCAACGAGAATACCGAGTGTGTTAGTAGTGTTATCATTAGCACTCTCAAGGTAGGAACAACTCTAGCATTTCCTTTCTATTAACGCCAGACGACTGTGTTTGGCCATGTGGAGGATGGAGAATGAGAGACTAACCAGGAGTGTATGTGAGAGAGATGGAATGGGGGAGTGGGAGGGGGAGACCAAGGATGAGATGGTGAGATGGAGTGGGGAGGCATATGAGACAAGGTGTAAGTTTGGGGAAGGGCAGCGAAATGGTAGGGGACAGGGCGACATGGAGGCTATTTGTTTGTGGCCACCCCTTACGGGATTAAGGCGTCTGGTTATAGATGAGTAGATTGACAGATTGTGTTTGCTGGATAAATTATAGATGCAGAGAATGTCAATCCCTTCATCCCAGTTATAAATAATTCCTATTAACTAACTTTGCATCAGTAGCACACAACAGGATACTGACATAAAAAGTGGAAAATAATTAGCTATGGAAAAGACGTTACGAAATCTCCAAATCCACTTCATATCCAAACTCTCCGAATAAAATCCCCTGAGAGTAGCAAGGCTATGAACTACGTCATCGGAGAGAAGTGGCCAACCCCTTAAGCACAAGGACGCCTTTCTGCAGATTGATCTTGCTACCTCCAGACGATTTTTCTCAGCTCTAGGAAGATTTGTGAAACCCCTTTGATACGAGACGCTTTTCCTGAGCTGAATTAAACTGAATAAAACAGTCTAAGTCTACTAAAACAGTGTCGAAGTAACAGAGGGGATTCATACGTTACGAAGCTCAATTTTCATGTGTTGCGGGGGCGGCCGAGTCAGTGTTTCCAGTGTTTACCATACATCATTTTTTTTTTTTCACGTAACACACTTTATGCTTTATAGTGTGTGTGTGTGTGTGTGTGTGTGTGTGTGTGTGTGTGTGTGTGTTTACGTCCATTCAGTGCAAGGTTCGCTACTAATTTAATGAAGTACCTAAAATGTATGTCGCTTCTCAAAGAATACAAATGAAGCCGTTCCTGCAACACCCAAGCTTGGAGAGGGCAATGTCTGGACTATCCGGTACATTAAGATAACCGGTCATCGTAGTCAAAGGGCTCAAATGCTTCCAGACACGCATTACGTTAGAAAATAGGCTTAGATTACTACCTGTCGACTGCACGGGTCATTAATCAATTTCTTCCAGGTCACAATCGTCTCCTGAAATACAACATGCAACAATCAAATGTACATCCAGGTCCCCATTTGTACTGGTGGGTGAGCCGGGATGTAGCGGAAACAAACTCTGTCCAGAAATACGATCAGGCCGCGAAATGAACGCGTTATCTCTGTAGTTGCTAACGATGGCATTACTCGTTTCCTAGATTCACCAGAGACGTATTCTCATCGATTAAGGAAGCTCCCTAACACCTTTCCCTGACCAGTTTATTTCTGCTTCTTGGATGTCTATATATTTTTGTGTGCTTTTTATGCAGTCTGTAACGATATTAACAAGGAATTAGGAAACAAAACATTTATTCCAAAATGACATGATGTAGGAATAAAAAACGCACAGAAACAAGAGGGAATGTAGCAATGAGTATAGAACTTTGAATCTCCTCCCATCCCAAATGCTCTCCTGTTTCTGTGCTTTTTTTCATCCCCCCATCGTGTCAATGTTGATTTTTTTTTCCTAGTTTATGATATTTATATGGAAGCTAACTACCACAAATACATCAGCTAAATTATAAGACGACTTGTAACTACAGTATATGGTGTTCGTTGCCGTGATTACTGACTCGGCATACGTAAAATGCTTTCGTGGAATGGAGCAACAAGAATTAGTGGTATATTACATAACTGGTATGACGTCTGAATGCTAGGGAATATTTTTAGGCTGTCACTTGCTTACAGTAGCTTCAATGTTGCTCTGAGTATGACAAGGGCAAATCCCTGGTTGTTACGAAGCATTTTCGTGCGTCACATGCTCATGTACGCCTTTTCGTTTTGGTTATGACTGGTGAAGAAAGAAAGAAAGAGAAAGAAAGAAAGTAGGAAAGAACGAAGGAAAGCAAGGAAGAACACAGTCGATATTTTTACGACCCGATTTCGCGACTCCTACGAGAGTTAGCGAGGCCTTGCGAGTAGCTTTGCTTTTAAACGGCGAAAGTCTTTTTTAGTAAATATGCTTAATATTGGGTTTCGTGATATTTTGGTGCGCGGGCCCCAGTACCTCAGACTGTATACAGCACATGCGTGATGTCATATGAACCTGGGCCATCCCGGTAGCGCTTACCTGTAAACAGCATAAAAGAGAATACTGACGCTTAATAGTCAAGATGAACAGCTGAGGATGACGTGCTAGAAGCCTCCTAACCCGTTGAAAATAATGGGAACTAGTAGGCGTTTATGCCCATCGCTGGTTGGCAGTATGGGGATCTGGAGACTGAGTGACACCACTTCCTTAGCGATTCAGTCTAAGCATTACACCTCAGCATCGTCTTATGTTACTGATGCAACCCATGTCGATATCACAACGACAAATAACATACGAAAGAATGTCAAGGTGTGATGAGCAATATAAGTCGCTAAGGAAAAGGTGCTACTAAGGCACCCATACCACCTAAAATACAAGATACATAAGTCTATTTAATTTATATGTTCAACTTATTTTCCCTCTTGTTCTCAGTGGCTTTTTTACTCCGGTGACGCGGGTTTCTAGTTTTCTATCTGCAGACAATTTTGTTCAGCTTGGAGGAGACTTTTTCAAACGGGAGGGGTTAAATATAGCCTTCAGTAACCCCTGCGGTGCCTGAGAGGGGTGCCTTCACGTGGTGGCACTGATATAACGGAGCGACTCCTTCACCTGGTTATACAAACGTCCCTCAACTCCCCACCCTATCCCCTGAAAGGAGGATGGTGGAGTGCCAGAGGGGGGGGGGCAACTTCAGCCGACAGTTAACCGGTTTCGCGATTCAGATGAACCTACAACAACAACAACAACCGCTATTATTACTACTACTATTACCACCACCACAACCACTTTTACTACTATTACTACTACTACTAGTTCTACTACTACTACTACTACTACTACTACTACTACTAACACCCTCACTACTAGACGACCTTCCTAAGTTGAACAAAATCGTCCGGAGAGAGAGCAAGAAATAAAGTAAGAGTAGGAGAGAAAAAAAAATGTATGTATGTAAGCTATCTTCAATCTTTAATATGAGAGATATGGAGAACGGAAATGGCGTATCTTTTCTGATTACTTCTCCTCCCCCTTCCTTCCTGTGACTCCGAACGAGAGAGAGAGAGAGAGAGAGAGAGAGAGAGAGAGAGAGAGAGAGAGAGATTTTAAATGAGCCAGAACCTAGCAGAACAAAAAGAGCCAAAGATGAGTGGATAAAAAAAAGTCAGATAAGTGTAAAAGATGAAAACAGACAGAGCCAAGACGATGAAAAAACGAGTCAGAGCCAAGAACCTAAGAAGAGTGGATTTAAAAAAAAAAAAAAAAAAAAAAAAAAAAAAAAGAGGACAGAACTGATTGGATAAAAAATTGAGCCCTAGTCGAGTGGAGTAAAAGAAACAATGAGCCTAAGCTGAATAAAAAAAAGAAAAAAATCAAGTCCCCAACAGAACCAAACACCGGAAAAGGCGAAAGTGAAAACCAAAACTATAAAAAATAAGATAAAATAAACAGAGTAAAAACACTCAATATCCAAAACAAACTTCATATTTTGTTTCGTTATCTCCAGACAGTTTCATTCAACTCTGAGAAACATTTCAAACTGGAGAAGTCAGAAATAACCTTCATTAACCACTTGAGTCCTATGGCACTCTTTTAAGCTGACTAGAGGCTTCTGAAAATAACATGAAAACAATTGAAAACACGTCACTGGTAGGAACTGATTAAAGGAAAGCATAACAGACCGCCTCCACTCTTAACATGATCTTTTCCTTCATTATTTCTAACTATCTCTTCACCTCTCCCTCCTACAAATATCTTCTTTCACAAGCTTTCCCATCTAGTTAGGTCATATTTAATTTTAGCTTAGCGTATTTGCCTTCTTCCCTGTAGCTTTACTGCAACTTACAATTCATAATTTAAGTTTGCCTCAGTGGATAAGATTTGTCGTGGAATTGATGTGCATTTACCTACATGTATTCCTACCCCAAACCGACTGAGATGCAGCGAGTATTAGACAAAATATGTATGTGAGATGCTGATGCAGTTTTTTTTTTTCTTCTTTTTTGATGACTTAGCTTTTGATACCATTACTGAATCAACCTGGGCACTCTGAAAGGCATCTCACACAAGCATCTCTGAACAGGCTACATTGGTGTTAACTATTGTAAATTACCACTGCATATAAACGGGATACAGAGTTATAACAAGATATAAAAAAAAAATGTACCGTCAGCGGATGAAATATGTCATTGGCATTAACGTTAGGAGGCATTGCTGGATCTTCTCTCCTAGCAATAAATAAAAACATAAATTAACTAACAAATAGATAAATAAGCTGATAAATAGATAAATTCATAAACAGAGATAACTGTCCCACGGTTTCTGTATATATGCGCTTGAGGAAAATCCTGGTGCTTTTTTAGTTCTGGGAAAGGATTTTTTTTAAGTCTTACAATCTAGAAGGAAATCATTTCATGATTCATCATCATCATCACTACTACTACTATTATTACTACTACCACTATTAGCATTAGTATTACATCTTGTCAACTTTGAGCAAGAAGACTGTCTACTGTATGCTTAATTTTTTAACCACTTATTCTACGTCTTTATTATTGCTTAGAATGCATATCGGTGAAGAGGAGGGACGCCTTCACGTGATATCACAGATATAACTGGGCGGTTCCATTGCCCAGCTATACAAAAGTCCCTCAGTTCCCTCTCTGTCCTCCGAAATAAGGATAATGGACTGCAGAAGAAAAGCAACTTCAGTCTGCAGTCTACAAAGTTCATGTCCAGATGAATCTAGGTTTGCAACTACTACCACTTTTATACACACCGCGACTCATCGCAGCAACAAAGCAAGAATGACAAAACAGATCACAAGTGACTCCAACAGAAAAGAAATGGCAGAAGAGAAAGGATGACAAAATATTAAAACCTGTCAGAAAAAAAAAAAAAAAAAAAAACAGCCAGCAATACACGATTCACATAGCATTTAAGCCATCCAGAGAATCATATTGAACTGGAGGAGGCAGACTCATGGAAACTACCTGCATAATTCCAGCTGTCTCAAAAGCATTACCATTTGTGACTCATCAGTTTACCATCTCGTAGGTTTATGAAGCGCATTTATAAAGAAAAATAAAAAATATGTGCAAATTGATATGCCTGCAACTGTGCTAGGATTCCAGGTGCCTGAATACTGAGTGAATGAGTGTCTGGTTTTATTTCACTAGGAATGTTGTTGACAGTTCTCCCTCTATCATGATTTCTCTCTCTCTCTCTCTCTCTAGACCCTACCATATTTAAATCTTAAATGGGAAAAAGAGGTGGCGATGATGATGATGATGACATAAGTTACGTTTACTCAGGTGTGTTTCTTTTTATTTTCTTTTTTATTATTATGTTCGTATAAATAATCTCTTCTACATACCGTTTTATTACCTCAGACTCTGCTATGATATTAAGAACAAGGAACGACTGTCTTTACTTCAGTGCAGTTTCATCACACTATGATTGTGCTAGAAATAGTAATCTGTTCAGGACATTCTAGTCAATCATATTAATTTCCTTTCTTGTTTCTCCTCCCTTCCACTCCCTCACCCTCTCCTTATCCTTCCTGGGGGCTGCCTTGGACTTCCCCACTCTCGATTTTTCCCTTCCTTTCACCTTCCATCTTTCACCACCAACGTCCTCAACACCTTTTCATCCCCTGCCTGCACTTCTCTTCACACCTCTATGCTATCCTTCCTCTCCCTCTCATCTCCTCCCACCAACACATTCAATTCCTACTCGGTCTCTTCCTGCGCATCGTTCCACACCTCTCTTCTTCCTCTTCCTTCTCATCTATCCATACTCACTCATTTATTCCTCCTCTCTCTGCCCTACTTTTAAATCCCTGTTCTTCCTCCTTGTGCTTCTTATATTTCCTCCTTCACACATCCTTCTCTTATGGCTGTTCTTGGTGCACTAACTTCCGCCCATCTGTTCTTCTTCCTCTTCTCATTTGTGCCCATCCACATGCCTAAAAACTGTTTCTGTTCTTCCTGCATCTCGACACACACATCTGTCTTTCCTCCTAATCATCTCCTGTTTCTCCTCACCACTATTCCCCTTCTTCCTTTACCCTCTCCTCTTTCCTCTCCCACATTCCTAACACCTACTACCTTCCCACATTCCTACCTCCCACTCACGCTGTTCTCGCATTTTACCGACCATTTTCCTCAACTCCCTCTCATCTGAATTTCCACTTCCGTTTTCCTCATTCTCTTTTCCTCTATCGTGAAAAAAAACAAACCGTCTGCTTCCTCCCTCCCTCCCTCCCTCCCTCTTTTCCCCGCTCCCCCTCATCCCTCACTCCCTATCTCTCCCCCCCCCCCACACACACACATACATTTCTCGACTTCTTTCTTCTTCTACCACGTCTCGTATCTCAACTCCGCATCTTCTCCATCCACAACCACATCCTTACTCCCCAAACCCTCCCCCTCCCTCATTCACAACCTCTCCCTTTCCCCCCACTTCCTACCCCTCCCTCCCTCTGGACCCCTCCCACGTCCTGCCTCCTCACCCCTATCTCTCCCCCACTCCCACCCACCACTCCCCCTCCCCTTACCCCACTCCCCACCGATACAGGGGGTGGGTAAGAGGATGATAGGGTTGACGGATCTGCTGTCATCCTTGGGACTACCCCAGGAAGCCTCGGTCAAGAAGGTAAACAAACAAAAACACTCACTCACTCACTCTCCTTGGCGTGCATATCTACTAATAAAGGGAACCGATGACATTACCCATCTAAGAATCTATTAATCTACTACTACTTCCACTACTACCACTACTACCACTACCACTACCATTACCACTACTACTACTACTACTACTACTACCACTACTACTATTACTACTACTACCGCTACTGCCTAGTAAAACTTCTGACCTTTGCCGCAATATCATTAGAACTATGTAACATTTGAGTGGTTTGACTGTGCCAGCGTATTTACTTAACAAAATAATATAATATTTCGTGGATTACTATTATTCTAGTGATCGTATTTATGTCATTATATTACTGTCACATTTTATTACTCGCTCCTCTGTGAAGAAGTTTTTATTTTACTCTTGTCACCTCCAGACGATATTATGCAGCTTAGGAAAGACATTTCGAACTGGAGGAGTTAGCTATGTTCTCCATTAACCCCTTCTCTACCAGGGACCCTC
Organism: Coenobita brevimanus; assembly: GCF_032717465.1. Lineage (NCBI taxonomy): Eukaryota > Metazoa > Arthropoda > Malacostraca > Decapoda > Coenobitidae > Coenobita > Coenobita brevimanus. The sequence continues at coordinate 36,157,065 of NC_137046.1, forward strand.
TTAAGTGTGACAAAACCGTCTAAGTACAGCAGGAGCGAACTGAAAGAAAGCCATCGTGCTGGATGAGGTTATTTTTATGCAGTTCGTCTATTTATCTGGCTATTTTCATCCTTTTGCAGCTTATTTCCAGTCGCTTAATGAGAGAATAAGACATTACAACGGCTCTATATCCTTTCCACAGCACTTCTTCGTGACTAGTCCCACATTATAGTGTTATATACTTCTACCAGACAGCACTTAAGATGGAAAGATGAAAATTTTAGGCCAAGTAAAAGTGGACAGAGAATATCATCGTCTCTACATCACTACGTCACTTACCCTCACGGTCTAAAAGAAGTGTCAACGGAACGAGGAAAACTATTCTATTATTATTCAGTCCTTGTGCTGGGGCTGCGGATTTACTGGCCAGTGCAATATTTCAGTCGTTTTTTTTCTTTTCATCTGACAGAACCGGGCCATTCCCACACTCTGGATACTCAGTCGCAGTTGCATGAAATTCGACGCCCCTTGGTTGTTCAGAAGTCAGTGTCAGAGAACTATAGTGCTTTCTTCTGGAACACCAAAGTGGCTCAATCACAAGACCCGCTCCAACTCTACAATTTACATTACTCATTACACAAGCTCTATAACCAATTGACACGTGCTGCATCGCTCCACCAAGCTGATTCTTAAACTTCTCTTCCACACCCTATTCGTTACATGCTGCATATGATTCCACTCTTTGCTCGCGGTTAGTTTTTAATCACTAATCGTTCGTCGGAAGCTGGAATATAAAGGAAAGTTCCGGGTTCCCTGCCAAAACATTAACCGTGATACTGCCATTTTTTTTTTTTAAGCCCTAGATTTCACTTGAACTTATAAAATCGTCTAACGTCAGCTGAAATAAAATATAAGGTTTGTATTACGAGTAACTAGTGCTACTTTCATCTCCTCAAACTTGAACTATGACACACACATCTCGAGTTAATACATTCATAAACGTTCATTTTTCTCCACAATTCGTCATTCAGCAACAACCAAGCCCCAGCTGACTATATCCACCAGTGTTCATATCTAACTTTGCTCATGTCACACCTTCCTCTTTATTCACTTCCTTCCCACTCATCTTCCTTTCTTGAGTACATTCACTGCTTCTAGTCTTTTACATTTTTTCATTCATACCTAACTTTGCTCATGTCACACCTTTCACTTCATTCACTTCCTTCCCTCTGATCTTCCTTTCTTGAGCACATTCACTGCTTCTAGTCTTTTACGTTTTTCATTCACACCTCTAATATTCTGCACTATCACATGAGCCTGCTTAGTTTTCTTGTGCCCCTAGAGAGGCACGGAACCCTAATTCAAGCCTTCATTCTTTTTTCTTTTTCTGTAGGAGGGTTTGTCTGATGGATAACAGGGTAAGCGGTGTTGGATGATGGTGGAAAAAAATAAACACTTTACACTGATGACATATTTTCTTTTCTTCTTACTGTTTGCAGATGATTTTAATAACTCTGGCGAAAAAAAAAAAAAAAGAGTTTCTAGTGGGAAGTTAAAAACATTCTCCACTAACCCCTTCGCAACCTGATTTCTCTCCCTCAGTTGAATAAAATCGACTGATGATAGGAAGGATAAAATTCGGAGTAAGTCATCGGACTGATAGGGTTAACACCATATTATAAAAAATACGAGTATCTTACGCCATTACACTTGTACTCTAACACAATCAGTCCATTCCCCACATTCGATCCTCTCTGAACAACCTCTTCTCTCTCTTCCCACTAATCATCATCATCATCATCATCATCATCAGTCTGAGTCAGTCCACTGCAGAACATATCATCATCATCATCATCATCATCATGTCTGAGTCAGTCCACTGCAGAACATATACCTCTCCCATCTTTTTCCACTCTGACCTATTGGCTCTACTCCTGTTCAGTCCAGTCCCAGCAAATCTCAGAATCTCATCTCGCTATCTTATTTTCTATCTGCGTCTTCCTCTCATTCCATCCCTGAGTTGCCACATGTAACCCTGGTTGTCCATTTGCTATATGTCCTACGAAGGATGTGACCTGCTCGCATCCTTTTTTACCTTTTACCTGTAATTTGTCTCTGCCCACGACCACGAGTTTCTCTTTTTTTCTCTCTCTCCATTAACTCCCAACAAAATCCTTTCTGTTCCTTTCTGAGCACTCCAAAGTTTTGTTTCAAAGATTTGGTTAAAGTCTACATTTCCGATCCAGAAGTCAGAATAGGAAGGACACATTATTTTTAACTGTCTCCTTTGACAATGGAAATTGCTTATCCTTCGTGTGGTTACTTAAGTTACCATAATCCCTCCATCCCATTCCTATTCTTCGTTTGATTTCACTGTCATGAGCTGGGTCTGCTTGAAGTGTCTGTCCTATATGTGCCGGGTATGTATTTCTAAACGCTTTCTAATTCTTTTCTCATACTTTTGATGGAAGAGAGTGATTATGTCTGTTGAGCATACTTTTTGTCCTCAGAGTCATTTTCAAACCTAACGTCAGACTCACACAGTTCAGATCAGTTTTCATTTCTCGTATTCTCTCCCCTGATACTGTATACCGAAAAGAATTATACTGTTGTCAGCGAGCAGACTGTGGAATGTTCAACCACTCACCGATAACGTGTTCTTTGCCATCCGCTTCTACATTTCTGAAAACGTTCTCTATGCATGCAGTGAATAGTTAAGGTGAGACTGTATCTCTACCTAGAAACCTCTCTTTATCAGTATTTTCTGGCAATCCCTTGCAGCTTTATGATGACCGTATTGTCTCTGCAAATACTCTCTTCTTTAACATCAGTTTCTCCTAAACCCTGTCCTCAAATTGTTTTTCATCACTGTAGCTGTTCCTAATGAATAAAAGTTAACAGTGTGTCGTAATTAATAAATGCCATACACAAAAACTTTTTATTCTGAACTTTTCTCGGTCACTTGACATGAATTTGGTTTGCTGTCGAGTAACCACTGCGCTTTCCAGTCTGTTTTCTTGGCTGGTTTGCATCCAGTGTAGAAGTATTTCATTTATTTTTTTTATGTATACATCAGCGAAAATATTTCCTGCTCATTAATTCTTTAGGTATTTACTGTCACATCTATAATTAAGCTCTATAGCAGGTACATTTTTCGTTATTTGTGTACTCCTTTCACTTCAAAATATTTTGTTTCAAAATTTGTTAATTCACTTTTTTTGTGTGTGTGTGTCCGACTCTGGGCAAAGGCTTCAGGGCCTATATCTCGGGGGCAGTAGCCTATCCCAAGGCCCAGTAGTCCTCCTACACCTCAACATGTCACCATTTCGGCGCTAACACTCACCGTCCATATTGAATACATGCTAGGGCTGTCTCATACAGGACTGGTGTATTGGTATTAGCGGGGGTATTTTTACGACATGTCGGCAGGTCACCTGGTAGATCAGGAAAGTCTGCTTTTTATGAAATTCAAACCCTTAAACTGTTCCCTGCCCCAGCCGGGATTCGAACCTGGGCCCATCAGGACTGCAGGCCGCCTCTCTACCGAATCAGCCACCGCCTTCCCTGCAAAGTCATCCTTAATAACATCAGCATCCTTAAGATCAGTACTGAGACCACCATCACCGCCTACCTTACCCCTCCTCATTCCCCTCATAACTTTCTTTACTTCCTCTAATGTGACGCTAGGAATCAATGTGTGCATCATTTCTCATCCTGAAGTGCTTTTTCGATCATGGTTCCCTACTGTAAAGGTCTGCATAAAATTCATCTGTTATTCTGACCACTCCGTTGACTGTTGTCTCACTTACTTCGTCGCTAATTATGTGGTTTCTTCCTGTATCTAGCCTCTGCTTTGTCGCTTTTAGACTTCCTCCATTCCTAAAAGTTTCCTCTTATTTTTATTCCCGTTAATAGTTTTCTTTCACCTATCTGCTTCACCGTGACCTCCCCCTCCAGTCACCTTCGTTCTTTTCCCAGAAGTTCCCGTGTCCTGAGAGCTTGTTGTCGTTGTTTCGGGCTGCCCTACCTCAGGCTTCTATCGCTGCTTCATGCACCATTCTCGTCAAGTTTTCACTCATTTACCCTGAGGCGATATCTGCTTCATCCCTCAATACGAGTCTTTAATCTGAATCGACCAACTAATCTCAACTACCTTCTCTTTCACTGCTGCGGGGTTTGGACGATTCCTTCGGATTACCTTTTCCCTCTCTTTTCTGAGATCAAGTACTATACGACCTCTCATCACTTTGTGTCTGCTTCTTATATTTGCTATGTTCAGTGCATTACTTTACTCACAGTACCAGCATGTGATTCGTCAGTCATGATGAAATCTGTTTCATTCGTTGTTTCACTATTTCGTCCCTTCCAAGCCCACTTCCTGACTTTTTTTCTTTTGAAAAAAGGTATTAGTCACCCTAACATTGTTCCACTCTCCAAATTCCATAAGCATTTCACCTTTCGCATTCCGAATACCCATTCAAACACTGACTACTGTAAACTCACTTACCCTTTCATGTTTTTAGGTCACTCATCATAATGTGATCTGGGTAATGCGCTTTCTCATAGCATTCTCTCCGTCCTCATAAATATCTGCAGCTTCTTTTGATATCCAAACCGATGTTGGGGCATAAACTTCAGTTGATTTCAACCTGTGTTTCTTATTGAGTTAGGTTATTAGGGCTGTTGCTTTTTTAATTATACTGAAGAATTCTTCGATAGTGTCACATAATACCAATAGATCAGATTTCCTATACAAAACACTTTATGACCATCAGACAATTTTATGAATGCCTCACCTGGTCTTCTCACCTCACTACGACCTATGATATCCCAAAATACGTATCTCGTTTCAAGAAGAGCCAAGTTAACTCCGTTAGCTTACAAGTTTGGACGTTGTAAGTTCCACAATTTAATTTTCACTATCTGTTAGTATTCCTCCTCCAGAGGTTCTTAGCAACCCTTGGTGTGGAGCAGATCTGATCCCCGTCACGGTCAACTATTCGGTCGCTGTTGGGTACTAGAGGCCAGGGTTTATAAGAATTTGATCAGTAGTTTCGAATGAGGTTTGTGCCAGTGTACCTTGAAGAACTGTCTCGGGGAATTACTTTGCTGGAAGCACTGTTCGTCTAATCCCAAACGGTGAACCTAACTAGTTTGGCTATACCTGACTACTTACATCTGACTAGGACAGAACCGCTGATCACTGGGAAAGATTTTTCGTCACGGCATGTCAGTCTTCCTTGCAAGAAGCTATTTTTCCACCTAATAAATCCAGTGTAAGAAGAATAAAATAAATAATGAAAACGTTCGGAGCTGCATCAAAGTTTTCCTACTAAACCCATGACTTAAAAACAAAAAAAAGTAAAAGGAGGAGGAAGACATTCGGAGCAACACAAGACAAGGATGTAGGAAGAATTTACACCCATCCCTCGCCTTACTCCCGTTGCTGCATCACACTACGCCTCTCCACCACATACAGCCCTTTTCACACACAGCCCTCTCCACCACATACAGCCCTTTTCACACACAGCCCTCTCCACCACATACAGCCCTTTTCACACACAGCCCTCTCCACCACATACAGCCCTTTTCACACACAGCCCACTCCACCACATACAGCCCTTTTCACATACAGCCCTTCTCATTTACAGCCCTCTCGACCAGACAACCTTCACCACATCATCTCTTTCCACTAAACAGCCTTCCCCACACCACTCATCTCGACCAATTAGCATTTACCACACCATTCTACTCCACCACACACAGTCTTCATCACCACTTCTCTCCACCACACCACATACGTCGACCACATATCCTTTACCACACCAACCATCTCTACCACACACAGCCTTCACCACACACAACCCTCTCCACCACGCACAGTCTTCATCACACCACCCCTCGCCATTACACATACCCCTCTTCGCCAAACGCATCCCCTCCACCACACACACAATCCTCTCCATCACAAACACAACCTTCTCCACCACACACACACAGAACCCTCTCTATCATACACACAACTCTCCACCAAGCATAACCTTCACCACACTTACACAACCCTCTCCATCACGCACATAGCTCTCTCCTTCACACACAACTCTCTCCACCATACACAGCTCTCTCCATCACACACACACACACACACACACACACACACACACACACACACACACACACACACACACACACACAACCTTCACCACATACAGCTCCTTCACACACCACTCTTCCACCACACACAGGTATCTCCATCACACACACAGAACCTTCTCCATCACACACAGCTCTCTCTACCACACACACAACCTTCAGCACATTGAGCTCTCCCCACCACACACACAACCTTCTCCACCGCACATACAACCCTCACCAAACTACACCTCCTTCTTCACTACACACAACTTTTTCAACAGAACACACAACTCACTCTACCAAGAACGCAACCCTTCGCACCACACACACTGTTTTCTTCACCATCACACACGCAACTCTTTACCAGTCACATCCCTCCTCACCATACACATCCCTCTGCACCACACAACTCTCTCCTCCACCACACACAACACTCAACTATACATAACCCTCCACACACACACACACACACACACACACACACACACACACACACACACACACACACACACACACACACACACACACACACACACACACACACACACACACACACACACACACACACACACACACACACACACACACACACACACACACACACACACACACACACACACACACACACACACACACACACACACACACACACACACACACACACACACACACACACACACACACACACACACACACACACACACACACACACACACACACACACACACACACACACACACACACACACACACACACACACACACACACACACACACACACACACACACACACACACACACACACACACACACACACACACACACACACACACACACACACACACACACACACACACACACACACACACACACACACACACACACACACACACACACACACACACACACACACACACACACACACACACACACACACACACACACACACACACACACACACACACACACACACACACACACACACACACACACACACACACACACACACACACACACACACACACACACACACACACACACACACACACACACACACACACACACACACACACACACACACACACACACACACACACACACACACACACACACACACACACACACACACACACACACACACACACACACACACACACACACACACACACACACACACACACACACACACACACACACACACACACACACACACACACACACACACACACACACACACACACACACACACACACACACACACACACACACACACACACACACACACACACACACACACACACACACACACACACACACACACACACACACACACACACACACAGCCTCCTCCACCGCCCCTTGACCTTGTGCCCTCGTCCTAAGAACCAGCCACAAAAATTCTTTCATTTCTCTCATCCTGCTTGCTGCAAGGGTATGAGAGAGAGAGAGAGAGAGAGGGAGGGAGGGAGGAAATTTTCTCTCTCTCTCTCTCTCTCTCATTCTGGTTTCATCCATCCCGACACCTTTGGGTTTTTCCTACACTCTCTTTCTCACTTGCCCCGTTACTAACTTTCTTTTGCCCCAGGAGCGTATCTCTCGCTCTCATTATTTTCTAGGAAGTGACGCGAAGTTAATACGCTGCAACTTTCACGGGAAGTTCATTCTCTTTGTGGCGGTGAAGAGAGGTACTGAGATCAATGTAAAGATATCTAAAAATTTCTCTCTCTCTCTCTCTCTCTCTCTCTCTCTCTCACACACACACACACACACACACACACACACACGCGTAAACACACACACACACACACACACACACACACACACACACAATTTTCCTAAAACTCTTTCCTGTGCTTGTTTTCTGTGGCTTAGAGGGTACCAACGCCGTCTCGCTCATGTACAGTTTCCTCACCTTCAGTATTAGATTCATCATTAAAGTACAGCCGTATGTGAGTACAGGAAGGGAGGAGGGAGGAGGAACCAGTGACGTAATAGTGACGTCATGTTCACCTTGCCATGCGATTCGTCCTCGTAAGTGGAGTGGGGAGAACCCTCATCGAAACAGTATAACACAAACAGCCTTTTTTTCGAGCTCTACAAGTTGTATTTTCGAGTACTGGAAGGTTTTATTTATATTTCAGTGTTGCAGAAATTTTGGTAGGGCTTGAAGGAAGAACTAGATAAATATTATAATCAATAGCTAGCTGAGTCGGCAACCCTTCAACATCTCGGAACTAGTATATACACCGGTGCCAGACGCTCACCTCACAGCCCGATGTGTATGTGTGTAGTAGAGTGCGGGGCGGCGTGCGGGTGGGAAGTGTTCCTGGTTGATGTGTGCTCTGCGCCAGTATTATAGAAGAAACAACACACGCCGAAACACTTACTCAATATGGTACAACTCGTGGTATGTCTCCAAGACTTAATTTTAAGTTTGGGACTTGGCGTGCAACGTAACTAACACTGTTTTGCTGGTGATCTGGAGTAGTTTAAGCATCACTTCAATTCTCTAGTGGCATTCACAAGTGGCTGGACCACAGCTTAGGAGTAGCTGTGTGAAGTGAACAATGCAGAAGCTACGGTCTATTACAGTACAGTGATATGGCTGGAATGAGGGAGGAAAAGTAAATACCAGTCTCTGATATTATGTAAAGAAGTTCATATGTCGTGTATGAAGGACCGCCTATTCTGTATTTCAACAGCTTGTCATAACAGTGCCAGTTATTGTTTGTGATTTGAATATGGCAAATGAGTGAGTCAGTGGATGAGTATAAAAGTGTGTGTGACTGGGGAGATGAGTGAGTCGGTATGTGGCTGAGTAGGCAAGGGATGCCGGTAGCGTTGTGAGGAGGACGGTCAGGGCCCTATTTCTGAGTGCCATTATGTCCTCTCTGAATAGAAATAAGTAGACTTGAAGGATATATGTGATTGCTCTATCTTCCCAGGCAACTCTTTTGCCGCGTTGACAATGGGGCTGTGGGTATGGACCATATATTGGATGACATAGGGGATTTCGTGGCACCTCTTCTTCAGCGACTAATTTTGCATATTACACCGATGCATTCTCTAGTTTGCTCAGTATATATATTTGTTTAATATGGACAAAGACTGTGTCAATAAAGTGTAAGAGGCTATTTTAATGTAATGTACAGACAAAATTGCTAAGGAATCGATGTTCACGAAAATTCCAAAGCTACTTAGAATACGACCCTATACTTTGACTATTATCATGTCTACTGTTCTCTCTGTATAGATGTACTGTCGAGTTGAGATACGGGGTCAATAGCACTGTCGTCTTTTGTATTCTCACGTACGTCTCAGGCCACTTTTTGCCGGGTTTACTCCAGACGAGGCCTTGGGCGAGGGATTTCCAGTCGCACACTCATACCCCCAAGTATTTAGCCTCTGATGCGTAATGAAATCCAGTTGTGAAATTCCACTCCAGTCGAGACTGGTTTATCAGTTTCGTTTGTGTTGGCTACATCTACCTAACTTCACTCCTTCACTTTAATGACATATTGTAATCTATTATTACCACCAGACGATTTCAGTCAGCTCTGGAGAACGCCTTCGAACTACAGGGGACTTAATATGGCCTTCATTAACCCCTTCACTGCTACGGGAATGTCCTTAGTCGAATTTAATAGTTTGGTAACGGCAAAAAAGAGGAGAAAGAAAAAAAGATAAAAAGAGAAAGTTGCTGGATTGGAGGGGTTAAGTTTGTCTTGGCTTTAAAAAAAAAAAAAAATCTAATATTAGGAAGTCATTCAACAAGCTTTCCTGTGAAAAGATCCGATTATACTTGACTAACGTAATGTGTGTTTGGTTAAATTATTACGATAGCTAATGGATATAACTTAAAACTTGGGGCGCAAAGTAAATAATAAAGAAAAGCTTAAGCATTTCAGTACAGCGAAGTCTTTTTACTCCGTTTTCCGTCAAATGCTTTTATTCAGCTTAGGGGAGACCTCTGGGTGTGAAGAGATTTGACAACCATCATCAGTCCCATCAGAATAATAATTTTTTTTGTAACCCCTTCCATCCGATAGCGTATTTTCTATTTATTTTTGAGGCTACCATGCAATTCAACTCACTTAAGGAGAGTAAATGAAGCCAGTATCTAATCATACCAGATCGAAAGTCGCCCCCAAATCACACATCTCCGTCTGGTAAAGTGTTTGGAAAATGTGCTCTACAAAAGGAAGTTTAGGTGAAACGTCCAGCATAAATCACCGACGATAAGGCGTTACGACGCCTCAGATACCACCCACAGTATGGGCGTGAGTCGTGCGGAGTTCCTGTATGACTCAGCAGCACGCGTCACCCCTACATCTGGTGCCGTATTTACAAACTGTAGCAACTTCCCTCCGACGACGTATTTTGTTTCCTCACACTATGACTTTTTTTCTTTTTTTCATGACGTATTGGGCATGTGGAGAGGATGGAGGAAGAAAACTGGGTGCGGAAAGTTAAAAATGTTAACGTCGGGGGTAGGGATGCGTAATGCAGACCGAAAAAGACCCGTGACAAGGACATAGATCGTGGTGGTATTGATAATGGACTGAACTGGGAGGCTGCCAGAGATCAAGCAGCGTGGAAAGCCATCAGTAGCTGACCAAGGCCGTCGCATGCAAGCTTGCTAGAGCTTTTATAAACGACACGATTTCTAATTTTTGCACTCTGATTATTTATTTCTGATTTTTGCACTCCCATTACATTATATTATTCTTATACTAAGGTGACGTATGTCTATGTATTAATTCTGGTTCTTGGTATCGTGTCTTCTTGAGAACTGGCGCCTTTACCACATTACTCCGATGACGTATTCCGTATTTTATTCTTGCAACTTTCACAGGCATTTATTCAGCTTAGAACAGACTTTACCTTGCCGGGGGGGTTATAATGTAGCCCTCATTAACCCCTTCCGTGCATGAGATCTCTCCTAAGCTGAAGAAAATCGTCTGGTCGTGGCAGGAACTAAAAGAAAAGGCACCTAGCTGAACAAAATATCCCTCTCACTGATAACCTATTACTTTTTTTATTCCTCCCAGTTTCGCAGACATTAATTAGGAGTAGGGGAGACTTTTTCTAGCTGGAGGAGTTAGCTGTAGCCTTCATTCACCCCTTCAGCGCCTGCGGAAGTCTGCCAAGTTTATTTCAATTGTTTGGAGATAGCATGAAGCACATAATAATGGCTTACTTGAAAATAAAAATGGTTTATTCGTGGTGAAGAGTTTAAGTCGTGTATTTGAGTCCTTGTTTTTATTTTTGTTCTCAGTTTCATGTTCCCAAACACTTCACAACCAAACTACAGTGAACGGTTAAGTGAAAAGGGACCGTTTCACAATTTCTAACAACATCTCACAATAAGGAAGATTGATTTATCGTAAAAATTGGTAAGGAATCATAATAATTACGACCCTTCAACTCATTAACGGAAAAATTGGTTGGAATTTCTAAATATGGCCCCTCACTTGTTTATTTAAAAAAAAAAAAAAATGGTTATGAACCTTTAAAACGACGATACATCACTTGTTTGTTGTTGAAGTGGTTACGATCCTAAATAAATACGTCTTCCTCCTCTGTATATCTTAAAAAATGGTTACGATTCATTATAAAAACGTCTCCCTCCCCTGTATCGTAAAAATGGTTAGGATCCTTTATAAATACCTCTCTTGGTGCCAAAAATTAGAGCATCATTCACTCTTAATCTTTTCTATGGGTACGTCCAGTACACTCCCTTCTTGCTACTTCCAAACGATTTTATTAAACTTAAGGGAGACTTTTCCAGATGAAGAGGTTAGATATAGCCTGCATTAAACCCCCCCCACAACAAGAGATGTGCCCTAAAACCACTACTTTCAAACGATTTAAAGCTTCTGACTGTCTTCTCGAACTGGAGAGGCTAGATACAGATTCCATTAACTCCTTCACAACAAGAGATCTCGACAGAATTACAAAAAATACATTCCTGAGTCGAAAGTTGAGAGGTCAGGAGTGAGAAAACAGGTATTGCAAGGCAGCCAGGCTTATCCAAGGCCGACCCTGAGCTTATCTAACAGGAGCAATCATAGAGGAAATTACTATTTTTTTAACAAGGTTAGAAGCTAAATTACTCCACCTCTGTTGCTTTGCCCCAACTGAACTAAGAGGCCTTTTTATTCTGCCTGTTTATCTTCATCTCTCTCTGTCCTTTTGTCTGTCTAATTATCTCTATCTATACATATTTACCTACCTATAGAATATCTATACATATTTACCTAGCCTACCTATCTATCTATTTATCTATATCTAACTGTTTACATGTCACCCCATTAATCTCTCTCTCTCTCTCTCTCTCTCTCTCTTTCTCTCTCTCTCTCTCTCTCTCACTTCCGGCCGCCTGTTAGCGTGAGAGCGGCACGGGAGACCAATTACAGATGCACAACAGCTGGCAGACGGACATTTAAAGACCCACTCCCGTTAGCGTAAACAGTTACTCCTCACGTCATATTCTCCCGCCTAATTATTCATCTCTCATCATGGAAACTAACCCTTTAAAGATGAAAAAGAAGTTGAACTGTCTGTTTTATAATGTGTGTGTGTGTGTGTGTGTGTGTGTGTGTGTGTGTGTGTGTGTGTGTGTGTGTGTGTGTGTGTGTGTGTGTGTGTGTGTGTGTGTGTGTGTGTGTGTGTGTGTGTGTGTGTGTGTGTGTGTGTGTGTGTGTGTGTGTGTGTGTGTGTGTGTGTGTGTGTGTGTGTGTGTGTGTGTGTGTGTGTGTGTGTGTGTGTGTGTGTGTGTGTGTGTGTGTGTGTGTGTGTGTGTGTGTGTGTGTGTGTGTGTGTGTGTGTGTGTGTGTGTGTGTGTGTGTGTGTGTGTGTGTGTGTGTGTGTGTGTGTGTGTGTGTGTGTGTGTGTGTGTGTGTGTGTGTGTGTGTGTGTGTGTGTGTGTGTGTGTGTGTGTGTGTGTGTGTGTGTGTGTGTGTGTGTGTGTGTGTGTGTGTGTGTGTGTGTGTGTGTGTGTGTGTGTGTGTGTGTGTGTGTGTGTGTGTGTGTGTGTGTGTGTGTGTGTGTGTGTGTGTGTGTGTGTGTGTGTGTGTGTGTGTGTGTGTGTGTGTGTGTGTGTGTGTGTGTGTGTGTGTGTGTGTGTGTGTGTGTGTGTGTGTGTGTGTGTGTGTGTGTGTGTGTGTGTGTGTGTGAGAACAGTTAATATTCCCATGAACACATCCTACCCATTTGTAACCATATCTTCTTTCTGTGTATAAAACTCACAGTAGTCTACCTTCGGAGTGTGTAAAACAAATGGATACCTCTCAGAAAGTCTAGCAAGTCTAACCCTAGTTCCACTTTCATCCAGCCATATATCTGAAACCCTGTCTGCTTTTGATGCATAAAAAAATGGTAATAAATTTTGTCACAACTCTAGATTTCTATAGCTTGAGTCTAATCCTATCCTCTCTCCCTCATCCGTTTGTCTAATTCCGTAGCTCCTTTCATATTATATTTATAAGACTATATTAGGTTCTTATAGCGTCTGTCTTAATAACTGGCCATTACTTAGCTAAATACCAAGACAAAAAAACACCATCTCAACCTGTCCTGCATACCTCATTATTTATCTACATCTCTTGTTGGTGCACACAAAGCATATAGCCTGCGTTATACACTGTTTCTCTTCACCTCAGTCTAACATATCTCACCTCAGCTTCCTCCCTTCATTTGCGACCCTGTCACCTGTGTGCGAAAATCACATGACCTTTCTCTTCACCTCAGTCTCCTCCCTTCATCAGAGACCCTATCACAGCTTCAAAATCCATGTAACCTTTCGCTCTGCCTTCGTATACGGCTTCTTATCTGCCAGTCTTGACAGACACTCTACACACTTACTCTTTCTGTCCATTCATTTATCCGGAGGTGTATTTACAATCCTACGTCAGTTTTACGTGCTTAACTATTATGACAAAATGTGTGTGTGTGTGTGTGTGTGTGTGTGTGTGTGTGTGTGTGTGTGTGTGTGTGTGTGTGTGTGTGTGTGTGTGTGTGAGAGAGAGAGAGAGAGAGAGAGAGAGAGAGAGAGAGAGATTTTGTCGCTTTATCATTCATTCTAATTTGACTGCGAAGTGCTCTGCAGGTGTATTACTAAAGGCAAACCCATGACGAAGTTTCCTAAGCACGACTTTGGAAATTTTATAAACAAGGTATCAGAACTCAATCGACAGACTATAAACGAAAATCAAAATCCAGAGACTACACTAAAAATAATCCCGCTGCTCCTTCACCACGATAACGTCTAATTCATTTTGCTCTTGCTACATCCATACGACTTTATTCTGGTCATGAGGGAGTTTTTCGAACGGGAGGAATTAGATTTAACTCTCACTAGCTCCTTCAACGCCCGACGCCTTTCACAACTAAATCCAATGGCCCGGAGTTAGAGAGAGAATAAAAATTTAAAGAGATATCAATTTAAAAAAAAAAAAAAAGTCACAGTATCGTAAAACAAAAGGTACAACCGTTTCATAAAAAAGCCATTGTAAAAATAAATCAGTGTAAAAAAAAAAATCAGTGTCGTTACAGAAGTCGCTACCGTGTCGTAAAAAAAAAAGAGACGTCACCGTATCGTTATAATTATCGCATCGTATACAGACCTCACCATATCGGAAACAAGACGTTACAGAATCGTAAGAGGACCATACCGTATTGCAAAAAACGTTCCAGTATCATAAAAAAATATATATAATTTCTCACTACGGTACCAAAATATCTAATCAGCTTACTCGAACAGCTGTCTGTCTTATCAGTTTTCCTTTACCATTTTCTATTCGTGTGTAGATAAAGTGAGCGATACGTGTGCTGCCACCGTTGCCGCTATCATTTTTTTCTCTTTTTTTCTATTGGCACGAAGATAAAACAGTCGGTAAAGTTTAATGCCTCTCCAGACTATCTCTATCTCTAAATGTCTCGCCTCCCTTTGTCTCTCCAATAGCGTCCTTCATGGTCCGCAACTGCACGGATACCTTCCCGCCACCTTGTCTGTTATTGCGTGGTTGATTGTGATTGTTGTGGTTATTGAAGGCAGTGGTGGTTATGGCTGAAACTGTGAGGGTGGTGGATGTTGTGACTGTAAGGGTGTAGTTAGTCGTGGGAGTGAGGGTGATGGTGGTGGTAGTCCTTGTGAGGGTGGTGGTGGGTGCGAGGGTGATGGCAGTTGTGGATGTGATTGTGATGGTGGTGGGAGTTGTGGTTGTGAGTGTAGTGGCAGTTGTGGATGTGGCTTTGAGGGTGAAAGTAATTGTAGTTGTGGGTATGAAAGTCGCGGTAGCTGTGGCTGTAAAGTTGCTGGTAGTTGTATTTGTGGTTGTAACAGCGAGAGTAATGGTAGCTGTGGTTGTGAGGGTGGTGGTTGCTGTGGTTGTGAGGGTGGTGGCTGCTGTGGTTGTGAGGGTGGAGGTGGTATATGTGGTTGTGACTACGTGGGTGAAGGTGGCAGCAGTTGAGAGTAAGGGGTTAAGGAGATATGGGTAACGGTATTTGACTGGCGGTGGTAGTTTCAATGGTGGCAGTAATGTGTGCGTGGTGGTAGGGAGCACAGAGGAAGAAAGTGGTGGTAATAGTAGTAATAGTAGTTGTAGTAGTAGCAGTAAAAATAAAAAGGTGGTAGTAGTAGTAGTAGTAGTAGTAGTAATGATCTCTGGACTATCTGGCACCATGACAGAAACAAGAAAGTTTATGGCCCTTATTAAGACGTGTCGGTGTGATCATGGTTAAAGGAGTAACATTTGTACAGGTTGTGCTATTACGGACAAGTAGTACAGTCCCACCAAATTTAACAGTTGTAAGAGAAGTGAATATCTGAACAGCAACCAAGGCCTTTGTACAGATAATCTAGAAAATATAGGGGCTCCACTATTTCCTTTACGTTGTAAAGTTTTCCTAATTTTAATTAAACGTGATATACTTGTGTTAAAATACGTTGAAAGACCGAAAAAACGTAATTTTCTGGGAATCCCGAGATGCGTCATGCCGTACAACAGCGTCCCTCGGGGCTCAATTTCAAGGCAGGCAATTGTTGAGGAAGATATAAAGCCAAGCCACCCAGACCCTCGTTTCCTCTCGAGTCTCGAGAACAGAACAACGTTGCTCAACAGGAAATGCGGAGCAGAAAGTGGATTATGAACAAAGGATAAAACATAAGAACAGGGGGGATTGTGGGCAGAAAATAGCAGGTGAGGACAGGTTAGAACGTCAGCAGAGATGTGAGCACAGGACAGACCAAGATCAAAGAACACATCATTAACACAGGATATCATCCCAGACATTAGCACATAAAAGAATATCATCACAGAACACATTAGCACACGATAAAATATGATCACTGAACACAATATACCCACAAAAAATTACACGGAATGGATACAGGACACAAAATTATATTGAAAGAAAAAATTAGCAAATATCTCATAGGAGTGAGCCAGGTTGCTTTATCACAAAACCGCAGTGCCGTGAGAAGGGGCGTTGCAATTCATACCAACTATCTCGGTTCACTGGTAGTCTGCAGTATAGTGCGAGGCTGATGTGGTGCTGGGTGTATTGACCGTATTCTAAGTGGCTTTGGAGATTTCGTAACACCTCTTCCTTAGCGATTTATTCTGCAAGTTACGCCGCAATATCCTCTTGAATATTATTGATACAAACTACCGATAAAAATAATACATACGAGAATGCCAAGGTATAACAAGCAAAATAAAACACTTAGGAAGGCGTGCTGCGAAGCCTGCTTTACCACTTAGAATAAGGCTCTAAAGTCTGCCAAGGAGTACAGCGAGATGGGAAGAAAAAAGTTCAAGAAGGTAAGATACTCGTACCGTTTTCATCAAGAAGAATAGTGTGGATGAAGGTCGCACACATGTCATAACATAAATACAATATGCTTTTCTTTTGGCTGTAATTATTAGTTTTTGCAATTCGCAAATAAATCGATACAGACAGTATAAAAATATAGATCTACAGTTCACGAATCTGCGGAGCATTCACACGTATGGACGTCACCACAATATCATCAAACATTTTCAGTTCAATTGTGTCATGTTACGGTATACTGGGAGGTACAATATTATTTGTCCTCGCTGATTTTCGTAAGTTTTATGGCTTAGTATTTTTCAAGTTATTGAAAAAGAAAATGTTCTCACTTTTGCAGTCGTATAATTTTATGGCGTTAAATACAATGAACAATAAAAAGGAATGCATATAATAAGAAAAAAAGAATCCTTCACTTATGTAAACAATCCTTTAATCATCTGCACAAAAGTGATACGCAAACTCTTCACTTGAAGACTATTATATATATATATATATATATATATATATATATATATATATATATATATATATATATATATATATATATATATATATATATATATATATATATAATTTTTTTTTCTTATTATTTACCTTGATGTTGTTAATAATGTGGTAGAAGGGGATTATTAAAATATTTGGAAGTTAGGGGGTTGTCTTGATCGAAAGCATAAATAACACTGACCTAGATGCTGGCGGGACAGAGAGAGGCTTCGTCGTTGGGAAGTGGGAATAGGCGCCTGAGAGGAGGCACTGGTTTAAATAAAAAAAAGGCGTGGCGAGGGAAGACAGGAGAGAGAGGAGTGGGAGGGATACTGATTTAGACAGAGTGAGAGATGAGAAGGGTGTTTGCAAACTGGCATCACAATTCATTATTTCCCTCATCGATTATTTCTACCTGTGGTATGCTATCTGCCTCTATAATGAGGACGCTTTCATTCCGGAGAGAGTGGCCGGGAAGTAATTTTCTCCACGTCTCCCATTCAACCCCTTACAAGTTACCCAATCTTCATTCGACACCATTCTCCATTTCTTCTCTCCATTATCCTCGGTCTCCCTCCAACTCATCGTCAGCCTTCCTTCACTCTTCACCTCGGTTTTAATCTCTCCATCCACTATCTACACCATTCCTTCGCCGCATCGTTGGTCTCCCACTCATATACACTCTCTTTGTTAGTGTCTCATTCTCCATATGTTCTAAACTATTTCAGTGTACACCTCGTAACAATTTCCCGTGCATCCACATTAACATCACATCTCTCCACATTAGCATCACATCTCTCCCAAACTTCCTCATTTGTCTGTCTCTCCACCTTTTGACTTTCTACGCTTCGTGAAGCCTTTGTCCACGCAAAGCTAGCCTTGCAGCAAAGTCCAAGCTTTACCTCAGTTCGTTAGTGTGGGGATCACAATAGCCTACCAATATGTTCACATATCTATTCCATGCCAGCGCACTCGAACATTCCTTCCACACTATACCCTTTCTTGCATTTCATCCTCTCAACCCCTTTCCTTGCTTATCTTTCTACCTAGGTGATTGAAGGCGCTCGCGTTCACCATTTCCTGATCATTCAGCCTCATTGACTACCTGACTTCATTTCTCTCAAAAACCATACATTCACTCTTTACTATATTCACTTTCAAAGGTAATTTCTTACATTTCCAAACTCATTCACCAATTAAGCCTTGCAATTCCAACTCGTCTTCACTTAACTGGACAGTAGCCACTCATCAGCAAACAACAATACAGGCAAAATCCAAACAATAAGCTTTCTCACTTAAGACACCGGTATCCACTGCCTTCCCGGGAATTTCTTTTCTATTTGTTTCCCCGCCTACTGATGAGATAAGTAAGGATGGAAAAATCAAGAGACGTGAAACGCAATTAAGGGAGAATTATCAACAGCATACAGTGAAATGAACCAGATACTCATACCCCTGGAAGACTGCCTCTGTCCTCACAGGCCTAACCATCTGCAAAGTTATTATAGATGTCCTCCATTTTGCTTACCAGGTACAGGCAGTCCGTCGAATATTAAGAGAAAAAGAGATGTCTTGTCAAGTGATCTTCCTTAGGTAGTCTAATCCATCCAATCAAATCTGTCCTCTTTCAGTTCCCTGTTCTTATCAGCTTCCATGCACACTCATTTACTGTATTCATCCATCTTTTGGGCCTACCGCGTCCCTTCCCAGCCGTTTCACCACCCCATTTACACCCATTCTCTCCATATGTCCAAACTATCTAAGTACTCTGCGTTCTCATCTCACATTCATACGTTAAGGACACAAATACATTCATGCAATCCTCTTGCAGTCTCCAAACTTGGACCAGTTTAGTTTATGGATTTCATCCTATTTACGGCGTAGCTTTCGTACGTGATACCTGCATTCTTGTTCATGTTAAGAGTTTCTAGGCTGCAAAATCTTTCAGCTCCAAAAATTAACAAAATTTGTCAGCAATGTCTAACGACAAAAAGAACATTAGTGGACGCAGTGACCCACGTAGGCAGGCTGCCTATTTCAAGCAGCTCCGAGACCACTGGGAAAGCATCAGTGGCTCAGAGGCCCGACACCACTCCCAGAAAATAGTCCAACTAGATGATAAAGCCATTGACCAGCTCGCCCAGGGGCTAGCACAGCTAGCTATCCCCCGCATACAGGAGGCGGTGAAGGTGACGGTGACGGGCAGAGGGCAGCACAAGGCCATGTGCGTTAACTTAAACCAAATGATAAATATCAATTTGGTTAACACCACCTCGCTCTCGGCCTCTCCCCACCTCTCTACTCCAGCCCCCTCCCTCTCATCCGACTCCTGCTCCTCACAACACCGTGGGGCTTCCTTCACTATTCCAGGCGATGCTAGCGCCTCTCCTGAGGCTGGAGGCTTTCCCAATGTTGGAGCCTCTTCTATTGCCGAGGGCGCACCTGAGGCTGGGGCCTCTCCAGAGGCTGGGGTCTCTCCCATGTCCAAACTCGCACCTGAGGTTGGGGCCTCTCCTGTAGAAGCCTCACCCGAAAATGGAGTCTCTCCTGTAGTTGAGGCCTCATCTGAGGTTAGGGCCTCTCCTGAAGCCAAGGCCTCACTTGAGGATGGGGTCTCTCCTCTGATTGAGGACATTTCTGAGATTGGGGCCTCTCCTGAGGCTGTGGTGTCTCCTGAGGCCAAGGCCTCCTCCGATGCCGGGGCCTCCTCCGATGCCGAGGCCTCCTCCGATGCCGAGGACTCCTCCGATGCCGAGGACTCCTCTGATGCCGAGGACTCCTCTGATGCCGAGGACTCCTCCGATTACGAGAACTTCTCCGTTCCTGATGACTCCTCCGATGCAGAGGACCCCTCTGGTGATGAGGACCCCTCTGGTGATGAGGACCCCTCCGGTGATGAGGACCCCTCCGGTGATGAGGACCCCTCCGGTGATGAGGACCCCTCCGGTGATGAGGACCCCTCCGGTGATGAGGACCCCTCTGATGATGAGGACCCCTCCGATGATGAGGACCCCTCCGAGGCCAAGGACTCTCCCAGTGCCAAGAGCTCCTTGGATGCCGGGGCATCTCCTGACGCTGGAAGTTTGCCAGCCATTTGGTCTCAGTGCGAGGCTGTGACCTCTGCAGTCTCCTCCGTTTTCTCGTCGTCAGTCATAGACCTAAGTCAGCCCCCCCATGTGACCCTCAGCTGTGGGGATGGCAGGTGCTGCTGCTGCCGCAGGGCCAACTACGACTTTCACATTAATATCAAAATTAGACTCAAACAAGTGAGCACCAGCACGTCTTCCTCCTGTAGGCGAGAGAAGTGAACTCTCCCTTCCGTCAGGCCAAAAAAATTCACTTTCCCTCCTGCAGAGAGAGAGAGATCCTTTCACCCTCTTGTATGTGAGAGATAGAACTCTTCCTCGCTCCTGTAAGGAGGAGAAAGTGTACTTTTCCCTCATGTAGGGAGGAAAAGACCATTCCAAAGTTTACTTCTATCACGCCACTGAGGTAGAAGGATTCAGGATTATAATTAAGCTCAAAGATGTGATATGTACCATTGATGAGAAAGAAAAAAAAAAAGTATCGGCACCCTAGGGTCGGATAAGATGTGAAATGCTTCGTCTCTGGTGCAGTCGGTAGTGTTGGCATGCCTGCTTAAATCACAAAAATGGTTGAGTTGCATGTAGTACAATGTTACTATTACGAATCCAGCTATACAACTGTAAAATATTAGATAACAATACAAATAAAGGATACAAAGCGACATAACCGTTTCATTTTCCGTAAATCGTCGTCCGCTTATCAAAAGGTTTCAACACTGAAAGGGTGCCGATACTTTTTTGTATCGAGGGTACATGTACTGTAGCTACTGTATAATGACTGGCAAAGAAGGATTCAGGATTAAAATTAAACTCAGTAATGCGAAACACGCACACGCACACGCACGCACACGCACACGCGCGCACACACGCACGCACACACACACGCGCGCGCACACACACACACACACACACAATTATATACTGTACATATACAAAAGCTTCATGGGCCTATCGCACGGCTCAGCGCTTGCTCCTGCAGAGACGCAGGAAAGTGCACTGGAGAAACTACAGTATCAAACTCTTTACAAAATATCTCAGAACCTAGACAAACGCAATAATATTTATAATAAATAAGAAAGGAGACTTGAAAGATCTTGAAAACTATCGAACGGTCAGCCTGATATCAGTTATATACAAATTATTCACAAAGATCATCATAAATTGAATTTTAGACGTGCTAGACTCTAACCAAACTAGGGAACAAGCAGG
Source organism: Coenobita brevimanus (assembly GCF_032717465.1). NCBI lineage: Eukaryota > Metazoa > Arthropoda > Malacostraca > Decapoda > Coenobitidae > Coenobita > Coenobita brevimanus. Next base: position 36,178,795 of record NC_137046.1, read on the forward strand.
TTTTCGAAGTGGATTCTCAACCATCGCCCACATAAATACAATAGATCAAATAACTGAAGACAAATGAGTAAAGGAATCCTTTGTGTATGGCTTTCATTAATTACAAAAAAGCCTTCGACTCAACAGGAACAACAGAAGTACTGGGTGCAATTCGTAGACAAGGTGTAGATCACTTCTGATGTACAGTATTGGATGACATCCAGAGATGGAACAACGACCATTAAGCTCCAAACAGATACTGAACATATTCAAATAAAAACATATGTTTAAGATACAGCGATGCTGTCTCACCGAAGCTGTTTACAGCATGTTTAGAAAAAGTATTTAGAAAGCTTAACTGGAGTAATAAAGGGATTGAAATAGATGAATATCTCACACACACACATATATATATATATATATAGATGTGTGTGTGTGTGTGTATTTGCTGATCATGAAAGTATGGCAATCATGTTTTAAAGGAATGTATTTATTATCCCCTTAACTACGATGAGGTAACATTGTATTTTTGTTACCATTACATATTCTGGTACCTAAGCAACATGTAAGTAGCAATTAATAACAATAACAACAACAACATCATTATAATAATAATAATAATAAATAATAATAATAACAATAATAATAATAAAATAATAATAATAATAAAAAAGAAAAAGATGTTGCGAGACAGTTTACTAGAAATGATACTGCAAGTTTTTTATGAAGGAAGAAAATTAATGAAGCTCTTCTCAACGTGACCATAAATACACACACATGCTTACCCTTCCCCTGGCAACTTGTCCACTTGCTTCATCTCTACTCTGGTCACGTTCACCCTTTTGTTGACTTAATCTCTAACTCCTCCCTCCCACCCCTTTAGTGTTACAACATTAGGGAGCAAGGACGAACTTTACATTTGAATCCATGCCATTTTCTGCATCATACACTTAATTCACCAGCATATACCCAAATACGGCGGTAATCCAAAACTCATTGACATAGTGGCAACAAAGACACGCTATTCCTCGTTATTTATTCATTTTTCGTCAATAGGATTTGAGACAGACCCAATTAGGATAACTCTTTCCGTGAGGCGAAGTCTTCTTAACCATCTTCTGTTACCCCCAGATTATTCTTGGGGTTATCTCATACTGTGATGGGTTCTGTAAATGCCGCCTGCTTCGAGATGGCTAGAACTTTAAATGATATTGCGACAGTGTGTGTGTGTGTGTGTGTGTGTGTGTGTGTGTGTGTGTGTGTGTGTGTGTGTGTGTGTGTGTGTGTGTGTGTGTGTGTGTGTGTGTGTGTGTGTGTGTGTGTGTGTGTGTGTGTGTGTGTGTGTGTGTGTGTGTGTGTGTGTGCGTGCGTGCGTGCGTGCGTGCGCGCGGTATGTTATTCATATCGTTTTAATAGTAACAGTTTCCATCAATAACATACAAGAGAACATAAAAGTGTAATGTGTTGAACAGTTCGCTATGGAAGAGATGTCACGAAATTCTAAAGCCAGCTTAGAATGCGAGGCTGTCTGAATTGGGAGTTAACACCATCTAATCTCATGAAGGGGGGCAATCACGAAGAGAAAACCCTCGCTATTTACCAGCAGTTAAAAATCTATTCTTGTGTTACAGAGTACGATAACGGGAGAAGAAAAGCTCCTTCGGGTCAGTGATGACTTTTTATAAACTTGCTACTGTCACACGATTTTATTCAGCTTCATGCGTGCTGGGAAGGAAAGCCTTCATGTGGTCGCACCGATATGAGAAGGCGACTCCTCTGCCTGGTTATACAAACGACCCCCAAGTATTTCCCTAACTCCCGAATGGTGGTTGGTAGACTGTAGGAGATGGGCAATTTGGGCCTGCAGTCCACTGGGCTGTTTCAGATGAGGCTGTGGCCACAACAGCAACATCAAAAGTCAGATGAGGAAGAAGTCTCGCAGGAAAGTTGCCAGAAATATTACATTATCCGACTCATTACGTCATCTTTTATGTTAGTCTTGCAGCCCCAGACCACTTTGTTTACGTTATAGGAGACCTCATAGTGAACGTTTCGTTTAAAAAAATAAACTGCCATAACCATAAATTTTACTTATACGTATATCCTTTTGACTCGGGAAATGAAAAGAAGCAAAACGAAATGGAGCCTTGTTTGTCCTGACGTCACATTCTCTCCTCCTCCAACCTCTGTCCGTCGCCACAGTAATGTCACATCCTGTCATTTACCATTCCCTGCGCCACTTCCTATCTGCTGTCTATCGCTGTCACGTATTCTCGGTCACGTTCATCCATCCTTTCTTCTCTATTTATTATCTGTGCCTGTCACTTGGGATTTGTTGAGAGTCATTTTCACAGTTTTCCTTCCGTCCTGTAACACTAAACTTACCATTAAGGATTCTCAGTATTGTTTTTTTTATTGTTTCCGGCCTTCTTTCTTTCAAACCTCCCTCATTCATTCAATCATCATTCATTAATTCATCCATTCATTGATTCAGTCATTCATCCATTCATTCATTCATCCCTTTATTGCTTTAACAATACCCATTTCAATTTTGCCAGTAATTTCCTCGGTCATTTTTCTCCCCCCTTCCTCTTCCGATAACACCTTCCACTGTCACCTGTTATCTGTCAATCCCCTTTGACTCCAGTGACGTGTTGTATCTTTATCTTTTCTCATTCTCCTTATCAGATGATGTTATTCACCCCAAGGTAGCACCCCAGGAGGAAAGAGATTAATGAAGGCTATCTCTTACTCCTCCAGTTCAAAAAATCTTTCTTTACCTAATACAGTCGTCTAGAGGTTGCAAGAATAAATTGAAAAAGACGTCGACAATTAAGAATAAACTATACGTCACCGGAATCTGTAGGTTAACTCCCTCTCCAACCCCTTCCTCTGATACTGCCCTTGTCACTTAAGACTGTGTCACTATAATTTTAGTTAGTTTCCTTCTCCCTTTCCTCTATGTCCATCAGTAAAGCATATATTACTATCACATTCTCAGTCGCTCTCCTTCCTTTTTCCCTTCCTTCCTTCCTCTGTCCCTCTGACCATCTCTAGTCACTGATTTTTTCCAGCACTGCAGTTATTAATCACGAACTTACGTATCTACTGTCACTTATCCCATTCTGTCACTGTCTCTCTTGATGCTTTGTCACTGTCATTAGCGCATTCTGCAACTCACATCCTATTAGTCATTTATTCTATCACTCAGTTTCCTTCCTTGTTCCATTTCGGTCACTGTCATTCATTCTCATTTATTTCTCATCAACTCCACCTATGACCCATCTTCCATTATAGTTAAATATATCCATTTTATAATATATAAACGTGTAGGCGCGCGCGCGCGCAAACACACACACACACACACACACACACACACACACACACACACACACACAAACTAAAAATTTATTAATACACAACACTAGACACCATATACTGTACAGGCGTAATTCGACATTTAAATACGTATGCACATCCGGCCTTGAACGTCAAAATCGCTTATACGAAAACAGCCAGACACGCACAAAGACAACCCCCTCCCCCACACACACGCACACGCAGCATCCGTGACTGTGTTCTTACGCGCAACATAAACCTTCGACAACCACGTATGTCCCTAGTTGCTCCCACGGTTTTATCAAGAACACCTTTATTTTCAAGTGTGTTTTTATCTCGACATGGAAGAGAGCCTGAGGGTGTTCCTGTTCCTGGTTTATCAAAATGTAAAGTAGTTATAAAAGCGGAAGGAAGTGAGGAAGTGTTCGTATAAATAGTGGCTGAATTTTTAAGGTATTTGTATTCGAGTATTTAGATGTATTGGCATTTAAAGGGGTTCTCGTATTTTACTGTCCGTATTTCTGATGTTTATATCTGAGTAGCATTAGTATTTCAGAGACGTTTGTATTTATGTATTTGTGTTTTAGGAGTGATCGTATTTTAAAGGAGCTGGTATTTTAAGAGTTTATAGTGGGGAAATTGAACCTCAGAGGTACTTGGTAATTCAGAGGTCTTTATATTTTCTAGGTATTTGTAGTTTAGGTGATCACACTTTTGAGGTGTTCGTGTTTTGTGTGTTCATTTTAAGAGGTCTTCGTATTTCAACGATGTCCGTATTTCAGGCGTCCATGATATAAAAATGTCCCTAGTATCGAGGTGCCTGTAGTATCGAAACATCCGTATTATTGGAATGTCCGCGGTTCCTATGTTAAAGAAGAATTGGAACTAGAAAGAATGATCGTATTAGAAGGGATTTGGAACTTTTGTAAACCCTGTAATACAATGGACCTGTAAAGTAAAAAATTGAGATAATCATAGTGAATGAGTTTAAAATACAGGTGGTGTAGTCTGTGGTCGGAAATGCCAGAGGGATGGGGGGGGAGGGAAAGTTGATGACGGTAGGGGGGAGGGGAAAGAAGGGAAGGGGGAGGGGAAAGGAAGGAAGGAATTTAAGGGAAATAGGGGGATAGAGACGGGATGGGGAGAGACGAAAGAGGAAGAAAAGGGACAAATGTGAGGAAGAGAAGGATATGGGGAAGATAGAAGAGAGAGGTTAAAAAAAAAAAAAAAAAAAAAAAAAAAGTGGTAGCGAGAGAAGTGAAGAGCAAGGGGGGAAGAGGAGAGAGAGGCGGATAAAGGAGGGGTAATAGAAGTGAAGGTGAAGAGAAGCAAAAAGAGGAAAAGAAGGGTGGAGGAAGAGAAGGGAGGGGAAAGAGAAGGGAGGGGGAAAAGAAGGGTGGGGAAGAAGGAATGGGGGGGAACAAAGAGAAGAAAGGAGATTAAAAAGATAAGTGGGAGGTGCTAAAGAGGAAACAGATAAGGGAGGAAGTACTGATGAGTTAAAAAAGTTTACAGAATTGAAGCAAAACAAATAACTAAGGAAATGAGATGAGATTAAGATGCTGAAGGAAAGAAAAAAAAGAGTGAGAAACTGGGGGGAGATACACAAGCACAAAACAGGGATCGACAAAATGCTAATAACGAAACAGAGGAAGAAATTACAGAAGATGGAAAGCAAGATTATGTAAGGTATGAAGAACAGGGAGCAACGAGAAGAATGATGGAAAGCAGTCCTATCATACTGGTTTCAGCCAGATAATGTTAAGCGGTACAGGGAAACTCTCGGTAGGTCAGAGGGAAGATTGTATGAGAGAGAGAGAGAGAGAGAGAGAGAGAGAGAGAGAGAGAGAGAGAGAGAGAAGGAACACACGAAAATGATGAACGATGAGAGATATAGGATGAAAATGAAAGAGAACAGTAAAGGATGGAGGATGCAAAATGTAAGAGCAGTGAAGTAATGGGCAACAAGATGCATGGTAATGAAAATGCAGAGGATGAGAGGATGGAAAACAAAGACAGAATATCAAGGAGAGCGTAACAAGAACGAGATAGGTGTGCTAAAAATGAGTACGGAAGTGCAAAAAGACAAGGAATAGTAGACAAGAGGGAAAGGGATAACACGAAGAGTAAGGCAGCTCAAAAAGTAATGGAGCGACAGAGGGAAGAAGGATAATAATAAGAATAATAAAATGAAAAAGATGATAATAATTAATCATAATGTAATTAATTAATAATAATAATAATAATAATAATAATAATAATAATAATAATAATAACAGCAACAACAACAATTAGTATGAATACAATAAAAAGGATGGAGGAGAACATGAAACAAGAGTAATAATAAGAGGATGGAAGTATAAAAATGGAGAAGGATAATGAATGTGATCATAAAAAGGGATGGAAGAAAAACAAAGTGTGGCGGAGAACGAAGGGGAGGTGCGTTGAGGGATGCGGACGATGAAGGTACGAGTAACTAACCCAGGGAGCAGTGTTTTGTTGCACGAGCTGACGGCCAGGTAGCGGACGGGGTCGGGGTGGGGGTGCGATTAGTGAAGGGGTGGGGTGGAGGATTTGCGGGGAGGATGGGGACTAGAGTGTAATTTAATGGAAGGGTGGGGATGGGGTTTGTGGTGAGAGTGGGAACTGTGGTGCTAAGTGGTGATGGGGCGGGGTGAGGTGTTGTGAGGCGGGGTACATTTTCGGGACGTGGGATGACGCGTTGTTTTAGGTGGCGTGAGTAGGTTCTACTGTCAGTGGCAGGAGGGCTTGAGCCGGGTTTGGCTGGCTAAGTCTGGTTTTTGTGACGCGTGATGGAGCTCATACAGACTGTGTTTTGTTAGGGTACATAGACGTGCGGTTAGATGTAGAGGAATGTGTGAAGTGGAGGGAAGTGGGATGGAGCATTATGAGGAGAGGTGTGCTGTGGGGTGAATCGAAGTGCACAGGTAAGTTTAGTTCAAAGTACCAAGATGGGGACCGAAAGGCGTAGTTGTGTACAGTGTGGTGGGAGATGATGGAGAGTAGTGTTGTGGTGAAGCCCTGGGTGATGTGAAGGATGAGACAGCTTGATTTATGGTGTAATGAGGTAATAGACATGTGCAAGGTGGTGGAACAGAGTGGTGTGTGATGTGTTGAGAGTAGGCCAAGGTGGAATGTACAGAGATGGGATAGAGTGGAATGTAGGGGGCGTCGGGTAGAAGGAAGGTGCTTTTCGGAATTAGGTTAAGTGTAAAAGAATGGTATGTGAAGGAGAGGGGTTCGTGGAGCTCATCGTCGAGTGGTGGGAGGGGTTCGATGTGACGCAGCGAGGCGGGCAGCGAGTCTTGCCTAGTGGAAGGAGGGTTTCGTCACAGAAGACTTAGAATTAATACAGCGAGTCTTGCGTAGTTGAAGAGGGAGTTGGTCCGAGAAGAAGGCTAGGAATTCATGAAGCGAGTTTTGCGTAATGGAAGGAGAGGTGATCACACAGGGCTTGGAAGTAATGCCGATCGACTGCAGTAGGGTCGACATAAGTCACAATCTTCTCCTAGAATGACACGCAACAATCGCTCTTACAACCAGGTTCCCACTTGTTTTATTGGGTAAGGAGGACTGAGGAAATAACAGAGAATGGGGGAAGAAGTGAAGGTCTTAGAAGAGCCAGAGCGAGGATTGATAAGTAGCTGAGATCTAGGAACTCTGTGAGGTATGAGAGATGAAGGATAAGGAAGTGAGCTAACTTAACGAGATAAATGGGGGAACATGGAAGGTAGTGAAGAAATAATGGAGAAAAGGATATGTGAATGGAAGTGAGGTAACACAAAGGTTGAGAAAGACGAGAGAGTGGTAGATACAGCGAGAGAAATGATATGGCGAGAGAAGTGTGGGTGGGAAGGACATATAAGTGGAGTGGCCTTATTATGATGGATGGTGGAAGATGAGGGGAGTGGGGAAAGGGAGAATTGTGGAGAATGTGACAGTGGAGTGGGACGCTGGGGAGAGGGGGGAGAGGAAGGAACAGGGCTGTATTTATAGAGGATCTTAACTATTGCACAAAACAGTCTCCACGTCTTTTATTCATTATCAGGAATCATTTTGTTTAGATTTATTTAACTACTTTAATATTCACTCTAGCTTAGTGTTGAATTGTTTCGTAGTTGCATGAATTAAAGCCAAACGAATATACAATTAGTTTTATCCACAGTTTAAGCTTAGCAGTGTTTACAGATACAGTCCATAGCAGAGCGAGGAGGAGATGTAAACAAACCAGACAGGTGTGTGAGTGGGGTGGATATGGAAAGTGGAATAACTTAGCGTGGATGTTGAGAGGGGGAGATGGGGGGTTCAGGGGAGGCAGAAAGAGGGGGAGAGATACGAGAAAGGGGAGAGCGATAGGAGAGAGGGAAAGAGGGGAGAGGGAGAGAGGGAGGGGAGGTGTCAGAAGGGCGGATGCTCATGGCGGCATCTGCTTCCGGGCGACGATGATGGGGGAGGGGTGATTAAAGGGAGGGGGGAAGGGAGGAGAATGGTGAGGGGGGGGAAGGGTCAGACAAAGGGTGAGTAGGGTGATCATTAGAGAGAGAGAGAGAGAGAGAGAGGTGGGGGGAAATACTTGAGTACGACTAATGAATGGCTTTAAAGTGGATAAAGTGGATTCTTAAAAACGGAAGGGGAGTAAAGAGTTAAAAGAAAGAAGACAGAATGAAGAAAATCGACAAACAGAGGATAAAGAAAGGATAAAGAAAGAGAAGATAAAAAGATGAATGAAAGGAGAAGACAGGAGAGAGAAAATGAAACACTAAAACACAGGAAAAGGAGGGAAGATGACTGGCTAGAAGAGAAGAGAGGTATGAAGAGAGAGATGGAAAGACGAAGAAATTAAGAAGTACTAGAAGAAATGTGTAAAGAAAGGCTAGTAAGAAGGAAGAGTTAAAGAGAAAGAGAGCGAGAAGTAAAAGAGGAGGGGAGAGAATGAAGAGTGAGCATGAGAAGGACAAATATCGGATGATGAGAAGCATAATGTGAGCGGATGGAAAAGGAGATAATATGTTCATGGATGAGTTGCAGAAAAAAGGAAATGAACAAAGAATATGGGAAAACAGGGAAAGAAAGAAAATGGAAAAGTGAGTGAAAGAAAGCAGGAGAAAAAAGAAGAGAGGTGGAGAAACAGCCTTGGGGAAGAGAGAAGCTATGATAAAAGGGGAGTTAAAAAAGGAGGGGAAATAAAAGAAAGTGAGAAATATTACAGACGAGCAGGAGGAGGAAGAGGAGGATCAGGAGGGGGAGAGGCAACTGAAAGAAAGTACGTGAAATAAGGGATATGGGGAGATAAATTTAGGGAGGGAAAAAAAAAAAAAGGATGAAAGGCGAAAAAGGAGAACAAGAAGAGAACTCAGAGGGGGCAACATCGCCGCCCATCAACTAATCAAAGGGCCGAGCATTTGATTTTGTCTTGTGAGGCTGACCTTCGACTGATTGTTCTAAAAACTCGGAATTATTTCACTCTTGCCTGACCTTTGACATTACTACTGACTTTTGGCCTGAGTAGTATCAAAGCTGTTTGAGTTGACCGTATCCTATTACTTTGATCTTCGACATATTGCTTTCTTTATTCTCGATTTCTTTATTCTTGGCTTACCCTCAGTCCTTCCAGCAAGTCTGGCCCAAATTGAATAAAAAATACTAGATTTATATAACGATAGGGCCAAACATTTGAAACTGCCATGTAATCTTGACTATTTACGAATGTTTTAAAACTCGAATCCACTCATCCTTGCATTACCCCAATAGAAAGATTGTTAACTGTTCTTACCACGCGACCTTGAACAGTGACCTATCCCTGTGCCCTTGATATCTGATTGGCTGTTTTCAAATCTAACTCTTATTCCTGCCTTATCCTACAATTTTTTGCCTAAATCGGATAAAAACTATAAGTTGCCCTTGCTATGTGACCCTGACCTTTGACATATTGTTCTAAAAAAAAATGTCATCCCCTTGTCTGACCCTCAATCCTTCTACCAAGTTAAGTCAAATTCGGATTTAGAAAAAAAAAAAAAAAAGGCCTTTAGTTACTTTCTTCACTACAGAAACACTGGTCGAAATATGACCTTACCATGTAATCTCGACCTTTGACTGTTTTGAAAATTGAGTCTCATCGTTTTTGCCTTGCCCTCAACACTTCCACCAAGTTTGGTTCAATTGGACAAAAACTATTTAAGTTGACTATGGTAGGTCAAACTTTAACTTTACCCTGTGAGCCTGACCTACTGGTTAAAAAAACAATAGGTTTACTCCCTGACTGATTCTTTATAATTCTTGGTTAAATTCTGATCAAAACTCTGAATTACTTTGTTACGACACACGTATGCGGACGCGCACGCGCACAAGCACATGTGAGAGAGAGAGAGAGAGAGAGAGAGAGAGAGAGAGAGAGAGAGAGAGACGCTGACCACAATAATACCCTGCTCTTGCTTCACATGAGATGGGGTTATTACAAAAGAAAGTCTCCCTCCGTCACGCAAACCTGCCTTGGTCAGCCTTGCCGGTGCTCATCAACCAATTGACGTTCCCAGAGTAATTCATCCTCTCATTTGTGTACTGAAAGGCATAGACCATATTTCCCACGGCTGAGGAGAATCTTTGTCTCTCTCTTAACTATTCCTCATCTCAGCCTCTCTCATAACTACTCCTTCTGCGTATTACACCTAAACTCTGGCTTGTATGTTAGCGATTTAATGTCAGTGGGGTTCAGGTGGTGTTTTGGTTTGCACATCCAGAGGACACAAAATCCTCGGACCGATCAGACTGTTGGGTGCAGTTTGCTTCCCCACTGTCCCTGTTCACACACAGCGGTACAGATTAGGACGATGAGGAGGAAAACAGGAGGGGGTGAAGAGGACGATGCGAGAAAACAAGGATATGAGAGAGAGGAGGAGGAGGAGGAGGAGGAGGAGGAGAGATAAGTGAAAGAAAAATTAAGTGAAGTACGAGAAGCCACGATGCAAAATACGTGGGGATAGAAGAGGCGAGTTAAGCATGAAAGGAAGAGAAACACGAACGAAGGTGAGGTGAAGTAAGGGAAAAGAGAGGTTAGGAGAGCAGAGTGTGAGGCTAGTGCTGAGAGGATGTCCGGGAGGGGAGATAGTGAACTAGAGAGAGAGAGAGAGAGAGAGAGAGAGAGAGAGAGAGAGAGAATGTGTGCGTGTGCGTGTGTGTGTGTGTGTGTGTGTGTGTGTGTGTGTGTGTGTGTGTGTGTGTGTGCTCGCGCGCGCGTGCTGAGAGGTAAGACGCAAAATCACCTTAACTAATAAATGAATATAGACGTTACTGTAATTATCTAAACTCACAGAGCCTTTTAATTTTATGGAAAGGAGGTGCGGGATATAGACCAGAAAAATAAAGGGAAAGAGTAGGAAGAACAGGCGCTGGAATGAATAAAAAAAAAAAAAAAAAAAAGGAAGTCATAACAAAACATCGTACAAATTTTCCAATATGAATAAAAGAAAATTTGAAGTAGTGTTTATATTTATTTATTTATGTATTTATGTACACATCAAAATTATACACCTGATGGCATGTAACAAGGTCAAAGTCGCAATACTGAGGAAAAAAATACAGAATAAACGAGAGAGAGGGAGAGACAGAGATGGATGGGGGGGTGAAGGAAAGGGGAGGGGATCGGTAAAGAGGGCGGGGGAGGGGATCGGTAAAGAGGGCGAGGGAGGGGAGAGGGGAGGAGAAGAGAGTTGAAAAACAGTAGCCAAAACGGAATGTGAAGGGAAGATGAAATAGTAAATAGAAAGGAGTACAAAAACAGGAGGCAGTGGAGGGATGGTGGAGGTAAAAGAGAAAAATAAATGAATTACGGGAGACAGTATCCAAGAAGGAGAGAAAAGGAAGGAAGAGAAGTGGGGAGGATAATGGAAAGTGGAGAGAACGAAGGACTACAGAAAGGGGAGAAACACGGTAAAAGACAATAGAAATTACAGGACGAGAGGGAAGGAGACGAGAAAAGAGAAGGAGGGGAGGCTAACAATAGCTAACAGGGGGAGAGGGAAGAAGAAAAGGATACTGAAAAGGGAAGAGGGGAATATGACGAAAATGGGATGGGAAGAGTTATGAAAAGAGGAAAGAGAAGGATGCTGACTAGGGGAGAAGACAGGTGACGAAAAGAGGAGGGGAAGCTGAAGGAAACGACGAAGAAAAGAGGAGGAACAGGAAGGGGGAGGGAGGTGGGGGAAAGATATGTAAAGGGGGGTAAGGGGAAGGGAAGGGAAGGGAGGAGGATAGCGTAAAGGAAGAGGAAAAGGGAAGGAAACGAGTAAAGATGTTGGAATGATATGGAAAGAGAGAGGGGAAGGATGCCGGAAAGGGAATGGAGAGGGAAAGGGATATTAGAATGAGTAAGAAAGCAGAAAGAGGAGAATGAAAAGAATGGCTGAAAAGGTAGAGTGAGTGGGAAGGACGACCGATAGAGACGCGAAGGAGTGGAGTAGTGAGGATGGAAGTGTTTTTGTATTCGATAAGTTCCTGCTGGTGGAGTGTGGGCAGGTGCGGGGAGTGGGAGTGTTCGTTGCACCTGAAGCAGACACCACAACATAAGGTTTTTTGCACCTGTTCCTTACCAGTTTATTTTTGTATCTGGCACGTTAACATATTTTATGATATTTATGTAAGCCATATTGATATAGATATAAATTACATAGGAGACAATACTAAGTTTTGATATGTCGAAAAAATTATCAAGGAAGAAGTTGCAGAAGCCCTCCTTGGCTGACGAGATTATGGCCAATGGGATCTTATTCCTTGGTATAAAAGACTCCGTAACACTTCTTCCTTAGCTAATTGTTCTGCATAGATACAGGTTGGTTACCATCGCCCCTGGGAGGTACTACCATGGGAGTAGTGTGGGGCCAAAAGCCTGCTACCTGACTTTACACAGCACTCCCAGACGGGGAACTCAACCAATTTTACAGTCATGGCTAAGACTAGTCACACATATCTCTTCCACAAAACTACAAGGTGCTGGAGAGGGACACTTTCACGGGGTGATACTGATATAACCGGGTCGCCCCACTGCCCAGTTATATTAAATTTCCTGTACTTGTCAAAATGATGATTGCAAGGATTTGGCAACTTCACTCTGCAATATACTGGGTTCACGTTGAAGTGAGCCTAGAGCCATATCAACAACAACAACAACAAAACAACAACAAAAACAACAACAACAAAATTACAACTTATTCCCTGCGGTAGGGTGGATCTAGTTGTGGATGGCGACTGGCAAAGTCGGAAAACCTTGAATGCTAACCTGAAGCACCAGACAAAGGTTGCGACAGTAAAGAGGTGCGGCCATAAAAATAAAATGCAAAGCTACTTGCTGGTGCCACACAGGTTATACTGGAGTTACTTGGCACCCAGTATCAATGCTAATGATATCAATAGGTGAAATAATCGCTAACTCAGGCATGCATGTCATTGGCCAAGACCTCCAAAACGATAATGTAGCGTCACCTTAACGTTCAGTTCTATTGTGTGTGTGTGTGTGTGTGTGTGTGTGTGTGTGTGTGTGTGTGTGTGTGTGTGTGTGTGTGTGTGTGTGTGTGTGTGTGTGTGTGTGTGTGTGTGTGTGTGTGTGTGTGTGTGTGTGTGTGTGTGTGTGTGTGTGTGTGTGTGTGTGTGTGTGTGTGTGTGTGTGTGTGTGTGTGTGTGTGTGTGTGTGTGTGTGTGTGTGTGTGTGTGTGTGTGTGTGTGTGTGTGTGTGTGTGTGTGTGTGTGTGTGTGTGTGTGTGTGTGTGTGTGTGTGTGTGTGTGTGTGTGTGTGTGTGTGTGTGTGTGTGTGTGTGTGTGTGTGTGTGTGTGTGTATGTGTGTGTGTGTGTGTGTGTGTGTGTGTGTGTGTGTGTGTGTGTGTGTGTGTGTGTGTGTGTGTGTGTGTGTGTGTGTGTGTGTGTGTGTGTGTGTGTGTGTGTGTGTGTGTGTGTGTGTGTGTGTGTGTGTAATCGACATAATTTGACAATGTATTGCATAAAAGGATTATATGGCGAAACAAGCAAACTAAATCGCTGAGGAAAAGGTGTTAACAAAATCTCTCAGGTCAACCAGAACGTGCCCAAGAGTGAGGGAATTGATTCACAAACTTGTGATCAATTCCCTGCCTGACGGACAAGTGGTTCGAACGTCCCAGGCAATGTGGCGGTCTTCTATAAGCTCAATCACTAAGCGTTCATATTACGCTATAAAGGAAGTTTGTCATTAACCTTATTTTAGTATATACTGGATGACAGTAGCCTAGCCTCGGGCCCTGTACTTCGAAGGCGTTAAATGGGATTAGCTGTTACCATTTAATTAGGATATGTTTTACCACAATGGACAGAGAGAGCCCAGAATCTTCCTGTTTCTCTTTCTTCCTTTAACAACAAAACTTGCAACAGTAAATTACCTTATTGTTTGCGAGTCCGACACCAGGAAACAAAGAAACTGTGGGTGAATACTAGAAGTGGAAGATTGTGTGCGTTCTCGTAGATTGAGGCATATACTCGTATGTGGGTTATAAAATGTGTATGATTTACATGGTGAACTATGTATAGTTTGTAAAATGTAGATAGCTGGGATGTTTGTCCAGCAGGTGGATGGTGGGTACTGTTAGGCGATTAGGTGTGTCTATGGAGGAAAGTGTATTGGTTGTAAAGCCTGCATGGTTTTGATAAAGGAATACGTATGGGTTGTAAACTGTGTATGGATGGGATGTTTACTTAGATGGTGGATATTGTCAGATGTGGTAGTGTGTATATATGTTACAGGGAATGTGTAACCAGTGATTTCATGAAATCCCTAGTGAATTCGTGAAGCGAGTTCAAATTAGGATGGGTTAATTAAGGTTATGTTAATTTAGGCTGCGGTTAAGTTAGGCTGCTATAATCTAAGTTAAGTTTAGGTTAGGTTAGGCTGGGTTACTTAAGATAGGTTAGGTTAGGGTAATTTATATGGATGCTTAGTTATGTTAAGCATTCATATAAATTAACCTAACCTAACCTGACCTAACTAACCTTGCTTAACATAACCAAAATTTAACTAGATTATCCCAGCCTAACCTAACCGCAGCCTAAATCAACCTAACCTTAATTAACCCATCACTATTTAAATTCATTTCACGATTTCCCTAGGGATTTCATGAAATCACTGGTGACACAAATTCCCTGTAACATATACACGAGGAAGATTGGTGATTTGTAGTGTGTGTGTCTAGTGTGCAAAGTGTGTAATGGAAGAGGTACGTATGTAATGTGTATCAATGGATGGATTAAAGTAATGCGGTATATATGCATGACGAGCGTAAATGCTATAAATGAGCAAAGGGTATCAACACCGAGTGCTGATATGAATGTAAATTATGAAAACAAGTATACAGAGCTTAAGTTTTCATAGTTACAGAGAGTGCGTATAGACACTGTCAGTGGCAAAGAGAATTGTGGATAATTTCTACTGCTGAAAAATGTAATATAAAGAAAAGTGGACATATAATTTAAAACTACAGGTAAGATAATGCACGACATAATGAGCAGTGAGACCTTGGGATATTCTTGGCTTCAGAGGTCGCGTAGTGTGACTTTGTAAACAAATCGCAAGGACAGGTTAACAGTAAAAACATTGCACTGTATTCAACATCCTTTAAACCACCATTTTCTATGTCCCAAAGCTCCTTTTCTTGATTTTTCTTCTATTTGCAATATTATACTTACCCGTGCAAATAATTCACAAACAACGAGGGTATGAACAAAGTATATTAAAGCCGCTGTGCGATTCGTCAACGAACTGTGGTTATAAACTAATAACGTCTTGAAACACTCAGACAGCAGCTTAAAAGACAAAACTGATTCTCTGAGTTAGTACCCGCACACGGCTCTAGACCAACCACCTACAACGAGGGGGTTATACGGGAATTGACAGTATTCGTCTCCCAGCTTTTCCCGGCTGTGGATTGTGCCAAATCTTCAGGATGGTGACTCTTGCACCAAGCACAGGATCGCCAGCCCTCACCCCTCCGCCCTCACCCCACCACTCTTCCTTGCCCCCGACACCTCCCTTCACACCCACATCCAGTGTAACAAGAGAGTCTGAAGGAGTAGGTGCGAAGGTGGAAGGAAAGAAGGTGGGCCTGGAGGAAAACAAAGTAGAAGAACAGGAAGTGGAGGAACTGGTGGTGGAGGAACTGGTGGTGGAGGAACTGGTGGTGGAGGAACTGGTGGTGGAGGAACTGGTAGTGGAGGAACTGGTGGTGGAGGAACTGGTGGTGGAGGAAAGAGAGGTACAGGCACTGGAATGTGTACAGGAAAAGGGTGCCGCCGACAACGATGCTTCAGGCCCTCCAGAGGTACCGGTAAGTAATATTAAGCTCCCGACGTTGAATGAAACACAAACACTCCATGACAAGAGTAAATACAGCCATGACTGCCACACACACACACACACACATCTTCAAGCATGCAGATATTATTGGTATGCACTGTACATCTAAGAGTATTAATGACAGGCTCAGAAGCTGCTTATTCAACCACGCATGCATGACCACCTGGCCTTGAGTTTACCTGAACCAAGTAATTATTATTATCATTATTATTATTTTTGTTGTTGCGCATCTTCATTTAAAGATTAAAAGTGTTTGGACTGACTTGTGCAACTTTGGACGCATTCAAGTATTTTCTGCAGGCTACAACATCATAAACAGTGTTCATTTTAGGAAAATCTAGCAGTTCGATGGTTATGACAATGCCAACCTCCGCAATAAATAAAGTAAGTTACTGTTGTTGTTGTTGCTGTTGTGACTCCAGGCTCATCAGGACATGAATATGGTGGAATATCGAATGCAGGCTGAAGCTGTTCTTCTCCAGGAGTTCAACCTCCATTAGGAGGATAGGGATAGCCTGAGGACACTTTGTAACCGAATAGTAAAATAGCCCCGTCATATCTATATCATCGCTTAAGGCGTCCCTCTGCAGCGCCAGGAAACGAATGTAATAGTAGAAAACACCTTTGTTGTAAAGTACTGTTAGCAGGGACAGCTTTGGTAGGAGTACTACATCATTTCTTTAATAATGTTTATACCGGCAACTTTCCACATTTCTACTACCCTCGAGTTCCCTCCATTGCTCAATAACTAAACACGAAAAATACGAGTATGTAAGGAACAGTGACTTGCGGCAATACTACCAACTATTCATGATTTGAAAATACTGCATCACCGATTCATCTCTCTCTCTCTCTCTCTCTCTCTCTCTCTCTCTCTCTCTCTCTCTCTCTCTCTCTCTCTCTCTCTCTCTCTCTCTCTCTCAAAATATATAATAAAGCCATGACAAATGACATACTGTAGCCTCTGACACCCCCATTATTATCAATGAGGGCGACACCAGCCTGAACTAATATTCTCTTAGTAGTAGCTGTACCCTCAGGTTCATCTGAATTTATACTCAGTGAACTGCTGGCTGAAAATTCCGTTTCCGCAGCCCACCTTCCTTCTCTGGGGGGATAGGGAGGGAGACGAGAGACTTTTATAAAACCAGGTAGCTCCACCGTCCGACTACAGTATATCAGTGTGCCACCTTATGAAGGCTTCCCTCCAAATATACAAACATAGGGGAACTGAAGACTTATACCATTTATGTACGGTTTTATTATACAGACACAGTCCAAAGCTGACCCTCGTTAAGAGAAAAGCAAACTTTAACATTAAGTAAGGGAGGGGGGTTAAACTCTATTCTGATAAACCACAGAAACGATTAGCCCAAACACAGGTAATTATGGGATACCAATACAATTGCACAGATTATAAGCGGCAGCATTAGTAACAACCCTAGACTCGTCTGACCATTAAGCCGGTGGGCTGTAGGTTGAAGTTGCAGTTTTTCTCTGGCTACCATACTCCTTTTGGGAGAAAGCGAGGGGACTGAGGGACGCTCGTATAACCAAACAGCTCTACCGCAGGGCCATATCGATGCCACCACGTGAAGGTGTTCCTCTCCAGGAATATAAAGCCTTGAAAACTAATTAAAAATGACAATCTAACCATGTTTACTTTTCAAGTTTTTCTCGCACGCTGCTTCCATACGACTTCCGTGATGAAAGAGTAAACTTGTGCCTCTGGTTCAAGGTCTCGTTCTTCAACCAATAATTTAACGCAACGCAGTAAGTAATTATGTCACATTATTAGGGGATGGAGTCGGTCACGGCTGTTTTTGAGCGGAAACAAATTGCACGAAAACATTTGGTGTGTGTGTGTGTGTGTGTGTGTGTGTGTGTGTGTGTGTGTGTGTGTGTGTGTGTGTGTGTGTGTGTGTGTGTGTGTGTGTGTGTGTGTGTGTGTGTGTGTGTGTGTGTGTGTGTGTGTGTGTGTGTGTGTGTGTGTGTGTGTGTGTGTGTGTGTGTGTGTGTGTGTGTGTGTGTGTGTGTGTGTGTGTGTGTGTGTGTGTGTGTGTGTGTGTGTGTGTGTGTGTGTGTGTGTGTGTGTGTGTGTGTGTGTGTGTGTGTGTGTGTGTGTGTGTGTGTGTGTGTGTGTGTGTGTGTGTGTGTGTGTGTGTGTGTGTGTGTGTGTGTGTGTGTGTGTGTGTGTGTGTGTGTGTGTGTGTTTGTGTGTGTGTGTGTGTGTGTGTGTGTGTGTGTGTGTGTGTGTGTGTGTGTGTGTGTGTGTGTGTGTGTGTGTGTGTGTGTGTGTGTGTGTGTGTGTGTGTGTGTGTGTGTGTGTGTGTGTGTGTTATTATACAGCCTTTTTTTATATGGCCTAGGTTTATTTATATAGCCTTCAGTAGTAACTCGATAATGATATATTTTTTTACATTTACGTTCTTAATTTCCCATTCAGAACACGCCCAAGTCCAGGTAACGATGCCACTGAAGGCCAAGCAGGAATGAGTGGAGTATGGCAAATAAACATAAAACAGCAAATGTAGAGCCAAATGACCACTACTATGAGCCAAGCAGTAACAATTCAGCGTAACATAAAGGTCAGAGTACAGTAGAATCAAAGGCTACAAGTAAACAGACTGGGAAAGAAGTGATCATGCCCCTAGAAACATCAGAATAAGCGAAGAAGTACGACATAAACTAAACAGGCGACCAGACCCACCCAGGCAGGTAAGTTCGTCACGGATGACTTCTCCATTAGCTACATTGAAGGCAATCTGAATGTCACTGAAGGCAGGACAGTAAAGAATTTAAGTTGGTGACATTTAGAAACCAGGGAGGCGGAAAAAAATGGGTAAACAGTTGATTCCAAACAACGTTGTAGAAGCTGGCCAAAAGTTCTCTTGAGGACTTTTGCAGATGCACTTCAATGAGGCAAACTGGACGGAAATTAGGAACATCATGACTGGGATATGGCATAGCAATATTACGGCTCTAGGCTTTCCAGGAGACGCCCTCAAAAAGAGTTATGTTGAAAAGTACGAGCATAGGATTGCCAGGGACCTGATCAATGTCAGTGTGGCATTGATGATCCAGTTCTAACCCAGGACCGGAGGCAGTTGCCGTAGTTTGCAATACAGGGTGAAATTCGTTCCGGTGATGGGGGGGGGGGTTGGATCATTTGCAATATCTGGAAGTTTAATATAAATAAATATATAAGTAAATTCTGCAGTTCATCCTTGGGACGCAAAAGTTTTCCTAGTTCTCTTCAGACACTGTTCTGTATCCAACGTCTGGTAAACGTTTTTGCTTTATCTCCTTCAGTACAATGACTTCTACTTTTATTATTGTTGCAGACAGACTTAATTCCAGCTTAGGGGAGACTCTCACAGTGAAGAGGTTAACAACAGTCTTCTTCATCCACTTCAGTATGAATTATATATAAGGTATCGGTACTATTCTTGCTGCTATCAGGCGACTTTATCCTTGCTATCGCCCGACTGTTTTATACTTCCTATCGTCAGGCATCTTTTCTACCGCCAGACGATTTTATCCTTGCTACCACCAGACAAATTTACTCAGCTTTGGGGAGACTTTTCTTTGTGGAGGGAGTTACTAGCTTGCTTTATATCTCAAACTAACCCAGTAGTGCTGATGCCTATTTTTATACTGAAACGGTGGCAGCCAGTCCCATATAAACCCCTTCGAAGTGCAGGGATCCCAGGCTAGGCTACCGTAATCATATTTAACTCGTTCCCTCGTGCTATCTCGAGACATATTTGTTCGGTTCAAGAGGGAATTTGTACTGTCTAGAAGTCTTTCCTAAGATGAATAAAACTGTTTGAAAGTAGCCAGAATTAAAAAAAAAAAAAACATCTAATCAAAGGCATGATGGGTAGATGATCAGCCTGCTGCCTTTGGCAGCATCACAAGATGGACAATCCTCCCGTCACCTATTGTCTATCTCCCGCGCATGGCCAAGAGCAAGGCCAATAAGACTACCCAAAAGGTCACTCTGACTGGGGCGTTCGAACCAATAAACCACCAGGCGCCATTAGTTCATAGCTGCCACGTACTTTGCCTGACCACTTACATAATTTTTCTATTCTGCTAATAAAGACTGAGAAATATGATCAAAGATTCTCTTCCCTCACAATACAGCTGTATACTTTGCCCGACCACTTGTAATGTATTATTTTAATTATCTTCGTAGAGACTGTGAGCAGTATGATCTATTCCCTTCCTTCACCCTTCCTCCCCTCACCTTCCCTTCTCACCCCATCCCCTAAACATCCACACTGTGCAGTGTGTAGCTTCCACGTTATGTCCACAGACTTCCCATTAACTCAATGTAACCGGTTTATAATGTCATGCCGTAACTATTATTTTATTTGTTTACTTTCTCTTTCAGGTTACTCAATCGGGTAGCTTATAGATAAAGTATTATAGAATGTGACTTTTCCTTTCCAGTGTTTCCTATAAAATTTCCATGTCAGTTTTTCCATGCTGCATGGTGATTTTTCTCGCTTTTTCCTGGAGGGTTTGGTGGTGGGGGGAGCCTTCTTGCTTTACTATCCTTATCCTTCAACATGTAGAGTTAGATCTTGTAGTCATAGTTTTCTCTAACAAGCAGCCTCGAAAGGACCATAAGGTCTGTTGCTGTTTGCTTTCCTGTGTAATCCTGTGTAATCCTTCCTTTCCTTTCTCTCTCTCTCTCTTTTCCCTCTACCTCCTTCCCCTTCCCCTTCCTCTCTCTCTCTCTCTCTCTCTCTCTCTCTCTCTCTCTCTCTCTCTCTCTCTCTCTTTCTAGCGTGCGCGTTTCCAGGTTATTGATCTTGTTTCATTGCGGTGGGGAAGTCTGACCACCCAGTCAATAACATACACTAAGCAGGTGCCGAATCCACAAGTGTACAAGCACAAGGATGTAACAGTGAATGTGTAATGAAGGGGAAGCCAGCATAGTAATATGGCTGATGAATAAGATACCTAATGATTATAACTGCTGATAAAGAAGTTCCATAACTGCTTCTTTCCAGTTGTGATTGTGAGAGAAGCAACCTGTCAGATCGATTGGGTGTGGTGTGTTTTGTTATTCTTTTTTTCTTTCCCCTTAGCTTTGACGAGGCATGCGCAGTGAGACGTAGATCAAAAACGTACTCAGTATCTCTTCATGCACTCAAAGATTAGAGAAGCAGTTTACATATACCAGTATGCTTCAACCAAAGCCATAAACTCAAGTTTTGCGTGCACTACATGGCACTACAGTGGATCAAGAAAAAAACGCAAAATATCCCCTACGATGAGGAAGAGTCACGCGGACATCAGTTGCAGCACAGACCGTGGAGGGGGAGGGTCATGTGTTGTGGGGAGCAAAGTGGTGCGCTTTAAATTCTCACCGCAGCCTGTATGGATGTGAATGCATGGGGAGTTGTGTATCGAAGAGAAAGGATCGTGTGGCCCAAGCTCCCACCAACCATGAGGACAAAGAACAACAAGATGAATTTCCTCCGCAGGCGACTCCTTCTAGTAGCTTGGAAACTCAAGAGGAGACGGAAGGCGTGACGACGAGTGTGGATGCCAAATTTGTGCAGTCGATAAATGTACGTCCTAGATCTATAAGCTCACCTAATATATTGTTAAACGGACATTGATATCATTGCTTCTGATGTAGATGTAGTTTCTGTTCATGAGGTAATAACACAATCAGTCTCGGGCCCATTTTCTCTTTTAAAGAGGTCATAATGAAAATGGGTCTTCTTGGAAAATATGACGTCACGACGAGGTACACACTTATTTCTTGATATTTCCATACCTGACTTTGCTTCTTGGGTCATACCGTATGCCTAAAGTCAACATTTGTCCAAACTAAAAACTTCATTATTTTTTCAGATACTTTTTTCATTCTTACATGGCTTCAAAATAGACCCCCACCTAGGTCTAATGTAGAGACATTATGCATACCGCCCTTAGTTATTTTCATTACCTTGTAAAACGAAACAAAAACTCGAACCGAATTCCATTACTATACCATGTATACATAATCTGCTACGATACAATTCTTAAACACTGGCTTCTCGAGAATTTCGCCACAGTCAGTACGTGCATGTTACCAGACCCTTCAGATGTGGTCACGGTGTAGGTATGAGCACTGCTCAGTGACTGCTGACATAACTCAGTCACGCAAGGTTGCAAGGGCTGTCGGCATGGTTTTGGTCTGTCTTCCCAAGGTTACGGAATAAAAGAACTGTATATATACCTTCTATTGACACCATGACAGGTATATATATATCTTTCCTGCATATATAGCTTTTGCCACGTATCTTTAGAAACTTTTAGTTAGCGGTGACCATGGCCGTCGACTGTAGGAATGGAAGGTGGGAAAGGGGAACGCGTCTCCTTCCCATTTTTTGTACAGGAAGGGAAAAAATACGACATGCCTATCAGCTGTTCCCACTTCTTTCAACTCGGTGTACCATAAGCTGCTACTGAAACAATTATATCAATGCTACAAAATCTGCTAAAATGTTAGAGCAATACACGCAAATGCTGTTTCTGAGAACTTGACCACAAAACTTTTACTTCTGGCATCCGTCACCCAGGATCCAAGATAATTATTATAATATGTGCACTGGTTACTGTCTGATTTATTACGTTGAATTTAGGCAACAGTTGAAAGATGTGACTGACCATTTCGAATTTGGGCCATTGGAGGTTCAAATATCGGCAATGATTTTTAGCAGAATAAATGGGGCATATTATTATTATTATTAAAGCATCCGTGATAGTATAGTATGGTAAATCAATTACAGTTCGCTTGGACTTCACAAGGATAACTTGCAAACTAATGCAGTGGCTACGTGTAACTCTGTCAACACTTCTTTGATCTAGACTACCACCGTGGTTGTTTGTATGGCGAAGGTCACACGTATTATATCCTAAGACATTAATAATAATAATAATAATAATAATAATAATAATAATAAAGCATGATACGAAATTGACATTAATACCAGGGGAATCAAGGATTATCTGAACTTCATTTTTTCCTTTATCATATATATACTCAGGATAACACATTCGGTATACATTAAGTCCAATTTATCAGTATAAAAAAATTTCTAAGGAGGGCTACAATTACAATGTATCCTGTTGCTTTTCTTTAATGCAATAAAGAAGGAACAAATGACTAGATGCATATGGCTATCAAATGTATCTGAAATGAAACAGATTATCCAGAGGGGACAAATAACTCTTCTTTCCCCTCTCACCCACTTGTAGCAAAAGAGAGTCATGGACGTGACCAAAGGCAACCACGTAATCATGTATGCTACCACTAAAGTATAACAGGCAGGGACATGCAATCATCTCACGAGGCTAACTGGCCCATTTGGAAATTTACCCTTCATTTTCTATCATTACCTTAACTGCTGAAGCTTGTGGTCTAGTGGTTACAGAAAGTCCCAGTCCGAGTGACGACCCAGTGCACATATTTAATTTGTTTTTCCTTTTTCTGTTCATCTTCTGTGTGTGTGTGTGTGTGTGTGTGTGTGTGTGTGTGTGTGTGTGTGTGTGTGTGTGTGTGTGTGTGTGTGTGTGTGTGTGTGTGTGTGTGTGTGTGTGTGTGTGTGTGTGTGTGTGTGTGTGTGTGTGTGTGTGTGTGTGTGTGTGTGTGTGTGTGTGTGTGTGTGTGTGTGTGTGTGTGTGTGTGTGTGTGTGTGTGTGTGTGTGTGTGTGTGTGTGTGTGTGTGTGTGTGTGTGTGTGTGTGTGTGTGTGTGTGTGTGTGTGTGTGTGTGTGTGTGTGTGTGTGTGTGTGTGTGTGTGTGTGTGTGTGTGTGTGTGTGTGTGTGTGTGTGTGTGTGTGTGGATGCGTGCGTGGGTGCGTGCGTACGTGCGTGCGTGCGACTCGATATGGTAACGTCTTATTCATTTTGACCCCGTCAGTCAGGCGACGTATTTTTTTAAGTTTGCTCCTACTACTTTCAGACGATTTCATATAGTTTAGGTGAGTCTTTCTGCATTGGTGAATGGATTAATGAAGCTTATATCGTCAGCCTCATAAAGAAACTGCCTAAGTCATTTTTTCTACTTTTCGGGAAATCGAAAAAAGCTTGTCTCATTTTCTTAAATTTCAATGTCTTTGGCAGAAACTTGAGGAGCATTTTAGACCACTCACACCCTAGACCTGGCAAAGGCAGCTATACCAATAGGTGCGCCACGTGATGAAGAATTGATTTAGGCGAAAATCCAGAAATCGCCGAAAAATGACTTGGGCAGTTTCTTTATGAGGATGACGATATGCAATCCCTTCTGCCGAGAAGTCTATCCGCGCACGTCAGTACTTCCTGGGATAAGGATCAAACTGTTTTGTTGAACAATCTGTTTCATGTCTGTTGTGGAAGATGATAAGGCTTCATCTAACTCCGCCAGTACGAATTCTTTCTGAAACTTAATAAAATCGTCAGGAGGTAGTTCAAACAAAGTGAGTTTCGTCTAATATATCCCCCGGTCCGATGGCATATTTTAAATTTGTTCTTGGTAAATTCAGATGATTTTATTCAGTTTAAGGTGATAAAGCAGGTTTTGAAAGGGCTAATGGTGACAGCATTTAACCTCGTCACTACATAGTTTTGCCAAAGTTAACAATACTGACTGACGATAACATGAATAAAATATGCAAGACATCGTAATGAAGGGGGCATAAGGGGCAGTTACCTTGAGGTTGTATTTACGATTCAAAAGAAGAAACATGCCTTCAGAAGGGTTAGTTATTTTCACAGATCGTTGTGCATTGTGCATTCTGTCACTTAAACAACCATTTGGTTTTAAGCGATGTAGTTGCTGTATGAATAAAGATAAAACTTTAAACAAATACCAGCTTAGCCAAAAACAAAAATAAATGGCAGAAAGTAACAAATTCCTACAGTTTCTAAAAGAAATTCATTTGCGTATACGATAATCAATATATTTAAGTTCAGTGATATTTAGCAAGTACTATGATTATCAGTGATATATATAAAAGGACAGACCAATTGTAATAAAATCGTATATGACATAAAGCAAACTATTTTTTTTTTTTTTCTGTAACCCATCCCCTACTCCGTCCGGTGTTTAACGCCTGAGGTATATCAGGTCGAGACCCCAAATGTGTTCAAGACGGCCCTTGCGTAATGTAGGCTGTGTGCTCTGCTGTATTTCTTGGGTCATATTACATGTGACTTTGGAGCTTCTTTAACTCCTGTTGCTTAGAGGTTTATCTGGTGCTTTCGTAACTCCTCCTCCTTTGGGATTTACTCTGCGCATTATACCTCTGTATCATCTTGCGTTAATGATGCAAACTACTGCAATGGAAAGTGTTATGAAGCCTCGTGTGCCATCAAAAAAATACCTGTCAGAACTTCCAGCAGTGCATAGTACGACGGGACGAAATTGGTTGTGCATCACTGTCTATACTTTTTTGCATTAATTTTAGTCTTTTTTGACCTAGAAAATATTTAATTTACAAAAAGCCATCAAATCATGCTCCTTAGAAGAAAAGTTAGACAGAAAGGTTAATTCAAGACCCGTTCGTTTCGAGATACCTTGACACACTGCATTTAAAAGGATGGAGGTCATAGGCAACCGAACACACTGGAGAAGACATTTTCTGAGTCGACCGGCTGTGTGAGCATGGAAGAATATTATCGCTTAACTTTTACAGTAGGAAAATTAACAGAAATCGTGTGTGTGTGTGTGTGTGTGTGTGTGTGTGTGTGTGTGTGTGTGTGTGTGTGTGTGTGTGTGTGTGTGTGTGTGTGTGTGTGTGTGTGTGTGTGTGTGTGTGTGTGTGTGTGTGTGTGTGTGTGTGTGTGTGTGTGTGTGTGTGTGTGTGTGTGTGTGTGTGTGTGTGTGTGTGTGTGTGTGTGTGTGTGTGTGTGTGTGTGTGTGTGTGTGTGTGTGTGTGTGTGTGTGTGTGTGTGTGTGTGTGTGTGTGTGTGTGTGTGTGTGTGTGTGTGTGTGTGTGTGTGTGTGTGTGTGTGTGTGTGTGTGTGTGTGTGTGTGTGTGTGTGTGTGTGTGTGTGTGTGTGTGTGTGTGTGTGTGTGTGTGTGTGTGTGTGTGTGTGTGTGTGTGTGTGTGTGTGTGTGTGTGTGTGTGTGTGTGTGTGTGTGTGTGTGTGTGTGTGTGTGTGTGTGTGTGTGTGTGTGTGTGTGTGTGTGTGTGTGTGTGTGTGTGTGTGTGTGTGTGTGTGTGTGTGTGTGTGTGTGTGTGTGTGTGTGTGTGTGTGTGTGTGTGTGTGTGTGTGTGTGTGTGTGTGTGTGTGTGTGTGTGTGTGTGTGTGTGTGTGTGTGTGTGTGTGTGTGTGTGTGTGTGTGTGTGTGTGTGTGTGTGTGTGTGTGTGTGTGTGTGTGTGTGTGTGTGTGTGTGTGTGTGTGTGTGTGTGTGTGTGTGTGTGTGTGTGTGTGTGTGTGTGTGTGTGTGTGTGTGTGTGTGTGTGTGTGTGTGCCCTACGTAACCCCCTAACGATATAGATAATAGAAGAGACTGTTAATCTGTAATATACAAAAAATAAATCTCTCAAGAAGAGGTAGTGCGAGGCCTCCTTTGCAACCTAGAGTAGATAAGTAGGTCCCAGAGTCAAGACGCATACAGCTGCACGCGTGAAGTGGAGGTCAAGGGGGAGATAGAATATAAGCACTTCTTGTCTGAGGCGTGAGGGAGGCCTTATCTTCTGCCTCTGAATGACTCTCCTTCACATCATACGACTCTTTGGCACGTATTCTAAGTTGTGGTGGTGGTGGTGGTGGTGGTGGTGGTGGTGGTGGTGGTGATGATGATGATGATGATGTACCCTTATCTGCGCAATTTACAGTACAGTGTTACATCTTGCTATGCTCTTTTTGTTAAAGATTTATACCTCTTAGTATCGACACTGTTTTCCTCAGCACCGTACAAAAGGACAGAGATGTAATAAGCGGAATACGTCGCTGAATTACGGGTACTACGAAGTGTCCTGTGCCACCTCTAATACGGCCCATTTAGCGATGAGTTTTGCAAGGCTGATACTCTGGTTGCCTATGTATCTGTTTACCATATTCTTCACTGCCTCATCAGGAGAGTAGAACGGAGAAAACGTATTTAGCACAGATATTTAAGGAGAGCGACTTACTTATACTGAAGGCAAAGTTCAAGTTAAATACCATTGCTCTAAACATCATAAATTTCCAGCTGCCTCCCTAACACTGCTATTACTTTGTGCACAGTTCCAAATCCTGTGTCTCAGTACTACTCCAGTACCCCATCTCGTCCCGCCGCTTCCCTGGGCCATTCTGATTAAACCTATTTCTGAACGGTAAAGAAGTATCCACAAGAATGTTTTTAACTACCATCACAGACTGTTTCGTTTATCGTACTGTCACTTTGATATGCACTGTAATTTAACTGTGAAGTGTTTGGTGGCTGTAGGAGTGACATCTCAAGTATCTATAACACTTGGTTACAATCATAGAGCGTTCTTTTTCTCGTACTTCTTTAATATTCATTCTGACTGAAATGTCAGGTAGTTGTAAAGGTGAAGACAAACTTATACACAAACAGTTTAATATGGAACTTAAGCTTTAGTCTATTAATATGCCACCCCCACCCTCCAATCTTTCCATCCAGAAAAGTACTCGGAGAATGTAAAGGCAATCTTTGTGGCTCCCCAGACTCCCTGTGTTGCCTGAGAGGTTTTAAAGGGTGCCTTGGCGAAGAGGATAAGTTAAGCCCGGTTCAGTAGTCATTGTTGAATACTTACTGCACAGAAACAAAGTTACCGTGCATCATAATAATACACGGTACAGAACGGCAATATATCAGCTCATGTTTAAAGGACAAATGAGCCACTATATAGCGTTTTTCTATTCTAACCTGACGAAGATTCATAACCTCTTTCTGCTCGGTTGACGGCCAGTGTTGTCAAACTGAAAGGTTGAGTGGTCTAGTAACCAAGGATTCTCACTCCTACTAAGGCTAATCGAGCTTCGTGAAACCACGACCTACAAGTACATTATAATATTCAAGCAGTAGCAGAGCCCATTTCCACCGGATAAAAATAAACAGACTAAAGTGTTCTTTTGACGTTCGTGTCTGAATGCATGACGTCATCAATGACGTCACAGCCTGTCCACTTCGTAGCCGTCGCGTGTGAACTGAGGCTCTCTCTTTATCCCATTTAACGCGCCTGCTCACGAATTGACGGGATGGGCGTATTTCATCCTGCCCACTTGGCTATTTGTGGGGGTAGTGATCTGTATTTACACTGTTGGGATAAGAATGTATAAAACAGAGATGCTGTTTCAGATACCAGTGAAATGAACTCCATTAACATAATGCCTTTTAGAATGTCCGTAACATATACTGTATTCATACTGGAAATACGAATATAATCGACAGTACTACGCTCAGATTGTAAAGTGCGGCAGTACCGAACTGTATATACAGATACGACAGTTAAGAGAGGATTGTTGCGATATATTTAATTCACTTAGGAGGGGGGGGAAAACAACGCTTGTCCACACAACAAAATGACCAATCCTGCGCCATACCAGCACTGTCTGCTACCACCGTTTTCTTTCACTGTGCCCTGTATCTCTCCTACCCTCCTCCTGACTTACACCTTGCCACTGTGTGTTACCATTAGCTCCTGTTTTACCAACTGTGCTTTGTATCTGCCCTAGCCTTCTAACTTGCAGCACATGCCACTGTCTCCTGCTTTCGTTTGTGCCTTGTCTGTCCTGCCTTCCTCCTGACCTACACCCTATCACTGTTTACACTCAGTCTTCTGTATCACCGTGTATGTCTTTTGTCCGTTCTAGCCTCCTAAAATATATCATACCACTATCTACTAAGAGTGTCCTCTGTTTTACCGTGTGCTGTATCTCTCTGTCCCTCCTCTTGACCTTCACATACCACTGTCTGCTACCACTGTTTTCTGTTTTATTTTGTGTGCTTTGTGTCTGTCCTCCCCTTCTCCTAGCTCCAGTTTTCAGAATGAGAAGTTAAGTATCGTCATGAATCCGGTCCTGCTCACTTCCGAAAACAGTTGTCCTTAGTTCTCACAGGATGCTGAACGTTTCGAGGCATAACAGGGGCGGGCCCTTATCTTATCCTAGTGACGCGTGCACGAAGTAAGAGGGGATAGAGAAGGAAGAGGAGGAGGAGGAGGAGAAGGAGAAATGAGGAGAGATAGGGAGAAATGAAGACGCAGAGAAATGGGGGAAATGAGGGGGATAGGGAGAAATGTGAGGGAGGAGGAGAAATAAAGAGGTAAAAATGGAGAAGGGGAAACGGAGAGGGGGGAAATGGAGGAGAAATGGAGGTGGAGAAATGGAGGTGGAGAAATGGATAGGAGGGAAATGAGGGGGATTGGGAGAAATGTGAGGGAGAAGGAGAAATGGAGAGGAGAAATGGAGTGGGAGAAATGGAGAGGAGAAATGGAGTGGGAGAAATGGAGAGGAGAAATGGAGTGGGAGAAATGGAGAGAGAAAAGTGAGGAATAGATGATGGAAAACGAGAAGTCGATGTGGGTAAGAAAAGAGAAATTCAGAATAAACCACTAAAGATTTTGTATTAGAACGTCTCCACTGCCAATAAGAACACGGTTCTAAATACGCGTTAATGTTTTTTGTGCTATTTCCGAAGATTATGAGGCCATAAGGGAATAACAGGCTGCACTTACCAAAATATATCGCAAAAAAAGTGGTGCTACGGAGCCGTCTAAGCTGACAAAATTGCGACCCTTTTATAATTTTGGGTTAATGTTATCTTGTGTGATATGTTAGGATCCTTGAAATAAAAGATAATAATAATTTGTAATATGCAAAATAAATGGCTACGAATGGGGAGCTTTATTTGTTTAAGTTGATGAGAATACGACACCACCACCACCACCACCACCACAGCCACCACAACCAGCACTACCACCACCACCACCATCACCTATTTTCCCACCTTATGTAACTAAACCCAAGTGAGGAAGGGTTCAACAAGTTCAAGGTTGAGGGCAAGGACGCCAGGAATAAAGGTGCCGTCACAAGAGCACTATTTTATTTTCAGGCAACGAACGCACATATGCCGGTTTAGAGTGCCTGACTGTGTGTTGTCAATTTCGTCTAGATTTTCCTTTAATTAGATCTCTATCATGTTTTTCTTTTCCTTGCTTTCTGGACCCCACCTCATCTCAACTATGAGTGGGACAAAACAGGAGAGAAAATGAATGATGATGGTCATGATGATGACATCAAAGTGGTATTTACGTCTATATATCAAAAATCCATATTTAAAATGTTTTCTAGAGATCTTTTTTATCGATTTATGAGGCTTTGTAGAATGCAGATAGCGTCTAAAGGTCTTGTTTGTTACAGCCCAACCAGTCTGCAGGATGAAAAAGTCTCCCAAACAATGAACTCTATTTACAGAACGGTTTGGTTGTATTCTGACACTTAGATATTCACTCTAGTTTGATAATGGAGCGTTTGGTAGAAGAAACTGTTAAAAACAAACACATACAAAAGCAGTCTTATACTTAATTTAAGCTTAATTGTTTATAAATTCAGTATATACTTGAACTATTTGAATTAGCAACTCTTTCCTCCTATAACGAATCTCTTATTTCACTCTTGTCACTACTAGACAACATTTTTTTTTTTTTTTTTTTTTTTTTTTTACTGTGGGGTTAGATGTAGTCTTCCTTAAACCCTTCAATGCTAGAGGTCTTCCCTACACTAAACAAAATCGTCTGATGGTAGCAAAAATAAATAAATAACTAAATGAAAGCGAGCGGGGTTTGATGGGGTTAAATGCAAGTAAGCTGGCTGACCTTGCCCAGCATCAGCTACGCATACAAGCTGCCTTTAAAACATTACCTAAGTCCTCACCCATCCCCACCACCCCTTCAGTAATCCTCGCCTCTTCCCTTCACTACAAACACCACTTCGCTGCTAATACTACGTCATCAATCCTTACCCTACCTATTCCCTAACAATACCACTTCATTAATTGTCGCATCCCCCCCCCCTTCACGACTAATACCAATTCACTAATCCTCGCCCCTCCCCTTCTTACTAATACCTCTTCACTGCTAATACCACTTCACTACGAATACCACTTTACTAACGCACCTCCCTTTCAGTACTAACACCACTTTAATACTAATACCACTTAATTATTTCTTGACCTTCCCTTAAGTATTAGCGTCTCTAATAACCAGTACCACTTACCACTTGTCATCCCTCCCGTTAACCACTCATACAACTTCACAACTAAAACCACTTCACTCGTCCTCACTCCTCACTCTTACTACTAATACCACCTCACTGCTAATCGGCAACATTTTACTGGTTAATCCTTGTCCCCCTTTTTCATTCCTAAAACTAATTCATTGCAAACACGGTATGTCGACCTCTATAACGCTTCACTCCTGATACTACACCATTACCTTTACCACTCTACTCCTAACACCACTCGATTCCAAACATTCATACCACTTCACTCATAATACCAATTCTCATAACACCACTCCACTCATAACAACACTTCATTCATAATACCAATACGTCCATAATACCACCTATAATTCCATTTCACCTATAACACCATTTCTCTCATAATACCACTCCTCATAACACCGCTTCTCATAACATCACCCATAACGCCACTCCACCCACAACACCACTCCACCCACAATACCACTCCACCCACAATACCATTCCATCCACACCACCACTCCACCCACACCACCACTCCACCCACACCACCACTCCACCCACACCACCACTCCACCCACACCACCACTCCACCCACACCACCACTCCACCCACACCACCACTCCACCCACACCACTCCACTCATAACACCGCTCCTCATAACATCACTTCCCCATAACGCCACTCCACCCACAACACCCCGCCACCCACAACACCCCTCCACCCACACCACCACTCCACCCATAATACCACTCCACTCATAACACCATTCCACTCATAATACCACCTAACTACTATTATCACTTCGCTCTTAATACCACTTTACCACTAATACCACTTAACAAATCCTATCCCCTCCCCTTACCCACATATAGCACTTTTTTTTTTCCCTCCAAAGCGCATCACTATCCCACGGCCCTTCATCACGCTAAGTCAAAGGTAAAAAAGAAAAATTAGTTTGATCACTGTAATGAGAGAGAGAGAGAGAGGGGTGTTTGAAATCTCCTTCACCTTGATATCTCCCCAAAGCTGAACAAAATCGTCTGGCGGTAGTACGAATAAACAAGGGAATTATTTAAGCGATATAAATAACGTACGAGAGAATGTTCAGAAATTGGCTAAATAAATGTTGCCTCCCTTGCATTATTTTACAGATACTTTTAAGGCAAATGCTTAGACGAAGTAGCATCCATTCTGCCACCTCTCCATGCCTTCCCTCTTGTTACACGGGCATCTGGCAGCGCTCATGACTGGCTAACTGAATCTCTCTGGAACTCGCTTCCCCAGAGTTATTTCCCCCTAAATTTCAACCTACAGCTGTCCAAGGCCAACTGTTACGGATTTTCTATGGAGGATCCAGTAATCTGGTGCATGGATTATTTCTTTTTTATTCACTTTTTTTTCCTGCCTCTGTTCTATTACTAAAAAAATAAAATCGCCATGGCAGAGCTGTTACGAAGCCTCCCTAACCCACGTAACAATAAGACGCTCAAGCTGATCCTTACTCACCCATCTACTTTGCCATGACTCTGAGACAATATAAAGCGCTATGGAAAAGGTATTCGGAAATTGTTCAGCCTCAACTCCCTGCTTCTTGTCCATGACCCAAAGACAAAAATAAATCGCTAAGGAAGAGGTGTTACGAAGCCTCCCTAAGCCACTTAAGAATACGGCGCTCAAGTTCATCCTTAGTCACCCTGCTACCTCACCATGATCCAGGGACAAAATAAATCGCTGTGGAAGTGGTGTTACGATGTATCCCAAAGTCGCCCCCAATCACCCTACTTCCTTCCCATGACTTAGGGACCGGATTGACAGACTAATTTACGGTCAGCGCCATATCATAATTAAAACTGTTTTTGTTGGAGGAAAAGATACATGGAAAAAATTCTGTACTCATTTCCTTGTCTTTCGGGCACACAAAAAAATATAGTTATGACAGGAAACTGATCGCGAGTTGTCTGTGAATCTCGGGCTCGTTATTGTCAGTGGCCTTGGAGATTCCCCGACACCTCTTCCTTAGCGATTTAATCCACACATTACACCTCCGGATCTCTTGTATGCTACTGATGCAACTGTGTCAATAATAAGCCGATATAAAAGGCATTTGCGGGAACGTTAAGGTGTACCAAGTCAAAAATATCGTTCAAAGGCGTCAGGAAGTTAACGAGGCCACTAAGACTCGTTTCAGCATTGGGGTCGTATTTACAAAGGTTGCTGATCGATTTCCAGGATAAACAAGCCTACATAACTGTTACTGGTAGGTATTGTCAATGATCATTTTGTTTTTCACATTTTATCTCAGATCGTTTTGTATTTCGTGTTTTTTGTTTTTTCACTACACTGTTCACTTCGATTTGTCACACTGATGTGGTTAGTTGATCTGAGCGACGGTAAATGTAAGTACAAACAATCTATCACACAAATTTGGCTTAAGAGTTTATAAACAATTCCCCTGCTCTTCTGGGAGGCGAGTTTCACTTTAATGGGGTAGTTAGAACAGACTATAATAGCTCCTTCAGCCCGAAGACATTTTTTTTATTTTGTTTTGCTGCCTGAAGTCAGTTTTTCACCACTAAGGAGGAGACGTTAGGTTGTGAAGGGGTTTATTAGGGTTGCATCCATCTCTTCCCGTTCGAAAAGTCTGTCGTAGGCTGAATGGAATTGTCAGGAAAGATCAAGGAAAAAACAAAAATGACTGTTTAGGCTGTGATGGAAGACCTTTAAGGCTCCTCAGCTCAGCGGGCTATATGTCAGGCGGTCTGCCTCAGTGCATCAGTGATGTTTGGCAATGAGTAGATGCTCTTAAGAGCAGCCATGGCCAGCAGGTTGGCCCTCTTCACTCAGAATGCTCCATTGTATTCCACCACTGGCCGCAGCGAATCAAGAATGCGATGTTTAGGTCAAAGTCTCGTGCAGCGTTTCTTAAACTATTTTTTTTTTTTTACTCAAATTTCCCTTCAGCTT
Organism: Coenobita brevimanus; assembly: GCF_032717465.1. Lineage (NCBI taxonomy): Eukaryota > Metazoa > Arthropoda > Malacostraca > Decapoda > Coenobitidae > Coenobita > Coenobita brevimanus. Next base: position 36,212,677 of record NC_137046.1, read on the forward strand.
GACTTACCTTTGCGGACCCCTTCAATTCTCTCCCAAACCTCTCACATATAATGATGAAAATATATTGTTTTGATGTTCTTACTTAGTTTTCATGTTTAAAATCATCAGTCAGAATGGATATTATTTAATATTATGTAATGATAATAATGTACCGAACCCTTGCGATCCGTGACAGTCCAGCCCCTAGCACCTGCCCCTGAGAGGAAAATAGGAGCATGTACAGGTACAGTATCAAGCATGAGAGATCAGTGACTCAGTCTAGCTCCCATCACCTGACACTGACAGGATCCAGATTCGTGGAATCTGAGCAAATATGTTGGATGCATCACACTAGCACCATATATACTGTGCAACCATCAGACTTGTACCCCCATTAACTTGTACACCCAGTTACATTATAAATCCTGTAAACAGAAAAGCAATTTCTCCCCTGACAAGGCAAAGTAACAAAAAAGAATAAACCAAATTTTCCACAGTCTCTAAGCATGTAATACTACCGTACTTACAATAGCCGGTAATAATACTTACAATAGCCCGCCATGGTCCCCTCAAAATCTTGCCATGGACCCAGGTTTGATATACACTTGTCTGGCGGTTTAAAGCATAATTCAGTGTTGCGCTCATAACCTCTGTTTTCCAAGAAACGACTGGACTTTTTCTTTCTTTATTCAGGAAATTCCAGCAAAATATTACGCTTGTCACTACACCTTTAATGTTCCGAACTACGGGCACCTAGCCTCGGGACCCTACACTTCGGAGGGACAAATACAGACGCGTCAGTTTGTTTTTAAACCTTTGACTGCTAAGATTCTCTCGACAGCATAAAATCGCCTGGTGTCAAAATTATTCCTAGATAGACGAATTGCAGAGAATGAGTGAATCGAGACAGTTTTTGAAGCCTCCGACTACTACGATTCCTCTCTGTTAAACAAAACTCTAAGTGTTAGCCTAAAT